>NC_133660.1:211669059-212269059 GCF_037893015.1 Macrotis lagotis | reverse complement strand
TGTCCATCACAAGTCTCTCAGAATTGTCTTTGATCATTATATTGTTGAGAAGAGCCAAGTCAAATGGTTGATCATCATACAATGCTGTTCTTAAGTTGTACAATGTTCTCCTGGTCTGTTCACTTCACACAGTATCAGCTCATGCAAGACTTTCCAGTTTTTCTAAATTCCACCTGCTCATTTTTTTTTAGGTTTTTTGCAAGGCAAATAGGGTTAAGTGGCTTGTCCAAGGCCACACAGCTAGGTCATTATTAAGTGTCTGAGACCAGATTTGAACCCAGGTACTCCTGACTCCAGGGCCGGTGCTTTATCCACTACGCCATCTAGCTGCCCCACTACACCACCTAGCCACCCCCATTATTTTTTATAGAATAATTGCATTCATATACAACAACTTCTGCAGCCATTCCTCAATTGATAGACATCTCAATTTTCAATTCTTTGTCACTATAAAAAGAACTGATATAAAGATTTTTCTAAAAGTTAATCTCTTCCCTTTTTTGTGATCTCTTTGGGACACAGACCTGATATTAGTCAAAGGGTTTGAACAATTTTATAGTCCTTTGGGCATAGTTTCAAATTGCTCTCCAGAATAGTTGGATCAGTTCACAATTCCACCAACAATGCATTAATGCCCCAGTTTTCCCACATTCCCACCAACATTGAATATTTTCCTTTTCAATCATATTAATCAATCTAAACAGTCTATTTGTTATTTGTGTCTGGAACATTTTGCTTTATATTAGATATATAAAACAGATAAGAGATGATCCTTGATCTTAAGGAGTTCATAATTTAATGAGGGAGACAACAAGTAAACAAATATGTGAAACCAAACTATTCATAGAATAAACAGGAAAAAGGAGGGAGGCACTAGAATTAAGAGAAGTTGAGAATGACTTACTTCAGAAAATGGGATGGTAGTTGGAACATGAAGGAAGCCCGGGAAGCTAGGAGGTAGAGATTCAAAGACAGACAATTCTAGGTGTAAGAGTCAGTCAGAGAAAAGCAGTTGAGAGATAAAATATTTTGTTTGCGGAACAACCAGAAAGACATCAAAGAGTATGTGTCTCAAAAGGGCTTAGGAGAAGGGGTATGAAGACTGGGAGGACCTAGATTATAACAGGGCTTTGAATGTCAAACAGGAGGTTTTGTATTTGATCCCAGAGGTAATAAGAACCCAAATCCTTATCAGGAAACTCCCTCTACCAATGCAGATGACAACCACTTTACAATTTAAAATCTTAGAAGCATTGAATATGTTGTGGACATTCCCACCTCCCCACTTTTGTTCTTGTCTTTTCCTTTGCTTGGGGTTTCCTTTTCCTCTTTCTTCATTTTAGCCATGACCTTTTCTAAACAACCAGTTCAAGCTCCCCATCCTCCATGAAGCCTTCAATTATCACTTCAGCCCTCAGTGTCCTTTTCCTCTCTAGAACATTACCATTTGATACCTCTCACCCTTGCATTTTTGTGATCATAACAGTAGCACCCCTTCTTTCTGTACTTTCTTTGGCATTCAAATGAACACAAATCAAACACATTTCTTTACTCTATTTAAGTCACAGTGTATTTCTCTATTCAAAGATAAAGTTTAAAAAAAATTGGTATAATGGGTTTCCCCCACTTTCAAAATTTTTATAAGTGATCTTCCAAATATAAGAACTAGGCATCTTTTCATATAAGATGTCTATAAAATTCCAGAGGGTATCACCAGGGTTCTGTTTAAACCAATAACTATGATAAATCAGAGCTTCCAATGTCCAGAGGTGAAGGCTACTCCCTGTGGTCCATGACTCAATATTGCTATTTGAGTCCTTTGATGTCTTGTGGGATGAGAAAGTTGAACATAGGAAGGGGCCAAGACTGAGTCACTTGGGCTCCCTGGGAATCACTTGGTACTATTTTAATCTCTAATTCAATGAGAACCACACTCTTTTACTTCAACTTGGAGGGTAAGGTTGAAGAGAAGCTAGAAGACAGGACACTGAACCATGAAGTTCTGGGACATCAGAAGATGACAATGTTCTTGAGAAATTCCTTAATTCTCTACCCATTCAGGTGTCATGGAACATACCAGTTGACAGCCTTATGCCACATTAACTTTACATTAATATATGTAAGTCCTGACCCAAGGCCCATTGCTTATGGAACTTTTCTTATTAGTTGACGTTAAGACCCTACCCTGTATAAGGGACAGGGTGGATTTGGTTAGAGACAAGAGCTTCATTTCTCAACCATCTCCCCTTTGGAGACAATTCAAGAAAAAGTAGGAGACCTCCTTAGGGACTATCCAAGTGAGAGTCTTCTTTGAGTGGTTTCTAGCTTCAAGAGAGATGGTGAAAAATGCCAGTTCAGGTTGCTGAAGGAAAAGATTTTGGGAAGACATGAAAGGAGTAGACAGTCTCTTTCATTTCCCTATTCCAGCATCCTACTCTAGAGACTTTGGAGAGTTTCCTTTTGATTGAGATCCAGGACCCTCTGTCTTAATTGAGCTGAGTTACCTTGCTCCCAGTGAGAGAGTTCTTTCATTCTTATTGTCTGGTGTATTTTCTTCTATATATCTTCTCTGATTTCTGTTTTGCTACAATTTGGATAAGTGGATTTCTTTATTATTCATTGTGTTTTCACCGTGGAACTAGTATTAGATGAGAAAGAGTTCAAACCTTTGATTTGGAGCTTGGTGTCCCTCTCTCCTCCTAAAATGACCAGGTAAACAGAAGTTAGATAGAATCCAATGATATCCCTCAGACCAACAATCTTTAAGGGAGCAAATAGACCTTTAGCCTAGTATCCCCTTTCTCTGAAGAGAAGAGAGGGGTAGCCTCCAGGCCCAACCTCCTGCTTTTCCTCCTGGTCTTGGAAAAAAGTTGAGGAGAAGAGGTTAGATATGTGTATTCTGTCTCCTTTTGAGCCATAAAGAAGGACAACCCCTTGCCATACAATGGAGTCTTACTATATACACCATACACGTACACCACACAAAGAGAACTTCGAGATTTAGTTCAACACCTTTATTTTACAGAGGACACTGAAATTCAAAGGCTTAAGTAACAATTCTTAGCCAAGATAAGAATTCAACTGCTCTGGCTCCAAACTCTTTCTATCACACAAAATGGATCCAACCAATGTCTGTGTGATCTTGGAGAAAGACATTTCTCCCTTCTGGCTTTCAGTTTCCTCATTGATAAATCAGGGTGATAATACTTGAGCTACCCTTCTCTCTACTGGAAAGAAAGTCCTTTGTAAAGTCAGATGCAAATACAAGTTATTCAGTCCTATTAAGTGGGGATGAGAACATAACTCACAGGATTGTGGGGTGACCTAAATGAGATTGTACATGTAAATCATTTTGTAAAATGTAAAAAGTTATAGAAATGGGAGTCACTATGACTCAAGCATTATGTGGGCACATGCTCAAATTTCTAGGGACCTGTTTTTGTCCTTCTGGCTCCTAAGTAGCCAGGATTGTTTTACCTTTCAGAAGATCCCTGTGGTGAGACTTAGAGTATTTACTGTGATTAAAGTACTTTGCTAAGCAGGCCTAGTGGATTATTTTGACTCTTGTGGCCTGGAAAACCCAGGTTTTGTCCACTTTCAACAATCATCCCCCTTCTCCTGGAGTTGTCCTGGTAACAACTTCAGCATTTGAAAGGAATCTCCTTCAATAATCTGAGCCTCTGATCTTTGACAGGCTTGTAATGAAGGGACAGTTTGTTAGTGCTGACATAAACATTTGGGAAACCTAGAGGTTTTATTTCATGTCATTTAAGAAGCAGGACTCCCAAGCTGTGCAGAAGAGCAAACCATGAAAAAAATCTCCTTGAAGAGGTGTCTATGGCTAGAAACACTTCCTGATAGAACTGTAGCAAGAGTTTGGTTCTATACTATTTAGAATTGGTGTTTTTTAGAGACAAGTGAGGGAAAAGTCAGAAACAATGGCTTTCTACTGTTTATGACGTATTCACAAAGAATTGCTAAGGTATATCACAACTTGCTAAAATAGAAAACCATATGTTTACAAAAGATGCAGTAGTGGATCCTATATATTTTTCCAGATTCATGGCAGAATGTAAAAGTGGGGGAGAAGGATCATTGGAATTGATTCCTTGATGAGTTGAATTTTGTTCACAAAAATGAATAGACCAGTGTTGACCGAGGAGAGGGGGAGGAGAATAAAGAGAGGGTGGGAGAGAGAGAAGGTAAAGGATGAGAGGAGAAGACAGGACAGCAGAGGAAGAAGAAAGGGGGAGAGGGAGAGAAGAAGAGGGTAGGATGATGGGAATCTAAACACCTAGGCTGGGGGTTCCTGAACTCAGAAGTCATAAAGCAAAAACCTAAGCAAGAGAGAAACTCTGTGGCTGTACTTTGTAAGTCAAAGCTGGCTAGGAGGGTAAAGGAGGAGATTCGGGGGTGGGGGGAGGACGCCCATTACTCTTGGAGCAATTTTCAGCTAGAACTCCAGTGCGCCAACTGTCCTCGGGGGTGAAATCCATCAAACGGCAGGCTGCATTCTATCAAGTCGTGCTCAGAGAAAGGGTCAAGCGGTCTGCTGCCGGGCGGTTGGAGCTCATCAGAGACATATTTAATTTAATTAAGGTTGTCAGCACTATTGATTTTGGCAGTTTCAATTACCAGGCTGTTATGGCTTCTGGATCAACTGATCTGTGATGGGCTCTATCAGCTCAGGCGCACATTGAGGAAAGGGCCCTTTGTCTCCTTTAAAACCTGACATAGCCTGCCATAGGCCGTAACTTATTACTTTTATCCAGCCCAGCTCCTCTTCTCTTCCTCATAATTAATTTCTCATTAGACAGCTCTTTATTGTTTAATTTGTGCAGTTTATAATCAAATTGGGCACATTAATTGTCGTTGAATTTAAGGCTAATGAAAAATAAAGGTTTTCAATAACTTACTCTCCCATTATTTCAGACAAGATAAAATAAAACACTCCTCGAGTTGTCAGCTTTTTAAATTATAAATTGAGCTGTTTAAAGAGCATGGGCATTTAAGAAGCAGTTATCGCACATTTAGTAATTATAAATCCTATGCTGCAATACAATTATTAGGGTATAATTACACTTCTTAGGCAGATTCTGTTGTTGAAATACATGGTTTTGTCACTGTTTATTATTCCTACCTCTACTATTTAAAAAAAAAGTCACCAAGAGATGACCAAGTTTGTAGTTTTGTGAACCCTGGGAATACTCAGTTTTGTTTTTACTTTTTTTAAAGCAAATTGCTGATGTGGGAATATTTTGACTTCTTCAAGTGAACTTCAGGGACATTTCTGAACATCTCAATTCTGTAGGTCAGGGCCCAACAGTTTTCTAGGTACACTCTAAAACTATACTTGGAGAGGATCATCAATATTAGTGGACTTCCCATGATTCAGCACTTCTTTGCCAAGCAAGGGGAATGGAATGGACTTATATCCATTGACAATTATTAGCAACAACCTAAGTCACCACCCATATGATGCTGGATGAGCACCACAGCTTTATCTCAGTGGACAGCTTCCAAAGGGGTCAATAGAAGCAAAAACAATATCCAGACATGAGATTTTATGATGAGACCTTATGGAAGAAATATGATCATACCAGATTAAGCTCCCTGAGGGCAGATTGATCCTCTTGTATCTCTCCTTACTTCATAACATATTACATAAATTAAGCACCTACTTAAAAATATTGATGAATAAATGAAAGAAAAATAGTGGTTTTCAAAGACTGTTGGTTAAACTGAGGGTTCTTAACCTTGGGATCATGAACTTATTTAAAAACATTTTGATGGAAATATTTTAATATAATCAATTTCCTTTGTAATCTTATTGATTTGATCTTTTTCACTTAAAAATATTATCCTGAGAAGTTTGCTGTAGGCCTCACCAAACTGCCAAAGAAGTCTACCAACCCCCTCCCAAAAAGGTAAGAATTGCTGACATAAATGTGCCTATTTTCCAAAATGCTGTATATTGTTGTTTTTCTAAAACATTCATTTTTCAAGGTGGTTAGTGATAAAGTTACCAAATTGAAATAAAGAAAAGAAAAAAAATCAGTAAAACAGCTCTTGAAACATTAAATAAGGCACAAAAGAGAACAAGAGGAATGTTGGAAGGAAGAATTGGGACAGCTCTGAAAATATCACATTGAAATTGTATATTTTGAGGGAGAAGCAAGTTGGATTTGGTGTAGATTTTCAGCTGTCTATGTAATTTTCTTTCTGTCCTGCTCTGTGTATGGAAATTGTTCTTATTCAATGGGTCTTCAAAATTCAGAATAAAAAAGCAAAATTCAGTTTTATAAAATTCAATTCAATAAACATTTATTGTTATGTGGAATCACAAAATTTGGGGATTGGAAGAGATCTCAGCAGTCATCTTTAGTCAGCCTAAACCTGAAAGGAATCCTCTTTATAATATGGCTAAAAAAAATGTCATCTAACTTCTATTTGAAGATCTTCAACAAGGCAAATTTCATGGCAAACTTAAAAGTTCTACATATTGCCTTTTTTATTTTATTTGTTATTTCTTTATAAATTATGCCTTTCCACGTGGATACCATGATAAATAAATTGCATACTACCAATTGTTGGTGATATTTCCTCTCATTTTATTATGATTATTTTGTGAATAAATGAAAATTTTAAAATATTTATGAAGTATTTAGTTACTATGCACTAGACTGGCAGTAGTAGCAGCACCTGTTTTATGTTGAACTGGTTTCTCTTAGTCATGAGATCCTCATTGGTTTGGCTTCTTTGCCTCCTGAGGCAGGAATCTAAGCCTATGGGGAGCTGGTGTTTGAGGTTTTATCATAATTTCCAGTGCTCTGCCACAGGACTATTCTGACCTTGCATGGGTGGTTGCTGTGGTGAATAGGCAGGCAGAAGAAAGTAGCATTTTTATCTGAATTACTATTCTTTTTTTTAACCTTAGGAATTCCTCCCCCCTTTTTATCCTTTGTTATGAGTAAAGCTATTTTTATTGAATTTTATGATCTATAAGTGTCTCATTGCACTCTTAGCTCCAATCTGAATTATTCACTGGACTGCTCTGAGTTTGAAAACAAAGTACCCTGCTATGAATGGAGATTCCAAAACAAACAAAAAAAAATGACAGTCCATAACTTCAAGGACAATGCTTAAAGAAAGGAAGGCAATGACTAAGGAAGAGTTTTACTCTGGGAGTTAGAAGGAATCCATCCCATGTCCTTTCCAAAGGTAGTGGTGCTGTTGAATTGATTACTATGCCTAGAGCAAGAGGTGGAAAACAGGTGGGAAATGAATTGAAGAACAAAAAAAAAACTTACTGTAAAACATTGTTTGGTTCCATTGCTTTAAACGTTGAATTTATTTGGATAATGTTAAATTTATTAGAAAGGCAGTCAGTGCAACTATAGAACATGATACTCTAAAGAAAATAATCATTGGTCAACAAATGTGTAATATTAATAAAGCATACTTACTCTGAAAAAAGGATGACTTCCAGAACTTTTAGTTTCTTAAAAAGAGAAAAAAATACAACTTGGATTTAAAGTGTCTAAAGATCACTTTGTGGATAGAGTGCTGAACCTTAAATCAGGAAAACTCATCATATTAAGTTGAAATCTGGTCTTAGATATTTACTAGTTGTGTGATCCTGGGCAAGTCACTTAATTCTGTTTGTTTCAGTTTCCTCATTTGTAAAATGAACTGGATAAAGAAATGACAAGTCATTCTAGTATCTTTGCCAAGAAAACTCCAATTGGGGTCATAAAGAATCAGATATGACTGAAAATGACTGAACAACAACAGCAATGAAGATTTTAAATTCAAGTTAATACTGGTTTATTGGACTCAAAAATCTCTGAGTTCTGAAAGTCTACAAATAATAATTGTTTACAGTTCTTCATTGGTCAAATAAGAAAGCATTGAATGAACAAACCTGTATTTGAAAACTGGTTTTCAAGCCATTTTAGCCAAGTGGTTGAACAAAATTGCAAGGACAATAATGTAGCATTTAAAGCATTACTGATTTTAGATAATAATAATCCCAGATCATCCAACTACACTTAGTTCATCGTGTGAGAAATATGAGCATGCAAATTCATGGATATGTGGATAAATCTTTCCATCTCAATCAGGATATATATGAAAATTTAAAGAAAATCAATGCTACTAAATATCTAAATGACAATGATGATCTCACTTCAATATGGCAGACTTACCTTTAAGTAGAGATGTTCATGAATTTTAAAATTTTTTTTGAATTTTGCTTTCTATACTTTCCTTTTATTTTGTCATAAACTTTAATCAGAAATAAATTTTCTCAACTTTAACTGTTATATTGCAATTATTAACAAATGAAAATTTATATTTAAAAATATTCTTTCAGAGCAGCTAGGTGGCACAATGGATAAAGCACCAGCCCTGGAGTCAGGAGTACCTGGGTTCAAATCTGGTCTCAGACACTTAATAATTACCTAGCTGTGTAGCCTTGGGCAAGCCATTTAACCTCATTTGCCTTGCAAAAACCTAAAAAAAAATATTCTTTGCATAGCTCCATTAGCCTGGAACCAATGACCATATTTTACATATACTATAACTTTGAATAGTACAAATTTAAATAATGTAACCACTTTACAGGATTCATAATTTGCACTAATTAAAACCTGACTGAATTGTAGATTTGTCTCCCATTCCCCACCCCCATTGACAATTTCTTTTCCTGTTTTAGCTGCATTGATTTTGTTTCAGCAAAATCTTTTCAATTTCATGTAATTATAAATGCCTATTTTTGTTAAAAAATTCCCTATTCTTTTGGTCAATAATTTTCTCCCTAGCAATATTTATGAAGGATACTGGTCCAAGTAAGCTTCTGGTGTAAATTTATTTTTATTTCATATTGTTTCCAATTTTCACAAAAGCTATTATCAGAGAGATAGTCATTTCCCCCCAAAGAGTTCACATTTTGGGATTTATAGAGCAGTGGGTTTTAGAGATTGAGAGAGTTTGACTTGAGAGGATACTTGGAATAGTAGATAAAACTCTGGACCTGGAAGAACTGGATTTTAATCACACTTCAGATATTCATTCACTGCGTGATTCTGGGAAAATAACATCTTTGTGCTTCAGTTTCCTTTCATGTAAAACAAGTCACTTTTGGTTGTGAACTTATAATTATTTCCAATTTTTACCTCTTTTCTATTTAAATGGTCTATTTTTCTATTTTTAAAGCAGTACCAAAGCAGAGGCTTAAATGTGTCTGTTGGAAATAAAGTATGAATGGAAAGGAGGACAAAAAGTCAAAGTGTTCCAACCTAAAAGGACTATCTCATCTTTGATTCAAAATCTACCTAGAGAGCCTTTGATGGAAGAAGTAGAGAGGGCAATAGTAGTTTACAAGAGTCAAATGATTACAGTTATTTCAATACTGATCCATCAAAATAAATGGCAAAATAGAATATTGGGAAAGTGTTGGAGACTAGTTCAGAAAGAATGAGATGGAGAAAAGTGAACAATTGGGTCCTCACACTGATTTGCTTTGAGAAATCATGTGGCGTTTGAATAGAGAAAATGTGTGACTCTATAGAGATAAGAAAGGCACACGAGAGAGAATTAAGAATTAACTTGACACACAGGGAAACCAAGATGGACACTGTGCTCTGAGTCTCTGGTATACCTGTGAATGGGAGCTATGACCAGGAAATCAAATAGGGTATTACCCAAGTTCATCGTTCAAATAATGTAGAGGAGGCTGTGGGGTAGGGGTGGGTGAGGGAATTGTGGTCAGTATCAATCTCTCACAAAAACAAAATGCAGAGGAGATGAAAACAATTCTAAGAAAACCTTGGTATGAAAGTCTCCTAAAAGTGTTTATAGATGAAACTAGTAGGACAACAAATAGATGAAAAATAAAACAGATTAGTTTTTCTTTCTATAGAAATTCTTTTTTTTATGATTCATGGTGGAAGAACTACAACTTTTGGATGTTAATATCTCCTATCCCATTGTGCTATAGAACATAGAAGAGAAAATAACACTTAAAATGAAATTGAACAAAGCAGCTTTACAAGAAGCCATATTCAGTATTTACAAGGTAGAAATCCATTTTCGAAACACCATGGGATTAGTTTTCAAGAGATCTCAAAAAAGAATAAAAAATGTCCTGTAAGGTGGACTATTTAAAAAAAGAATTTCAAATACAAAAAAACCAAAAACAAACCTTTCACATCTCTATAAATCTTTATGAAAATGATCTATTCATTATAACCTCAATGAAAATATGAGAAAGATACAGGCTTTGGCTGATTTTTTCTATTGCAGAGCACACACCTTTGAAATCACACATCTGTATGAAAAGTATAGATTATACATTTCCACAATTTTTGTTATTTTTAACAAACTGATTCAATAGTATAAAATGAAGCCTTAAGATCCTTATTCAATAAGGATTTTTCCATATACGTGCTATAATCTTTTAAGATTTATCAATATATGCATACACAGAAATAACTGTTCAACAATCTTCAGGTGGCCAATATCCTATAAGGCATATAGTAAGGAGACAAAAACTTTTCAAAATTACTATCATGGAGGACATTCTGCATAAATTCCAAGTAGAAGAGGAATTAGCTACAGAAGTGAAGTTTTTGTTATGCTTTGTTTGTTAAACAATATTGTGTTAGTTTCAGTTTTCTTGATAAGGCTCATAAGCACTTGAAAGAGATCGGTCTGAACAATCCAATCAGGAAAAAAAATCAAATAGAATAAGAAAGTCTGTTGTCCAGATATGATGTAAACTTGAATGGACAATAGTCTATTGAGTGTGTATTTATTTTCTAGCTGAGAAAACTATGTCAGCAAGGATGCTAACAGAGAGGAGCCCCAGATTTAACTCCCCCAGAAATGTAAGAACCAAGTTACAGAGCTTGGTACATATCAACAGAAAGAGATAAATTATATAACAAGGAATTGTAGGACTATTTACCAACAATGAGGGAGGTCAAATTTTCTGTTCAGCTCTGGTCGTTTCAACGGGAGCTATTAGTGCAATACTGTTCATTATTTTTCATTCTTTCTAATCTTTATTTTTTCTCTCTCACGTATCTTTCTTATCACTATCTCTATTCAAACACCACATGATTTCTCAAAGCAAATCAGTGTGAGGGCCCAATTGTTCACTTTTCTCTATTTCATTCTTTCTGAACTAGTCTCCAACACTTTCCCAATATTCTATTTTGCCATTGGTATATGTTATCCTCAAAAGCACAGAAAATGATTTCATTCAAGGGCAACTTATTTTATTTTATTTTATTTTATTTTATTTTTGTACAAGTGTTTTTTTATATATTACTAAAATATTCCTGTTTAAGAGTAAACATAATACCCTCTCCCAAAAAATATAGACCCTTATGAGAAATAAAGTAAAAGCAAGTGAAAAAAATGTGCTTCAGTTTGTGTTCTGATACGATCAACTCTGTCTTGGGTGGATCACATTCTTTATGATCAGTCCATCACAGAAGTTACTTCCATATTTTTCCACTTTTGCTGTTGCTGATTGTAATTCTCTCCATCCATACCTCCCCACTACCATATATTATATTTTCTCTCTCCCCTCACTCTGTCCCTCTTCTAAAATGTGCTGTAAGGTAGCTGAGTGACACAGTGGACTGATCACCAGCCCTGGGGCCAAGAGGCCCTGAGCCCACATACCACCCCTGATACCCAGCAACCACCCAACCCTGTGGTCCTGGACAGTCCACTCAATCCCAGCCCCTTGCACAAAATAAAAAAATAAAATGCGTTATATCTGTCTGTTCTCTACTATGATCTACCCTCTCCTCTATCACCCACATCCCCCCCTTCCCCCTTTCCCCCCTTCTCTCCTTTTTTACTCTAGATGTATATACCTTATTGAGTGTGTATACTGTTTCCTCTCTGAGCCATTTCTGATGACAGTTAGGGTTCCCTCATTCCCCATCACCTTCTCCCCTTCCATATCATTGCAATAGCTCATTACAAAAAAATATCCTTTATATGAAATATTTTAGCCTATTCCACCTCTCCTTCCTTTTACTCCCAGCACCATTTCCTTTTTAGCCATTGACTCCATTTTTACAATATATTATATCTTCAAATTCAGTTCTCTTCTGTGCTTCATCTATAAAAGCTCCTTCTATCTGCTCTATTAAATGAGAAGTTTCATGTGAGTATTCTCAGTATCACTTTTCTATGCAGGAATACATGCAGTTCATCAAGTCCCTCATATTTTTATCCTTCTCCTTTGCCCTATATGCTTCACCTGAGTCCTATATTTGAAAGTCAAATTTTATGTTCAGCTCTGGTTGTTTCAATAGGACATTTGAAATTCCCCTGGTTCATTGAAAGTCCATCTTTTCCCCTGCAAGAGGTTGTTCAATTTTGCTGGGTAGTTGATTCTCGGTTACATTCCAAGCTCTTTTGCCTTCTGGAATATTATATTCCAAGCCCTACAAGCCCTTAATGGAGCTGCTGTTAAGTCCTGTGTGATTCTGACTTCAGCTCCATGATATTTGAATTGTGTCCTTCTGGCTGCTTGTAATATTTCTCTTTGACTTGGGAGTTCTGGAACTTGGCTATAATATTCCTGGGGCTTTTTTTTTTTTTTGGATCTCTTTCTGGGGGAAATCTGTGGATTCTCTCAATTTCTATTTTGCCCTCTGCTTCTAGGATATCAGGGCAATTTTCCTGTAGGAATTCTTTAAAATTGAGGTCAAGACTCTTTTCCTGATCATGACTTTCAGGTGTCCCAATATTTTTAAATTATCTTTCCTGAATCTGTTTTCCACATCAGTTGATTTTTTCAATGAGAAGTTTCACATTTTCTTCTAATTTTTCATTCTTTTGTTCTCCTCAGAGAGCTTACTTATTTCCTTTTCCATCTGGCCAATTCTGCTTTTTAAAGCATTCTTCTCCTCAATAACTTTTTGACCTGTTTTATCCATTTGATCTATGTTGGTTTTTAACATGTTATTTTCTTCAGCATTTTTTTGGATCTCCTTTACTAAGCTGCTGCCTTCTCTTTCATGTTTTTCCTACATCTCTCTTATTTCTTTTCCCAATTTTTATTCTATCTCCCTTGTTTGATTTTCAAAATCTTTTTTGAGCTCTGTCATGGCATGAGCCCAACTTCTGTTTTTCTTGTACTTTCTCATTTTCAGATTAAGTAGTTCGATCCTTCTTGGGATCATAGACAATGTATTTCTCAATGGTTTTCTTCTTTTTTCTCTGTTTACTCATTTCTCCAGCCTGTGCCTGGCTTTGGGGTGCTTCCTGAGCTTTTGAGTATTATTGGGACACCCCCCTACAAGGAACTCAGTGTGTGAGGCTCTCTATCTATGATAAGAGGAGAGAGGAACTATCTACCTGTTTCTAAGGGAGGGTGGGTTATGAGATTGCTTCTTGTGAAACACAGTGGGACAATAAAAATAGATTACCAAAAAATGAAAGAACAGTTTGTAATAATTATCCTAACCTTTCTAATTCACTTAATGAAGAAGTCCCTGGGAACTTGAATAGCCTGAATAGCACTTTCAGAATAAGATCGACAATATGATCCAAAGACCCCTTTTCAACTGGCATGTTTGAATATCAACTAGCTCCCCCAGACCAGAACTTTGATCCATACCTGATGTCTCATGCATCTGACCCTTATTCTCAAAGCTTGAACCTACTTGACCCAAATAAGACCCCAATAACAATCCACCCTGCTTTCTATACTTTAGGCACCTAATTCTATTCAGGACTACAGACCAGACCCTATGTGCATTCATCTTTCCTGATTGCCTCTGTACCATGAGTCTCTTGTCTGGGTCCTCTCCCTTTCCTGCCACATTTTAGATTTGTTGGCAGTTTCCTGAAAAGGTGCTGAGCCTCCTAGTTGTACCAATTCTCTATGGTAGCCACACCTAATTTTCAAGTGTCTGACTTAGAGAATAAACTGAATGAGAACTGAATCATGAATCACATACCTCCAGAGTAGAGTCATCTCTCCTTCTTAACCCTAGAGCTGTGACTAAGGCTCTTCCCCAAAACCCTGACCCTTGAATTTTCCCTTTCACAAAGTTACAGATATGGCTACCAGCTTTCTTTCTTTTTATTAAACTATGTTATTCCAAAAGTCTTCAAGTCTGTGGTGAAACATAGTGATTTGGGTCTGGGATAGGACCAGGAAAAAAGGAAAAAAATAATAGGATCAAGTTAATTGAAACTAGAGAACCTTTTTTTTTTAAAAAATTTCAGGGCAGGATATACTAAATATTAAGTGAATTCTTCAAATAGTAGTGCTACAGGAATTCAGAGAAGGAATAGGTGCATGTGAGCTTGGAAAACTAGGGTTTCATAGGAAAGGTGTATATGTGCATATATATGTATTTATAAAAATTAGTAAAATTTGGTCTTGAAGGAATTTTCAAGCAATGTATTATGATTATTATTATCATCATTGTCTTCATCATTAATACCACCACCATCACCATCACTACCACTATCATCATCACCTTCACTACCACCATTATCATCTTCACCATCATCACCATCATCATCATCATCTACTGGATCTATGATTTCCTTGAGATAGGGAACTCAACATGTGGAATCTGTTCTTTAATTTGGGAAACAGAAAGTTTGAATAATTTGCCGGTCAGCATGTTTCAGAGGCATAACTCAGAGACAAACTCTCTATTTGATATATTATGGGGTCCTCTGGCCAACAAACACCATTCTGTTCCAAGTATTCATCCCAGTAATAAAGTCCAAGCCCTATCCTGAGGGTTTCAAGTGTCTACCAGTAATGTCTCCAACTGGTTTTGCTTACAGCAACGATTGCCTGCAGAAACTCCTGGTGGAAGGTCCGATAAAGATTGTAAGTTTTTAAAGGAGTCATCTAAAAATGAAATCCTTTCATTGATGCTCTTCTCTGAGGATGTCTGGGGGTGACCCAGGGCTCTTTAAAGCTTTACAGCACACTATTAGGTCCTATCAAACTAAAAGGCTACTAGGAAGTGTACACTAAAAGGGATTTTTTTTCTCTCAAATATCTCACAGCATCTTCTCTGCTTTGTACCACACTTATCTATGTTTATGTCACATCCCCCTAGCAAGAATTATGATGGAGTTGTATTTTATCTTTGCCTAGTACTTTAGGGTAGTATTTTATGCTCAGCTAGCAATTAATAGATGCTTGTTAAATTGAATTGAATTCAATATGGGCTCCAAACAATTATCTGTCATCCTAGGACCAAGTAAAGAGATGCTTGTCACCAGAAAGCTGACCACCAATTGACCACCATTTTTGGAGAGGCCATAGTAGTTCCTTAATATGATTTACTCTCTTGTGGAGGAGCTGAAATCTGTATTTAATGAGGGAGGTAGTACATATATGTAAGTTAAGTTTTTGTAAATGTTAAACATTTCCAACTTTTCATGTCCTCATTTTGGGTTTTCTTGGCAAAAATACTGGAGAGATTTTGCCATTTCCTTCTCCAGCTCATTTGCAGATGAGGAAACCAAGGAAAACAGGGTTAAATGACTTGGCTAGTAAGTATCTGAGATCAGATGTGAATTCACAAAGAACATACATGTAAAGCACTTTGAAAATCTTACAGAACTATATAAATGTTAACTATTATGAATTCAGAGATTTTTTTATGTTAGATTTTTCATTTACATTTTTGATATAGTATATGTGGATCTTTTGGTTAGGATTTCTTTTTTTTTTTGCAAGGCAATGGAGTTAAGTGGCTTGCCCAAGCCCACACAGCTTGGTACTTATTAAGTTGGTTATGCTTTCTTAACAATGAAATAATCAAATGAATCTCCTCATGTTTTTCTGAGTTCCTGATATTTGTTATCTCGTGGTGTTGTAGAATTCTCATTATATTCATATACCATTTCCTCAATGGACACTCATTTTGTTTCTAGTTTTCTGCTTCCACAAAAAGTACTGTTAGGAATAACAGACAAGTTACTTTTTTCCTTTCCTGTTATAGATATTTTATGTGTGTGTGTGTGTGTGTGTGTGTGAATTCGAAGAAAATGAATAGTTTAGAAGTTTCTCTCACATAATTCCAAATTGTTTTCCAGAATGGTTGAGGGATATCCCTCAACCTATTTCTACCTTTATCAATTTGTTTACACATGGAATAGGTTGCATTGGGAGATGGGGGGGGGGGTGCTAAGCAGAAGCTGTATGACCACGTTGGATGTTACAATAGGAATTCCTTTCAGAAATGACATTGTCTCAATGGCCTCTAACATCCCTTCTACATCTAAACATTCTAAGATTTTGTTATAAAAATCTTCTTTTACTGACAATAAAATTGAGGTACAGAAAAGGCATATATAACTTGCCCAAGGTTATACTAGCTTCTTAGTGTCAAAGTCAAGTTAAAAAAAAAAACCTCAGGTCTCTTGTTCTATTGAGAACTGGCTCTATCTCTAACTGAAACTTTTGACATATTCCTCAACTATTTCAGCTTAAATGTCCTTCTCTGTAAAATGGAAAAATAGTACTTCTGCCTAATTCACCAGGAAAATTAATACAAATAATACTTTTCATTCCTGTGGCTCTTTACAAAACACATACAAATACAGTATTCCCTTAGACCCTTACAATTCAATGAACCTATAAAACATCTAGACCTGGTACTATTGGCCCTATTTTACAGGTGAGGGAATTGAAGCTCAGGAGTTCTGGAATTTACCCAAAGTCATCCAGCTGGTAAGAGGAAAGAAGACTCCAAACCCAGTAAGATCTTTTGGCTTTCTTCCATATACTGCTCTGCCTCCCTAAACAAAAACAAATTAAATGGAAGTCTCCAGCTGATGAATTGGAGGACATGGGCATTAAAACAGTCTTTAAGAGTTGGCAACAAATGGGAGAATTAGGACAAAACAGAGATGTCACGTGGAACATTTTATCTAACAAGCCTCTAGTGAAAGTAAATAGAAAGTGTGGGAGGCCAGAGGAACAGCACCTGTTCCAAGGAAGGGTGTGGAGGAGGAGACCCAGCCACAACTAACTTCAAAATGGATATCAGCCAGAGATTTGGAGAGCCCTTGACCAAGATAGGAGCAAGAAAGAATAGATAAGTTGCAGCTACAAAGAACTAATGGGTTGTGGGGAAATGAAGATTGAAGGGGAAAAAAGAAGAAAATCAATGCTGATGAAGAAAAACAGATATTTATGGGAATATAAAAAATACTAATTTATATAAAAATAATATAGCATAATAATATATTATATATTATAATAAAATATAATTATATATGATATAAATAATAATATAAAAATAAATATATATAAAAATTTAAATTAAAAACTGGGGAAAAGAAACCAAGCTAGTCAAAAGGGTAAAACCAGCAGTGGGAAACAGTTCTTTGGGTTCATATTGAATTTTTTCCACTAGATTCTATGAGAACAGGAAATGTGTCATTATGCTTTACTTTGAATCTTGTATATCCAGTGGATTTTCACATAGTTGATGATTAATAAATAAATGTTCAATTGAAACACTTGAATCTCCAGGGAAAAATCAAGGAATCTGATGAATTCCAGACAGAGTTAGGGCCAGGGTTAAGTAAAGTAGAGGGGTGCCTAGGACATGATACACAGGGGTAAGCTTTTCTAAATTACTATTCTTGATTCCAGAAAATCTTTCTTTTCTTGGCATAAAGGAATTTGTTTTTGTAACAGAGAAGCAGCATGGTATAGTTGATAGAGCACTAGACTTGGAGACAGGACAACCCAGTTTCAAATCCCTCTTCAGATACTCTGTATTACCTTAGGCAAGTCACTTAACATCTTAACACCATCCAGGGACTGGGTTTCAACGGGCTCAGAGGTCCCTTTTAGCTTTAAATATTTGTTCCTCTAGTAAACTAAACTTCCAATTTTCCAGAGAATGCAGTTACACTCAGAGAACATAATTGACAAAACTTGCCTGAGCCACAAAAATGCATTGTCCTGGTTCTGGTTTCAGTACTTGGAACAATAACAATAACATTGTTGGAAGAAGTGAACAGTCTCCCAAGGTGACTATTGTAAACTCATTAGTAGGGGTGAATTCTGGCCTGACTTCAAAAAATAAGTCACTGATGATTTTGATGCTTAATCATTTCCTTATTTACTTTCACTGGGGTAAGGCATGTTATTACCTCAGTGATAACCATCAGTTCTATGGAGTATTAAAGCTTGCAAAATACATTATTCATGACAACCTTGTGTTATAGCCATTATGATGATCACCACTTTAGAGGGAAGTAAACTGAGGCTGAGAGGTGAAGTGATTTGGCCATAGTCACAAATCTAATTCAGGATTAGGGCTAAGACTCAGGCTGAAGGTTCCTATTCTCCCCAACCTGGTAGTTAATCTGAATAATCACTCAACTATCCATTTTGTCTTAGTAAAGAATTCTACAGGTTGAGATAAGGAAAAGAGTGTTTGGATTAATTGGAAAGGGAGTGAAAATTCAAAATATGAGTCATTATCCAGATATTGGAGTTCCATGGTTGATAGAAATGAGGGGGATATGATGTGAGACAGGCTAGAGAAAATTTTTGTAATCAATCAACCTGAATTCCAACTCTGCAACCTTTTAGTAAAATTTTTCACTTCTTTTGGCCTCATTTTTCCCATCAGTAAAATGATCAGATTTCTAACTTTTCTAGTCCCAGAGCCAATGAATCCCTTCCTTTTATAGATGAGATGTTGATATATAGAAATGAGAGCTGACTTATCTATGTTTACACAATCCATGTACATTGTCACAGAATCTCAGAATTGGAGGAAACCTCAGTGATTTTAACCCGTATGTGAAAAAGAGAATTTTCTTTTCAAAATCCACAAAAGGTGATCATTTGGTGAGGGGGAATCCACAGCAACCTTGGACAGGTGATCCCTGCTTTCATTACTAAGGGACAGCTGGATAGGGCAGTGGATAGAATATTGGATTTGGAGTCAGGAAAACTCATCTTCCTGAGTTCAAATCTGGTCTCAGATATTTATTACTAGCTGCGTGACTCTGGACTAGTCACTTAATGCTATTTGCCTCAGTTCCTCATCGGAAATGAGATGGAAAAGGAAGTGACAAATCACTCCAATATCTTTTCTAAGAAAACTCCAAATGGTGTCACAGGGAACAATAACAATCTTTCTTCTACAAGACTGACTTTCAAATTCTTGATAAAGGCTTTCGTGTCTTTACTGAATCTTTTCTTCTTTAGAGTAAACACTTTCCCTTCCAGTTCCAGCAACCAGTCCTCAAATATCAGGCAGTCAATTTGTTCAACTCAAATATGAGATTTTATATTTACCCCTAACTTTATCATACTAGATTAAAAACAATGTTCTCAGAATCAGATTTAGAGGTAGAAGGAATGTAAAAGATCATCTAATTCAACCTCCTCATTTCACAGATGAGGAAACTGAGGCCTCACCCAAGGTCATCAAAATGATAAGTATAAGACAGAATTTGAAATCAGTTTGCCTTGACTCTAAATCCAGTGGTATTGGATCCTGGTCCTGCAATCTACTAAATCAAGCTGTCCCTCCCAGTTTTGGGCCTTTGGCAGATCAGATAAAGAAACCATGGATGCCTTTTCGGAGTCACTGATAAAATAGTTGAATAACACAGGGTCCAGCACTGATCCCTTGGGACACTCCACAGAGACCTCCTTCCAAGTTGACATTGAACCATTAAGAGGATTCTGAATCTAGCCATCCAACCATTTCCAAATTCATCTAATTGCCCCTTAATCTAGTTCACATCTCTCCAACTTTTCCATAAGAATAACGCTGTGGTTTCTAAACTATGGGTTGTTTCAGAGTATTCTGGGAATCCACATGCAAATCCACAAATATGCAAATTTGTAGTCCAAATAAATAATATCTCATACATATATGTATCATTATTTTCCCAATGCTTCTGTGATTAATAAAATAAAATTTCATTTAAAAGGGTTGCTAAATCCAAAACAGCTTTTTTTGTCTATCTCTTTTTCTCAATATGAATAGTACAAACACTATTATGTTAGGATGTGATAAACTTTGTTGAGGTCTTTAGGGATACTTATATTAAAAAAAGATTGAAAACCATTGGTTCTTATCACCTCACTCCTTATGTATTGCAATGACCTTCTGGTTCTTCTGCCTTCTGCCTTCCTCAAGCTTCTCCATTTCGATGCATCCTCCACTCAGCTGTAAAAAGGATCTTTCTAAAGTGGAGGTGTGACCATGTTAACCCACCCTCACTTCACTAAACTCCAGTGACTTCTAATTTCATCCAGGACCAAATATTAAAAAAACTCTGTTTGATTTTTAAAATCTTTCTTGCAGCTGGGCCTCATTCTGCCTTTCCAGTGTTTGTACACTTTATTCCTCCAACCCTTTTATCTACCCATGTATTTTCTTCCTCCTTACCTCCACCTTCTGGCTTCCTTAAAGACTCAAATCAATCCTATTTTCCCACAGGAGACCTTTCCCAATCTACCTCCCTTTGCCCACCTCCTCAGCTACAAACTGAGTTTCCCTCTGATTTACATCATTGATATATATGAGCTCTTCAAAGGGTAGAACTATGCCTTTAATTTTCTTTATATTCCCAGCACTTAGCACAATGCCTGAAACTTAATAAGCTCTTATTAAATGTTTGTGTTGACTGACAATAGTCTTCTCACCCAGAAAAAAGAGAATAAATTCCAAAGATTACTAACACAGAAGAAAATGAGTTCCTATGTGAATTTCAGAAGAGTATGAGTGTCTCAACTCAGATATGATGAGCCCCCACTGACGTCTATCCCACTGAAACAGCTGCTTCTTAATAACAACTCCACTGTGTTAATCTCACGTACTCCAGCTGTGAAGCTGCCCAGTCTGTCGATTGGTTCTTTGCTTTAGCCCTTCAGAGTTTTCATTAAATCCCAGGGCATTTCACAGAGTCCTAAAAGACATGGCTCCTATACCCCTCCTTCCCATATGTCTGGATTAATTGCTTGCAAATGTTGGCACCTATCCGGAAATCTGTTGCCCCAGTCTGGCTCTGTCTATGATTTTATTAAAATTCACTTTGCACACCAGACCCATGAGATTTACTGCTGAAGCTAATAGGCTGGTTCTCCCCAAGACATAAATCCACTGCCTTTTCAAGGAGGCCTGTGGACATTAAGAGCCCAGTTAATTGTTACCTCAAGTGTTTGGCTTAAGAATGTTCAATTATGCTGCTTAGTAAATTTGTTGGATTCAATAAGGTGGGGAAGGATGCTGGGCTGTTATTTTATCACGGAGTCCTCTAGATCACATCAGGATCATTCCTGCCCGGGACAGCTTTGCTCCTATTCTTGCCCTTCTCAAGGCAAAAAAGTCAGTTTTGTCTGATCCAATGCCCTTTGCTTCCAGCTACTAATATGACTCTGAGATCAAAAGTCTCCCAAATCTCCCAGTCACTCCTATTCTAAAGCCAATCATAAGTTTGTCTGCCACTTTGGTCTCCTTTCTCTTTCCAATGCATATTTAGCCAATGCAGGCTCCTAAGATAAGGTCTAAACTCCTCAGGCAGGCAACTGAGATATTCCACTATCAGAATTTAACCATCTTGAAGTAGAAAGAACCCAGATAAGTCCATCTGTGAGAGTAGGTATGATATACCAAATAGTTCACTGACCTGCAGTGGGACCAAACCAGAGATTGAATACCACTTCTAGAAAGAAAGCTTAGAAAGCATTTAACCCAATTTCTTTATTTTGTTAATTAGAAAATAGAGACTGAGGTCTAGTCATTTGTCCAAGGTACACAGGTGGTAAGGGGCAAAATCAAGATTCACACCTAATTTCTCTGGCTCCAAATACAGTTCTTTTTCCATTCTAGTAAACTGTGCATGCATTAGGAATGACTATTCAAAAATTCCAAGGTTCCTCTTATTTCCTTTGTGAAAGGAGAGGAGCATTGTGAGAATTTTTCAAATAACTTACTCTTACCCTCTTGCTTCCCTCCTCCATAAATAGATTTTGTTGATACTATTATTGTAAAAACAATACAATATAATAATTATCTACATAGCAAAACATCTTATATTCAAAGTTTCTAAGCATTTTGAAAGGATAAAGAAAAATGTTTGGTTCTAAATATAGTTTTGGCCTAAGTTGGAAATTTTAAAGTGTGGGTATGTGATGAGAGAGAGAGAGAGAGAGAGAGAGAGCGATCAGATCTTCATAGTAAGAAAACAGGCAATCAAACACATACCTATTTTCCAATGTGGTTTGGTAGTATGAATATTACTAGCTTGTTGATTGCTTGTTTGATCTCATTGATATAGACAAACCCTTCACCAGTGTAGCATCCCTAGCATTTTCAATTTTTGTTCCTCTTTTTTCCCATAAACTTTCTATATTCAGCTGTCCATCTGTAGTCACTCATCCTTAACATGTGATTGACTTCCTCCTTTCTCCCAGTCTTCTTACACCTCCTTTTCCATTTCACTCCTCCCATCTCCATGTTACACTCTGCCATCTAGTGAAACAGATCTTCTTGTTCATTGATCGAGACACTCCAACTCCTGACTTCCTGCATTTTCAAAAACTTCCCTCTCTTCCTCTTTAATCAATAAACTCCAGTGGCTCCTTCTGAACTCCAAGATCAAATATAAAATCCTCAAATACCTTCATAACTCAGACCTTTCTCTCCTCTCTGCCTTCTTGCTCCTTATTCTCCTTCTTTCCAATCCTTACTTCCCTGTACTCTAGGATTAAGTAACCCTGACCTCCTCACTCACACAGATGATTCAGTGAATTTTCATTGATTGTCTCCCATGCTGAGAATTCTCTCCTTTCTCCATGTCTGCAACCTTGCTTTCCTGGCTTCCTTCAAGTCCCAGCTAAAATCCCATTTTCTATTAGAAGCCTTTGTAGATTCTCTTTAATGCTGGTGTTTTCTCTTTTTTAATTATCTCCAATTTTTCCTCCATATTGCTTACATGTATGTTGTCCTCCCTATTAGATTGAGATTCTTGAGAGTAGAGAATGTCTTTGCCTTTCTTTGTTATCTTAGTGTTTAAAATGGCATATAATGAAAGCTTAATAAATGCTTGCTAACTGACATAATGTTAGTTTTAGAAGGGATCTACACCCATGCTTTCCCCACCACCACCCTCTCCAACCCCAAAACTTTGCTTTCCCAGAAGCTGCCCTGGGAATAACAAGGCCAGGTTAACATCCTTTATGCTAGGAGCTACAACTATATCTGAATGTCTTTGAACCTCCAACTTTTATTCTTGATTAATGAAAACATTCTTGGCAAATGCTTTTTGCTCTGGTTCATTTCAAATCAGTCTAAGAATTTCACCTCTACTACTCACTCACTCACTCACTCATTGGAAAGGACCTCTTGTAGCCAGCCTATAGCTTCCAAAATGAATCCCTACTACAATATCCCCATCAAATAATTCTCTTAACCTTTGCTCTAATATCTACCAGCCCCCAATTGAAACCCACTATATCCAGAGAAAGCCTGTTCCATTTCCGAATACCTCTACAGAGTTACAAACTTAAACTTTATAAATTTCAGTCCTTACTTCTAATTTTGCATTATGGGACCAGAAGACCAGCTCTAATCCCTCTTCCTATAACAGTACTTCAAAGACCTGACAATAGCTTTCATGCCCTCCCTCACCCAAAGAAGACCAAGGGATCTTCATAATTTGTGTGTCATGGATGCCTAGGTACTCTGGGCATGCCTATAATTCCTTTTCAGAATGAAGTATAAAATGTAATCCATAGATTTATGGAGGAAATCAATTATATTTACAAACAATTATTAAAATATTTTTTAAAAACACAAGTTCATAGATCCTCCAGTTAAAGACTTCTGAGATCACTAATTCCTTCATGTGATTCTCTTAGGACACAGATCCCAGGCCCTTCCCCATCCTTATTGACCTCAATGTCCCTGAAGATCCATTTCATGCTTCTAGTATGTAAATCATCTTGATCTATTGGCAATTTGTTATCTTCTATCATCCACTGGGTTATTTATAAAATAGATTTTTCCAAGGTTGCATCATTTCCAGATTCACATACACAATAAATAGATAAATGGATGGATGGAAAGAGATAGACAGATTTGCAATTTCAATGGTACAAGAATCTGGATAAAGAAATTCATTCAATAATTCAGATGATCACTTTCTCCACAACCTATACTCACTAAGATGTTAAGTGATTTGCCAAAGGTCACATAAGGAATAGGCATCCAAAATGGAATTTGAACCCAAATTGGTCATCTTTCCATCTGAGCACCAGTGCTTCCTTTTCTGTGATATTGCTCTCTGTTGTATTCTATCTATATGGTCATTAATCCACATTACATACGAGTGTATTTGAAAATTTACTATTTGGTCAACTCCCCCCTCTGCTGAACCACCTCTAGGATGGTGTTTCACCATGTAGACTGTCCAGCTGTTTAACTCTGACCTTGGGCAGAAGTGATTTGGGCTACCCTGGTAACCGGTCTGTGAATATGGCCAGGCTCTCCCCTGGATTCCTTCTCTCCCTTTGGGATCTTTGAGGTGACCCAGGCAAGAAAGGAGCTAAGCTTTTATCCTTCTGTCCACCCACACAGGTTATCCTTTTGACAGGCCTTCTTGTCTTCCTCCTCCGGAGCATCTGCTCCTGTCACTGGCCTGAAGCTCTCAGTTCCTGGAGCCTGGCAGCTTGGCATTCGAGGGTGGAGACAGATTCCCAGAGTTCTTGTCTGATCTGGCAGGGTGGGTCACCGAGGTTGCCCTTCCTGCTGACTTCAGTGAGGGTATGGAAGTGACCTCTGACACCCCCGCAGAAGCTCAAAGACACAGTGGGATTCATATCAATTTAGTTGAGGGTCTGCATCTCTTCCTCCCCTCTTCCTTTCATCATGGGAATCACCCATTGTCTTCCCTTCAACTTGGAACCTTTCCAATCACATTTCAGGTTTAGACTCTTGTGATCCCCCCCCCCCCAGACTGGACCAGGCAGGATTCAGTCAGGGGGTATGACTCTTCTGCCCAGAATCTTGGAGATCCCCAACATGAAGGGACAAGAAAGATAAGACTGTCTTATGACTTATTAGACCATCAATAAAGAGAGTTTAGGAGGAGAATTGTGTAGAGGCAGAAAAGTTGAGATTCTTCTCAACAACGAATATGTTCCTAACCATCCTACCACAGTCTTTGAAATTCCCCTCCTGGAGTCCCTCCTTTGGGTTAAAGCATTGTTTCCAAGAAGGTTTCTGTCAGTCCCCTTAAAGTGTAAACATGTTTCAAACAAGCTCTCAGCTCTGCTACTATTTCACTATGTGACTATAGAAAAGTCACTTCCCTTTCTAATTTCCTCAGCTATAAAATAAGGAGTTTGGACTGATAGGTTTGATGTTTTCTTCAACTCTAAAATTCTTGCAATCATCTATTAATATCATTGAATCATAAATGTGGAACTGGAAGTGACCTCCAAGGGCATCTAATCCAATCCTTTCCTGTTATAGATGAAGAAACTTAGAACTGAGGGAGTGAAGTAACTTACCTAAAGACACACAGATAGTGAACATCAGAGGTGAGATCTAAATCCATGTCTTCTGATTCCAAAGATTCTTTCTAGTCATTGATATTGGTTTATTAATCAGATAGACTTCCCAGAAAAATATACAGGACCTTGGGGTTAAGGATAGGGGAGAGAACTAGAAAGAGAAAATTTAGAAAGTTGCTGCCCAGAAAGAACAGGTTTGCAGAAGGGATAGTGGAAGACATGAATGACTCTTCCTCCTTGATGGGTGGGGATAGAATGTTCTCGTGATAGTGTATTATGCTCCAATGCGATTCATCCTTTGGACCTACAAACCCCTAACATTTCCCCTTCAGTCTAGGATGTTTTTTAATTCCTCCAGAAATGGTTTGATGTGAAGTCAACAAAACATTCTAACTCTCATGTCCACCAGAACTCTGGCCCATGTTTTTACTTTTCCTCTGCCCTTTCACTGTATACTCGATATAATTTTTATTTGTATGAATATCTTGTCTCTCCTCCATTGCTGAAGCTTTTGTAAGGACTGGTGCCATGTTTGAGAGAACCTCAATGACCCTCTGGTTTAAACCATACCTGAACACAAATCCTTTCTACAAATACCCCAAAAGTGACCTTCCAGAATCCGCCTGGAGACTTTCAGTTAGAGAACAGGGAGCCCCCATTATCTCTCCAAGCAGCCCATTCCATTCCCAATTCCAACTCTGTTAGTAAGTTTTTCTTTCTGTCAAACTTAAATTTGCCAAGCACAACACCCTGCAGATAGAATATACCCACTAAAACTGCACACCATTGACTCTAACTGAATACTTTATCCTTTCTCAAATCAAACAATATTTCCAATGCTTCTTGTTGGCATAGGAGTGTCCCTGGTCTCTCCAAAACTGTGCCAGCAGGACTCAAATACTGGGAGTACTCACCAACCTGGAAAGACTTCTAGTATGTCCTGCTGATAGACTGGGGTCAGTCATCCAATGTCTAACCTAGACAAAAAAGGAAGGATTCATCAATAGAGGTTTGATTATAAGGAAATTTTTGTTTATAGTAGTTTTTATTTGTATAGCAATTGCTACATGCTGTTTGATTCTCACAATGATTCTGGAAATATCCCCATTTTACAATGAGGCAGATAGAAATAAAGTGACTTGCCCAGGATCACATAGCTAGTAAGTATCTATGGTAATTGCCAAACTCAGGTCTTCCAGATTCTGGACCCAGGGCTCTGTCTAATATGTCATCTAGAAATAGTATAGTATAAGGAGAGGGCTCCTCTTGAAAGCCAATTGCTAAATTTTTATTGTAATTAATCACACCACAGAGATGGGCAAATGCTACAAATCAAAGTTTGATTTATTGTTCTGATAATTATCTAAATTTAAGAAAGTGATGGAAGAAAATCTCAGGAATGCAAATTAAACTTTAAAAAAATAGATCCATCCTATTTTTGGGGGAGATGCTGATTGTCAAACATTACCATCACACCTCTGAGTGTAGCATAGTGGTGTAAAAAGTAAACTGCCTCAGAAAACTAAAAATTAATTCTCTTAAATGAACAAGTATAGCTAGAAGGAAGTACCTTTCCTTTTCTACAACTTCTCCAGCTGTTGGAATATTTACATGGGCAAAAAGGAAATAACCACAGCAGATTTAGATTTGTAAAAATCATTTCCCACATTTTCTAAAAGAGCTTTCACAAAAAAAATTATCTCCCTGGACCCTGGGACAACAACTCTGTGAGGTAGGTGGGAAAGGCATTATTTTCTTCCCATTTTAGAGCACTGAGATTCAGAGGACTGATGATCCCTAGCTTCTTGATCTCAGAGAAATTCACTATTATTCCTTGGGCTTCAGTTTCTTTGTATATACAAATAAGTGAGTTAGATGAGACGATCTGTGGTTCCTGTCCCCTGGCGATACTGTGATTTACCTAATATTATACTCTAAGTTAGCAGCACAATCAGTATTAGAGTTCTAAATTGGCATGGGTCTCCCTTGCCTTTTCTGCAGATTTTGTGCTGACTTTTTAGTTTGTACCATAGACCCCTTTGGCAGTCTAGTGAAGCCTATGGGTCTCTTCCCAGAATAATTTTTTAATTGAATAAAGTAAAATGTCTAGAATTACAAGAGAAATCAGTTAAATTGAAATAAAATTATAAAAATAGCTTCAAAACCAAGTTTATGAATCCTGAGTTAAGAACCCTTGGTGCAGGGTTTCATTGCCATCTACTTGTTATCATTCTGTCTACTCTAACCCTTGGAGCATAATCTTAGTGACATACTTTCTTTCCTATCGCTGAGAAAATCACCCCTAAGTAGAATGAGAGGAAAGAATTACTTTGTAGCTGAAATTTAAAAGAAAAAGGTCCATCATGGTACCCTTGCCTTCAGTCTGGGACTTCCTCAGAATGCCCACTGAATCACCCATCTTAGTGGCTGGGTGTTTTCCCCGGCTCAGAGGCACCATTTAATAATGCCTTAGTGTCTCCAATTCTGGGGAGAACCCTAAGCACTCACATACTTCACAAAGTAGCTCAGTGTTAATTGTTTTAACGCACAAAGGCCATATAATTTGGATCAAAAGGGCGCTCTCTGTGAAGTCTTAATTATGAACCTCACCACTTTGTTCCCAGTATCATTCTGCTCTCCACATTACAGGCCCCATGTTCTAACACAAACAAGGGCTCCAGTCATTATAACAGGAAATATCGTTATTATCCCATTGTCTCACCTTTCTAAGTTAAAAGCTTTTTTTAAAAAAATGGTTTTGAATGGGCAGAGTGGCCAAACCCAGATGGCAGAGGTACCCTTCCAAAGGTTCCTACCTTCCTAAAACAGATCTCATTTTGTTAATAAGCATTCCAATGATGTTGGCCCGATGAGCCTCCTGAATAAAAATTAAGGACTTTTGAGTGTAGGTATTGAACAAAAATATCTCCTAAATAAATACAATTTTTTTTGTTAGCAGAGGTTTGAACTTGTAGGGTGGGAGCTTATTGGGGGCAGCCTATATTTTCTTGTGGGAAGTATGGGCATGACCACTGAGAACTTCATTAAGAAAACTGGGGAACATCTATTGAAGCAACTCTTTGAGGAAGAGAACATGTTGGATTGTCAGTCTTGGCACTGAATGGGAATGATTTAATGGGCTCTGCTGTTGTGGTTGGAACCTCTCCTTTGGGCTGGCTAATAAAATTGAATCTTCAATCAGAGAATCACTATTTTTGTTTTTGTTTTTTCAAAGAAAAGTTAAGAGTTTAGCTCAACTCATCTGTATCCTCTGGGGGCAAGGGGAAGAGGAGAGGACACTTTAAAAGCAAAGGTATATGAGAGGTACATATGCTCTCATCCACATGGTCCCAGAGGAGAGTTCTGAAGTCCAAGTTCTAGACTCCTCTTTGGAGAGGTAATGGCATAAACCAAGAATCACTGGCTGTAATCAGGAGAATATGTCAAATGGTGAGAATTCCTGAGCCTCAACCTTAGATACAAGAAGGGAAGTTTTCTAGGAACAGTTCCAAATCCAACCTTCTATTGAGAGAAGGGGATTTCCAAGGCAGTACCTAGATAAGGGTTGCATCAATCAACCCCAAGTTTTAAGATTCCAAAGGAGCAGCTCATCGGCACAGTGGATAGAGCACAATAGGAGTCCCTGAAGTCAGGAGAACCTAAGTTCAAATTCAATCTTAAACAATTATTAGCTGTGTGACCCTGGACAAGTCATTTAATGCCAACAGGCTCCAAATTAAAAAAAAAGATATTTGCATAGCTCTTTAAGATTTTTCTAAGACACTTTAAATATATGATCTTATTTGATCCTTCTCATAATTCTATGAGGAAAGTATTCTCAGATGCAAGTCAAGTTATCACCCTTCTGATGTCCGTTTCGAGAATGAAAGATAAAAACCAATATCAGAATGACAGAGTGTTATTATTATTATTATTATTATTCCCATTTTAGAAAGATGAGAAAATTGAGGCTCAGAAAGGATCCTGAATCCTCAGAGAAGTTAAGTGACTGGCCCATTAAGAAGCAGCTTGCCAGGGTGACTAGGATGCTAGATTTAGAGTTCAAATCTCTAGGTTCAAATCTCAACACTAATAGTTGCTATTGTTTAAAACTGTGAGCAAGTTTCATTTAACCCCTCTGAGCCTCATTTTCTTCATCTGTCAAAATGAGGTTATTGGACTTAATGTTCTAATGTTCTTCCCAGATCTAAGATACTGTGACTAGATGACCCTTCCTCTTCTAAATCAATGGTCCTATAACTTGGAGGCAGGATTCAGGCCGAGTTCTCCTGACTCCAAGGTCAGACTTCTTTCTGTTCTACCATGTTGCCCCTGTCCTCATAGAGGAAACAGTAGAGTAGGGTAATTAAGATTGCAAGCATGAATAACTCTAATACACAATATTATACAGATCAATGCTTTCAAAAGCTATGTAATAAAGTGCTTTGTTAAATCTTCAGGAGAAACTCATAATCAAAATGGGGGTGGATATGGGACAATCAGGGAAGTTTTCCTGGATGTTATTTGAGTTGAGTTCTTAGAAGGAAATTAAGAGAAAAAGCAGGGGGAAATGAACATTTAGTTAGAGAGAAGAGCATGAACCAAAGCTTAAGAACACACAGAGCATGTTTTGAAAAGATTAGCCTGGTATAAGTGCAACATATGGTGTGTGATGGAGAGGAATACATAATAAAGCAGGTAAGGTAGGGTGCCTCTAAGTGGTGAAAGACCTTAAAAAGCCAGGCAAAGACATTTACTCCACCCAATGGACATTTGTGATCTGATTGAGTGCCATAACTCTACTGATCTATCATGATTATTCACTGTCTGTGTTAGGACTTTTGACTTCCCTCTATTCTACTTAGCACTATCTTCCATTTGCTCTTCTTTCTGCCTATGATTCTTTTCTTATACCCCTTCATCTGTCAAGCATCTACTCACCTTTTTCTCTTAACATGTTCAATTTTGCTCAATGTATAGCATGGAAACAATGTAAAGATTATCAGACTGCCTTCGGGGGGAGGGAATTGTAAAATTCAAAACTTTATAAAAATGATAGGTAGAAACTACTATTGTATGTAATTGGAAAACAAATAAAAAGAATTGAATTTCTTTTTAAAAAGAGTCTACTCACCCTTCAAGGCCTTGGCATAGATGTTTCTTCCTTCATGATTTGCTCAACAAAGCAAAGTTATCTTGCCTATGCATTCCTTAGCATTTTACTCCTAACTCTTCTATGGCTTTCAGTTCAATTCAATATACATGTATTAATCATATTTTATGTGCAAGAACTGTTTTCCTCTTGGGGAGTAACTTTTATCTACTGAGGACAAGTGGAACTATTTCTATTTTTGAACCTTGTCAATAATAACACTGAAGTTAATGCTCACATCTAGATTCTCTCTGTCTTGGAAAATCATAATTGAACTCATTTTAGCTCCAACCCTAAGGATATTTTACCATTCCTACAAACAACCTAGAGTTTTAAATTATCAAGTAAAGATAGAGCATTTATTTAGAACAGTAATGGACACAGAAGGCCTAGAATCCTAAGCTTTTTAACACAGCAATAGGAAATAGACCTCCCCTCCAGGCAGCTGTCATTTCTTACTACATTATCCCCAGAATAGTACAGTCTGGGTGCCTGGAAATTCACTGCATCAACAGTCAAAGTCTAGCAGCCTGAGTCCAGTAGAATTGTGGTCTCAAGGCCAACATTCCATAATTCCTCTGTCTGATGTCAACACTTCTCTTATCATTCCATTCTGGTCCTCACACCCCCCAGATCAGTTTTAGAGCTATCACTCCCCTGGAGGCAGCCTCTGTCTTGGTGTAATTTTACCAGTCACTTCTTCCCTTTTCTTTATTCTCTTTCTCAGAACACCTTGCTTGCTTCAAGAGAATGTGAGTAAACTCTTTGAAAATAAGGATTATTGGGGTGACTAGGTTGTGCAGTGAATAGAGCACCAGCCCTGGAGTCAGGAGTACCTGAGTTCAAATCTGGCCTCAGACACTTAATAATTACCTAGCTGTGTGGCCTTGGGCAAGCCACTTAACCCCACTGCCCCCCCCCCCAAATAAGGCTTATTGACCTTATATTCAGGTACAGAATCTAGCATAGTCAGTGACGCATAGAAGGAACTTTTAATATATGCTTGTTAATTGATTTACTATTGACTGATTTTTTTTTTGAGCATGTGTTTTCAGGTCATAGAGTTATAGGAATTTGTTATTTCCCCTCTTAATACTAGCACCATGTCTGCTATAGCATACCATCAGGTCAAGGACACAAAAAAGGAAAAAACACTGCTAACTATCAATACCAGTGAATGCATTCCAGTGAAGTTTAGGTAAAACAGAATACCTAATAAGGAATTTAAAGCCAAATTAAAAAAAACATTTATATAACATTCTAAGACTTACAAAGCTTTTTCCTTGCACTGTTGATTGTACAAGTATTATTATACTCATTGAGGAAACTCAGTCTCCAAAAGTTAAATGACTTGTTCAAGGTCCCATGGCTAGCATATTTAATAACTAACCCAAAATGCAGATGTCCTTCTATTTCAATATACTGTACTTAAGACATTCTATCTGCCTAAGACTAGATTTTTCTCTTTACTTTTCAACTGCCACACAGTATAGAGGCCCTTGATGGCAAGTGCCTGTCCTTTTTCATTTTGGGATCTCCCAAAGGCAGTGCTCTCTCTGTACCCACTAACTCACTAAATCTTGGTTTGAAAATAAACGTTGAATGAGAAGCAACAAATAAATGAATGAGCCATTTTGTTCTCCAATTTATTTAACATATAACAAGTCTTATCTACAAAACAAGAGCTCAAGTCTTATCTTGCTAACAAGATCTGAGGATAAACACTATGTAATATAGCTTTTATATGCATTCCCCACAATTAACACAATGCAAAGCAAATGGTAGCCATTCCATAAATAAGATAAATGAGAGCAGTTTAGTGTAGTGACAAAGTATCCTGGGCTTAGAATAGGAAGACATGGGTTTGAATCCAGGTTTTGCTAATTATTAGCTGTTTACCCATGCCAAATTGCTTTCCCTCTCAGGGCCTCAGTTTCTTCAACTGTAAAATGAGGTGTTTCAACTAGATAATGTCTAAGGTCCTTTCCAGTTTTACTACCCTATTTCTATATATATACTATATACTACTATATACTACCTGATTCCTTTGGACCTGACAATTTTTCTATAATTCACCACCACCACTACCAACACCACCACCACTAGTGAATTTATATTTCCTGCTATCAAGAGCTATTGTCCTATGTTACAAATAGGAAAATGGAAGGATGGAAAAGAAACAAACTGAGCACCAGAGACTTCTGATCAGTGACATGGTAGTTTAGCAATGCAACTGGCACCCAGATTGTCCATTGTTTGCCATCAGCCAAACAATTTATATTTTCCAAAAACCTTTCCATCATTATGAATTAACATCTCTTCTAAAAATAGTGAAAGACATAACCCACAGTTTGGATTTTCCAGCAGCTGAATACAGTGATCAATGACTCATCTCCCATTTATTGCTTGCGTCAATGGCCCAGAAAATCAAGCTTGCAGTCCAGGTGTCCAGACCTGTCCAGATTTCTGTCTTGAATGTCAATGATTATTCTGTGTTCAGGAAAACCAAAGGGTTTCTTTTTGTGGTTTTTAATATAGATAAACCCCAACATTTCCCTTCCAATTAAGATTTCTGAGAGTATATGTTTCTGAAGAACCAACTAAAGAAAAAAAATTTAAACAAAATTCTATGATTCTCAGTCATGCTGATATTTTAAAATTTTCCTGTTTGCTTTGAATTTTATATTTATAAATTTTTTATACTTACGATTTTGTATAAATCCAGCCAAAATTTATTAAGTACCCACTGTGAATAGAGGATTGTGCTAGGCATCACAAGAGAGGTAAGGTTTATTTAAGATAGGGATCTTGCCTATAGAGCTCATAGTCTACTAGAAAATACTACTAATACTACTAGGAAATGAGAAACAAGCAGTTTTGAACCTTCTTAACTCCATTTGGGGTTTTCTTGGTAAAGATACTATACTGGTTGTCATTTCCTTCCCCCAGATCATTTTAAAGTTGAGGAAACTGAGGCAAACAAGATTAAGTGATTTGCTATTCACTCAGCTAGTATCTGAGGCCAGATTTGAATTCAGGTTTTTCTTGACTCTAGGCCCAGTGATTATCGACCCAGCCACATAGTTACCCAAAGAAATAAACATGAGTAAAGATAATACACAGCAAAATACTGAAAGTACATTGGTCAAGTGCAAAATGAGGCACTGTGTGTGAGGGAGGGAAGGTCATTCCCAATTAAGTGTATTATAGAAAAACTTCCTGAAGGTGCTATTTGTCTGGGTTTTCAAAAGATAGGAATCCAATAGGTAAAAAGAGAATAGTCACATTAACAAAAATGGTTGATTAAAATTTTAAAACTAAGTCTAATTGGAAAGGAGGAGAACAGTGCAGAGAGAAAAGAGGGGAAAGGAGAGAGCCATGAGGATCACCCACATCTTGAGTTGTTTAAGGAGAGCATAAGGCATCTGTGAAGGGGTCAGAGAAAGAATAGCTAAAGATGTAAAAAATAACCAAGTCAGTGTGATGTAGCGGATGAAGGTTAATAATTAACCCCCCCCCCCCCAAAAAAACCTGTTGATTCAGCCATGGTTATAACTCTTGACAGAATAGTTCAGTAGAGTAGTGATGATAGAAGCTGGAGTCTGAAGGGAGAGTGAAAACTATTCTCAATTAGCAGAAGATAAAATTGAGAGTTAGAGAGAGGAAGTGACTTCTTGAAGTCATTAATACATGATGGAATTGGAGCTTGAATCCAGATCATGGAGTCAACAAGCATTAACTAAGTGGTATACAGTGTATATATGATAAATTGGAGTAACCTCAGGAGGAAGGCTCCAATATGACAGAGGACTAGAAAAGAAGATAGGTATTTTTTTTCTTTAACAAGACAATGGGTTAAGTGACTTGTCCAAGGTCATACAGCTAGGTGATTATTAAGTTGTCTGAGGCCATATTTGAACTCAGGTTCTCCTGACTCCAGGGCCAGTGCTCTATCCACTATGCCACCTAGCCGCCTCTAGAAGATAAGTCTTTAATGAGATTTGGGGGAAGTCAGGGAAGTCTGGAGGTAGAAATGAGGAGATTTCCTCTGGGGAACAACAAATGAAAATGTACAGAGTTAGAAAATGAAATGGTTTGTTCAAGGAACAGTGTGCTGTATGGCACAGTAGTCTAAAGAGGTGAGAAAAATATAAAAGGAATGGGTTATAAAGGGATTTAAAAGCTAGACAGGTGATTTTCTATTTGATTCTGGTGTTAATAGGGAGCTACTTTAGAGTATTGAATGGAGGAGGGGTAGTGACATTGTCAGACTTGTACTTTAGGAAGATCAATTTGAGAGAATGGACTGAAGAAGGAAGATACTTGAAGCAAAGAAACCAAACGTAAGGTTATTGCAGTAGTCTGCACATGAAGTGATGATGGCAGGGTGGTGACAGAAGAAAGGGCATCTTTTTGAGAGTTGTTACAGAGGCAGAACTAGCAGCAGGCCCTGGCAACATATTGAATGTGAAGGGGGAAGTGTTGGGAGAAGACAGAGTGAAGAGTTAGAGATGGCACCAAGAATGTCAGCCTGGATGACCAGGAAGATGGCAATGCCATAAACAGTAATAAGGAAGTTAGGAAGAGGCAAAGGTTTGGAGGAAAGATAATGACTTCAGTTTGGGTTATTTTGAGTTTAAGATCTCTCTGAGGCATCCTAGTCAAGATATCCAGTGGGTAGGTAGACATATAAATTGAATACATAGGAGCTGTTGAGCTCACCAAGCAAAATAATATAGAAGGAGAAGAAAAGAGGGCCCAGTTCAGAGCCTTGGTATGGATACATCTTGTGTGAAGAGTCAGCAAAGGAGATTGAGAAGGACCCATCATACAGGCAGAAGAAAGAACTAGGAGAGACGGATATCAAAGAAAAGAGGATGATCCAAGGAGAGGTCAAGGTGAAGATTAAAAAGCTCCCTCTAGATTTGACCATTAAAAGAACACTCACTTTGAAGGGGGAAGCATCAATAATGATGTCAGAAGTCAGTCTGTGGTTAACTGAGAAAATAGTGACAAAAGGGAATGTAGGCATGTATTGTAGATGCCTTTCTCAAAAACTTTAGTCATGAAGAAAGGAAAGATATTAGATAATTAGCAAGGATGGATAGTTGAAGTCAAGGTTTTTGAAGATGAATGAGACATATGTTTGTAGGCAGTAGGGAAGTAGGCAATGGACAGGAAATAGACAGGAAGAGTCTGAAAATTAGTGAGGACAAGATAATAAGAGATGAAATCTGTTGAAAATGAGATAGAATTTTGTGGTGGCTGCTCTTGTTAAGGGTTAATTTTGTTTATAGTTGACTATTTATGGGAAAGCATACCATTGAGGACTCATGGCCTAAAGTATTAGGGGTGGATACTTCACTAGTACTACAAGTTACTCCCCTTGAATCTAAAAGTAGAAGTTACCCTTTGAGGACCCAAACTGTGAATGGAAATGGAAATAGGAGGTAGTCTAAAATGGGTGCTACATAGAAATCTCACAACTGGCTACATTGGATGACTCTTAATGTGGTGGATAAAATCATCCTTTCCTTTTGATAGACTTTGGTAGAGTGAGCTAAAACTAGAAAGGAAGATATAGTTCTGAAATGCTGTGTCATGCTATTCTTTCCACTATTAAGCAACTGTGCTTGTGTCCTGACTGATGGGAAAGAGTAGATCAAAACTAAAACACAAGTGGAAGCTTTTGATCTCTGCAGGATATTACTAATACTAGAAATAGTTTGTTCTTATATAGCATTTTAAGATTTGTGAAGTGCTTTACACCAGGTTATCTCATTGATACCCCAAACAACTGTGGCATGTTGGTGCTGAATAATTATCCCCAATTTACTGATGAGGAAACTGAGACACATAGAGGTTAAGTGCCTTGCCTAAGGTTCCAACCTAACAACAATCCACATAAACCAGTCTGAGACTGGTTTCTTAGTTAGGATTTCCTAATTCCATGTTGTTCAGTCATTTCAGTTATGCCTGACTTTTCATGACCCCATTTGGGTAATGGCAAAGAAACTGGAGTGATTTGCCATTTCTTTTCCAGATCATTTCACAGATGATGAAACTGAGGTAAACAGGATTAATTGACTTGCCCAGGGGCACACAGCTTGTATCTGAGACCAGATTTGAACTCATCTTATTGATGATCTATCTACTTGACCACCTAGCTGCCTAGGAAATAGAGTGAATGAGGAAGATGAAAGTTATAAGAAGAATAGAACATTAGAATGGCTAAACCAAAAGGGACTTTAGATATGATATAACTCAAATATTTAATTTTATTAAGGCTCAGACAAAGCAAAGGAGACTTACTTGCATCTACTTAGTTAATAGAACTGGGATTATACTCAGGACACCCAAGCTGCTGCTCTTTCTACCAGATCACATTAAGAGATAGATACCAGCTACCTTTGACAGAGGAAAGAACAGCAATCATAACAGTAGCCAGGCAGATTTCCTTTATATAATTTCATTTATCATTCAACAATCAGTTATTAAACCCTATGTGCAAAGTGAACTATGCTGATGTCTAAAGGAGATAAAATGTTTAGGAAAGACATAAATGATCCCACAACATAGATATGATGATGTTTGTCCTTCATTTTTGAAGACCATGCCATCAGGGATGTTATGTTATGTTATGTTATGTTATGTTATGTTATGTTATGTTATGTTATGTTATGTTATGTTATGTTATGACAAACACATGAATTGGATTTGATTGAGGGGGCTATACCAAGTCACCAGTCTCACTTTCTCCTCCAGAGTAATCTAGGTCCAGTGGCCAGATATAAACAAGAACAATTGGAGCTAGCCCTGGATGCGAGGCAGTAAGTGTCTGAGGCCATACTTGAAATTAGGTCCTTCTGACTTCAAGGATGGCACTCTACCCACTGTGCCATCTAGCTGCCCTATGATCTAAATCACAGATTTAGAGCTGGAAGGGACAGTAAAAGTCTTCTGGTATTAACTCCTCTTCTATTTACAGGTGAGAAACTGGCTCGGAGAGACAGTGCTTCCCACAGTCACATAGGTAATAAAAGATTTGAACTCATAGCCTTTGATGCTAAAATCAATATTCTTTCCATTATAAGGCACTACTCCCAGTCTAGTCATTTAAATTTGAGTTCTAGTCTTAATTTGTCAATACAAGATAAATGGACAATTTTGACTGTATAAATTTTAAAAATTTTTCATAAAGAAAACCTAATTCAGTTAAATTTAGAAGAGAAGCAGGTAAATAGGGGATATCTTTGCAACAAGTTTCTCTGATAAAGGTCTTATTTCTTTTTCTTTTCTTTTCTTTTTTAAGTTTTTGCAAGGCAATGGGGTTAAGTAGCTTGCCCAAGGCCACAGAGTTAGGTAATTATTAAGTGTCTGAGGCCAGACTCCAGGGCCGGTGCTCTATCCACTGCACCACGCAGCCGCCCCTAAAGGTCTTCTTTCTTTTTTTTTCTTTTTTTTTTTTAGGTTTTTGGCAAGGCAAATGGGGTTAAGTGGCGTGCCCAAGGCCACACAGATAGGTAATTATTAAGTGTCTGAGACTGGATTTGAACCCAGGTACTCCTGACTCCAAGGCTGGTGCTTTATCCACCTAGCCGCCCCTAAAGGTCTTATTTCTAAGGCATATAAGGAACTCATTCAAATTCATTAAAGATCCAATCCTTAATTGATAAATGGTCAAAAATATGAACAAGCAGAGAAATGATGAATTCAAACTGAAAATGAGCCTTTTTCTTTTGAACATAATAGGTGAATTTGGTTTGATTAACTATATTTATAACTCAGTCTTTGTTTCTCTTTCTCAAATGGGAAGGGGGAGGGAGGTGAGAGGGAGAAAACCAGAAAAAGTTAATTTGAAAAATAAAATAACCCAAACACAAAGTAAAATAAAATCAAGGAAGCTGTTTTCAAGATATGACTCCCCAAGGGGCAAAGCCTCAAGATATGTTACTATTGACAAAGTTTCCTGTTAGCTTCTGGCTATGTTGATGTGATGTCCTGATCACATAAAGACATTAAAAAAAACCAGATTTTGGAGTACTATTCTCTTCCCTAATGACCAGATAATTTTCAGTATGAAAGTGATATGTACCATGTTTCCTAGAATCAAGTGCTTCATCTTTGTAAAATATCTTTTCTAGGTTTTGACTAAATAACCTCTTTAAGTTTATTGTTTTAACAAAATTTAAAATGAAAGAATTGAATTGGATTGGATTTTCCCAAGGCCTCTTCCAGCTCTAACATTCCATATTCTAATGTCTCTTGCAGTTCTGACCTGCCATGTAATGAATAAGATCATTTATGAAAAGTTTTTTTGCAAACCTTAAAATGTTATTATCAATGCTATGATTTATTATCTAAGATTCCTTCTCATTCTGACATTTGGTGTTCTAAAATTCCTTCCAGTTTTGATTTTATGTATTGTGTTCTATGATTTGCCTAGTTATTTATAAGGAAAGTAGATTCATGCCTGATAACTAGTTTGGCTCCAGGCATAATCCCCCCAGGGATGACTTTGTGGTTTGGGTAGGCAACCTTAATGTACCTAAAAGCTAAATATCTAGGCAGTCTGGTTCCAACTTTATTAACAGGAGACAGGTGGAGAAATGGACTATACCCCTCTTCCCATGGTGGAATTCAGCCAATTTGCACCAGTCAGACAGAACCAATACCTAATTTGTACTTTATGTGGAATTATAGTACATGGAAGACAGTCACTGAAGACTGATTGGATCAAGGTTCCTTCCAAGTTATGATTGTCCCAAAGATTATGGTAAAACATCTTCCATCAATAGATGGAGAAGACTTTGGGTTCTTGAAGCTAAGGCCAGTACAATACAATCTCTGGTAGATGCAATTGAAAGAAGACTAACTGAGAGTCTGGAGAATCTGAGTTTCAATCCTATCTCTAATTCTAGCTGTGTTACTAATAGCCAAATCATTTAACTTTAATGAACTTTTGGTTTTTTCATCTGTAAAATGGAGTGAAAAATGGTGCCTGCCTTACAATGTTGCTATGAGAAATAAGATTATTTGTGTAAGGTGTTTTCACGTTATCTAAATATCATGCTAAACTCTATATGTTTAGCTTATTTTTAAATCTACACAGCAAGCTCCTATCCACATCGTGAAGTTGCTAGCACCCTCCTTCCCTTTGCTAACTACTTGGGGACCAACTCAGATAGTAGATGCTTACATGGCATAGTAGAGATTGACTCTAGATGCAGGATTCCCAATAACTTCTACTTCCAGAATCGTTCTCCATAGCATTCCTCCTCCCAACCTTACTCTCCTTCAGAGCCAGGCAGAATGTCTGATTCTGAGATTTCCCACACTGCAGCAGAACCACTACTCAGGGAATCCACATCTGAGCCAATTGACATTCACATTGCTGCCTCAAACCTCCAACATCCTGGGACTAAACTAGTCCAGGATATACGCTGGGGCACATTAGTTCAAAAAGAGACTTGCACTAACTCGCTTCTCACACTGGTAAGCATATCTATTCACAGATCATGCCAAAAGCTTGCATTGCTGGAAGTCCACATACTCATGAAACCCCCCCACACTTTCATGATAAGTAGGTTTTCAATGCTCATATTCTTTCACTATAATTTTACTCATTATCTGGAGAGCTGTCTTAACCAGACATTTTCCTGGACTCATTTTCAGGGGAATGTTCCTGAGTCTTTTCTTGTGTAGTCATTTCTGCTATAATACTTCTTTTAATAGCATGGTTTAGTTCCAACCCAATTGATATATTAAGGAACATTTTGAGCATAACCCCATTTGCTTAAACTGGATTTCTTTGATGAGAAACAGCAAGAGAAGACAGTAAACTGATCACTTCACAATAACCCACAAGTTACAACCCTCTGAGCCCACTTCTACAAACAAATTTCAGGTCTTTGTCAAGGTGAAGTGCCCTGTTTATTGTATTATCATCTGGTGTAGTTGTAGCTCTGGGCAAAGACAGGTTTGATCATACCCCATTCCACCTCCTGCCAAGATAATTTGCATGAGACTTTGTCATCCCCATGGGAACCAAGGTGGGCAGAGCAGCATGGGTAAACCTAATTTGAATGAGATTTTATCATCCCCAGGGGAACCCATGTGCAGCAGAGCAGTGGTGGTAACCCCATGGTCTGAAGACACCTCAGCCAACTTAGGTCATATGAGAAAAATCCAGCAATTTGAGGGCACTGTGGACATCCCAAGATCCTAGAGGTGGATAACTCAAAGGCATGTTGGATAATCTTGCGGGGGAAGAGGTGGCAGATAATCCAAGTTTAGTAGATTACTAGAGGATACCAGGACAAGTGGAGATGTCTGCTTATTATAACATTTGTATGTTTCTTAGGATATGGATAAAACTATACTAACTTTTTATCTTAACTTTTGCATAGCACAATGCATTTTGAAAAACATATATATATATATAAAGTTTTAATTTAGGAACAATGACTGTATTAGAGAGAGGAAGGGAAAACATCCAAGCCAATGTCTGGTGTTTCTACTTCTGTTCCTCTTGCACCAGGTCTAAAATTGAGATAAATCTTTTGTACCTCATTTTTGGAAATTAGATTTAGAGGTCAGAGGACCTGAGTCTGATCCCAGAAGACCTTGATTAAGTCCTATATCCTCTATGGGTCTCAGTTTCTTCAATTGCAACTCTAAAAATTCTCATTCCTTTGAGATTCTACAGGAAGGTAACAATCAAATCCATGAGAAATGCTTTGAGATCATCACTGAGCAGTAGCAATTAGGACATTGGGGGTCTGAATCATATGAAAATGTGATTCTGTAGCATTTGTGCCATTTTCAGATATTGCTCTTTCCAAGAAATTCCAAGGCCTTGTTTTAAATACTCATAGAAACATTTGTTCCAGGCTCCCTGAATGTCTCATCCAATTCTTTTGAAATTTTCAAAATTATCTAGGAAGCCTGTCTAATTGGTGGGTTGTCATATGAAGTTGAGGGTCCTTCAAGCCAAAAAAAAAGCAAAAGAGCCCAGGGACCAGAAACTCTCTTTTATACTGATTTCAAATTGTCCCTTTTGATACTTAGTGCTTAAATGACTTTGAGTAGTTCATTGACTTCCCTTAACCTTAATTTTCACATCTGTAAAACTAGTAGGTTTGATTAGACAGTCTCAGAAATTTAGCTCTAGTTTTTCAGTGCTATGATTTTCTGGGTAGGAGGGTGGGTACTTATTTGTTTGATAGATTGGTTTACTAACCAGGATTCAAAGCATTGAAAAATATAAGGCTCATGTACAATCTGAAAAAATAAATTTAAATGCTCCCATCAACCTAACTATCCCCTATGGTCACACACACACACACACTCACACTCACACACTCATATACATTCTCTCTAGGTCTGTCACAACCCAAAAGAGCATCAAAGAAGGGCCTAGCAGCAGCTGAATGGAATGTCTATGGTTTGGATTTTTTTTAAGCCCTTTTTATTATTTACCAGCTCTCCATTCTCTTAGAACTTCAGAATAACTGTGGATATTCTCCAAATCATTAATTAAGCCTTACTTAATTAAGCCCCTCGAATGGTGACACATAATGGGTGCCATCTATTGATGTGACTTAATTCTTTTCAGTTCTGGAAGTTGGTGACTTTGAGGCCAGGGCTTCATTAAGCTCTCCCCTGAGCCTGCTGTTCTAGGACAATGCCCCTTGGTTTTCTATGCCAGCTTTCACACAAACTGGATCCCAAGGGGCTCCGTATGGGGGGACCTACACAGCCACGAAGAAAAAAATGCAAACAGCAGAAGGAGCCATCAACCCAGACAGCTAGTTAGCATTTACACAGGACTTAACACCCCAGTCCTCAACTCTTCAGCTATTGCTCTGGCTTGGGGCCAGACTCATCTAAGTTCCAAATTTAGGCCCTAGGAGTTAGAGACTTTGAGAGGTGACTAACTTAGGAAGCTAACATCCACTACTTAGGCCTGGAGAACAACCATGCACACTTCTCTTATACTTCTGACCTATGGATAGCTCTAGTAGGGGTCCTCAACTTAACTAATAGAAGTCCAGTATGTTAGAACTACAAGGAGACCCTAGACATCTCACCCATAGCTCTTATTTTACAGAGGGGTAAACTAAGACCTAAATAGGGGAAGTAGCATAATCTAGTAAGGGAAGAGGCAATATTCATATCCAGGTCTTTTTGTCTCCAAGCCCTACGGGCTTTGTATAAAATCATGAAAATGACTCCCATTTCTATAGTGGTTTACTAACATATTACAACTACGTGAAGCAGAAAATGTGAACATTATTAATTAGTCCCATTTTAGAGATGGAGACTATGAGTAAGGTTCAGAGAGTTGAAGAGACTTGCTCACACAGGGAGTAAGTACCAGAAGTCTGCTTGGTGAAATATGGGAGAACCCTGTCCTGTGTTGCTATAGCAAGTGAATTTTGTTGGATTCAGAAATAAATACTTAATAAGCATGTCTTGGATGGTTCATGTTCATTTAATAAATGTCCACTTAGCAAATGTTATAAGCTTTATGATACAGGAGGATAAAAAATAACAGAAATAAATGTTTATTAGGAGTTAAATTGGTGCAGTGTTTAAAGAAACTGTCTTGTTACAAGAAAGACTTGGGTTCTAGGTTTACTCTTTTATTTTTAAGTTTTTATTCATTTTAAATTTAAATACAAAATGAGAAAAGAAAAAAGAACACTACCACATGCACAACAGAGAATAAGGAAGGATTCAATATAAAATAATAAATTTCCATTTCAAACTTTAAATTTTTTTGAAAACCTATATAAGTGTTGCACATTGTTTTCAAAGCTACTCAATTTTTCTGTACTTCCTTCAAAGTTTTCTTTTGTTCTCTGTTGTGTACTTTTTATTTTTTCTTCCTCCTTCCCTAACTACCCTAAAATGCTATAATTAAACATGAAAGTATATATACATATTATATATACAAAGATACATATATGTAAGATCACATTATACATATTTTTATTCATCAATCCCTCTTTTGGAGGTGAATAACATCTTCAGATATCTAGATCATTCCATGTTTTTCTAGAATCAATCAGCTCTCCAACCTTTCTGGCAAGCAATTTGGAATTATGCCCAAAGGGCAACAAAAATGTGCATAACCTTTGATCCAGCAATACCACTACTGGGTCTATATCCTGAAGAGATGATGGGAAAAGGTTAAAAACATCACTTGTACAAAAATATTCATATCATCCCTGTTTGTGGTGGCAAAGAATTGGAAATTAAGTGAATGTCCTTCAATTGGGGAATGGCTGAACACATTGTGGTATATGTATGTCATGGAACACTATTGTTCTATTAGAAACCCAGAGGGATAGGAATTCAAGGAAGCCTGGAAGGATTTGCATGAACTGATGCTGAGTGAGGTGAGCAGAACCAGAAGAACATTGTACACCCTAACAGCAACATGGGAGTGATCAACCTTGATGGACTTGCTCAGTCCATCAGTGCAACAACCAGGGACAATTTTGGACTATCTGCAATGGAGAATATCATCTGTATCCAGAGAAAGAATTGTGGAGTTTGAACAAAGACCAAAGATTATTAACTTCAATTTAGGAGAAAAACCCGTTATCTTATTATGTAATTTTGCTATCTCTTATACTTTATTTTTCTTCCTTAAGGATATGATTTCTCTCTCTTCACATTCAACTGAGATCAATGTATACTATGGAAACAATGTAAAGACTAACAGAATGCCTTCTGTGGGGAGTGGGAGGAGGAAAGAAAGAATGGGGGGGAAATTGTAAAACTTAAAATAAATAAGGTCTTTCTAAAAAGAAATAAAATTAATCATCTCTTCATTTCTTATATCACAGAAATATTCCATCACAATCATATACCACAATTTGTTTATCCATTCCCCAGTGAAGGGCATTTATCATTTTAACCTGATAGGTACAAGATAATATCTCAGTTGTTTTAATTTACATTTCTCTAATTGAATGATTAAGAGTATTTTTATATGATTATATATAGTTTTGATTTCTTCAGTGAAAAACTGTCTATCCATCTTCTTTGATTTTTTTTTATCAATTGAGGTATGTCTCAACTTTTTTAGAAATTTGATAAAGCTTATTATATATTTGGAAAATGAGAGCTTATCAGAAAGTTATGAAAGTTTCCCCCCCCAACTTTTTGCTTTCCTTCTAATGTTGGCTACATTTGTACAAGAACTTTGCAATTTAATACAATCAAAATTATCCCTTCCCTACCTCACAATGCTCTTCATCTTTTGTTTTTTCATGTATTATTTTCCTATCTATGAGTCTGATAGGTAATATGTTCCATGTTCTTCTAATTTTCTTGGGATATTTCCCTTTATATCTAGTTCATGCATCCATTAGGCCTGCTCTTTGGTATAATGAAAGTGTTTCCCTCCTCAAATCCCTTGAAGATCTTGGGCAACTCTGTAAAGACTATAAATCAACGATTGCTAATTTGTACCAGAAGAGGGATATTACCATTAGGAGCTCCTTATTCCCAATGAGTTCACACATTTAGACCTCTAAAAAAGAATGTGATACATTTAAGGAACTATGCTAGAGGAAGCTGGTGATGCACAATCAATGGATCTCCAGTCCTTGTGACATAGCCAATTTTTAGTCAGGGAAGCTCAGGGAAGTTCACTCCATTTGAGGACAGCTCAGAATTGGAGACATTTCCTCGTGCATCAAACCTGAATTATCCCTAATGTCAATACATTGTTCTGAGTTTTGTCCTCTGGGGTTTTGCAGAACAAGGGTAATCATTCTTTCACATGACAAAACTTCAAAACTCTTGAAGATAGTTATTATCTTCTCCAAGGTCTTCTCTTCTCCAGGCTAAACATTCCCTTTCTTCATTTGATCCCATAATCTCAAGATCCTTCACTATCTTGGTTACTCTTCCCTGTATAGAGAAGCTTATCGCCCCCTTTCTAAAATGTAGCATGTCTCCAGGCAGGCAAGATGTCCAGTCACTGTCTGTGTGGCTATGATTGGTTTTCCCTTTAACCCTTCATCTCTGTGACTCGTTTTTATCCAGTGTCCATCTTCAAAAGACCCAGGGGCTAGGTCAGGTTGTGATAGAGTTACTAGACCAATAGATTAGTGTAATGAGTAGATAATGTTTATTGAGATTTTAGGAAAGCACTTAGCAAACTATCTGAGGCTATGCTTATGGAAAAGAAAGAGGTCTGTGGACTGAATGATAGGATAGTTAGGTGGATGGAGAATAGTGGAATGATTGCACCCATTCATTCAGGGACATTTCAAAGAACCATGTGTATTTAGGGGTCAGATTCAGACAGAGTTGAAAAGAGAGAAAAAGAAAGATAGTGAAAAAGACAGGGAGACACAGAGAGAGAGAGAGAGAGCGAGCGAGAGAGAGAGAGACAGAGACAGAGACAGAGAGACAGAGAGAGACAGAGACAGAGAAGGGATTGATAAGAATTGTGATGAGAATAGGAGAAAAATGGACATGTCCAACCTTACTCTGTGTAATCCCAAAGAGTAAGAAGTTTCAGGTAAATACCTCACCCTTCTAGCTTCTCCCGAATTCTATTTTTCCCCAAGTCCGATTGCATTGACTAACCTTACATCACAAAGGTGACCTTTCAGGAATGGGTCACAAAATGAATGGATTTCTGAGTTAGAAGGAACCTCAGAAAACATCTAGTCCAACTTATAGGTGAAGAGAAATCCCTCTTCTTCTAAAACATATCCAATTTTCACTTGAAGATATCTAGTCAGGGGAGCTCAGGGAAATTCATTCCATTTGTGGTTGGCTCAGATTTGGGGAACTTTTTGCTTGTATCAAGTCTGAGAACTATGTATACCATAAAAAAGTAAATTGTGTCATTGTTACTTGTATTATAAATTATGTTAGTGCCAAATTAGGGGGGACTAAACCATAGCTGAGGATTCCTGTGTACCAATCTGACTTAGAAATACACATGAGTATATTACCACTTTTATCATTAACACAGCATCACATAAAATCAGATGGGAATTGCATTTTAATCTAGTTAGGGTCACATTTGGAGGGTACAGTGGGCCACATGTGTGTTCTGTAGGTTCTCATCTCTGACACCTCTGAGGTAAATTTTATGTTAGGATAGAACCTTCTACAGACCTTTTTGTTTACCTCCCTTTGAAAAGGGGGAAAGAGTTTAGCTAATAGTTAAAAGGCTTTAATGTCTATTCTGAATTCTCTGTCAGATTAATAAAACCCCTCCCATATTTGGTGTCTTGTTGGCCTGAGTTCTTGCAGGGGACCCACAGACCCTTTCAGGTAGAGAAAAACTACATTCTTATATCCTAAGGAAAAACAACATGAGTTATCATGAGCCAAAGATTTATCATTATTTTTTTGGTGACAGCTCCAGAACTATATATAAACTTAGGCCTTGTGTTCAATTAAAATACAGGGTACACACTTTAACTCTTGTGTTCTCTTTAGTTGGTTACTATATGGGTAGACTTTTTGGAAATCTTTCAAGACAGTAATCTAAAATAAGTGATGGAACCAAGTCAAAAAATAATTTCAGATCACACTGGACTATATATTTATTTGTTTTGCATGATGGTGTTTATTACTTACAAAGTGGAGGAAAAGGGAGGTTTCTTTAAAAAAAATTATTTAAGATCCCAGTGGCCCCTGTTTGGACCTCTGAGGTCTGGACTTCTTAAAAAGCTTGGGAGAAGGGTTTAGAGCAGGTAGGTGGCAAATGCTCTATCCAGCACTGACCTTGGAATCAGGAGACCTGAGTTCAAAATCTAACCTCAGACATTTGGTACTTACTGCTGTGTGACTTTGAGCAAGTCCCCCCCGCCAAAAAAAAAAAAAGAAATCTGGGAGAGACAACTATCAGCTTTGGGAGATTTGAATCTTGCCAAATATACAGTAAATATAACAAATCTCCATTCCCTTCCCAGATGAATGACCTTAGGTCTTAGCATTTGGATAATGAGTTCAGAAATCTTCTAAGACAGAAAACCAAAGTAGCCCATTCCACTTTTAAACTACACTCTGATCTACAGTTTTTACTTAGATTCCCCCATCTTCCACTCTGCGTAGAATCTGGCAGCATAAGTCTGGTCCTTTGTCCTACACTAATCCAGATGTGGGAATCGGGATTTAATCTCCACCCCCACCCCCAATACACCCAACCATCTAGTTTAAGGCTTTGCACAAGGTAAGTCATAGGTGTTTGAAAGATGAGAGGGGGTGCTCTCGATTTCCACAAAGAACACAGAATCTGGACACTTAGCCTAGCAAAGGCATTATTAAACAAGAGCAATGCCGGAGGTGCTGGGCCACAGTCCAGCTCCAAGATGCATTTGAAGCTATCCAGCTGCGATGCTGACTTTCTCAAAATCATCCCTGCCTCTCCAGAACATCTGATCAGTAGGAGTCTCAGAAGTCAGTGGCTAGGATGGATTGTCCTTTCTTTTCTCCCTTGGAGAAACAGATCGGGCTTTGGGAGCCATCTGAATAAACTGTGATTACATCTTCATTTGTCCCTAATGGGATTACCACGGAGGATGAAAAAGACTTCAGATCCAAGGACAGGCTAAAATGGGTGTAAATTACCCAAGAGGCTGGGGAAGTAAATCCCCTGGGCTACCCAGAGCCACAGGACAGGCTGCTCCATGGGTAGACCTGGAGGCAAGCTCCTTGAATAGCCCAGATCAGCTGACCACTGCCTGCTGGGGGCGGTGGCCCCGTTTCTCTGTGCACAGGTTCAATGAACTGGAAAATATAATTATGGAAATCCAAGGGAACAGTGTGTTTTCTGACTCCAGTTAACAAGCGCAGGCCTTCTGAGCTAATTGATTTTTATCTCTGGCTACAGAAGATGTCATAAATTGTTCAGGGTGAATGATGATGAAGAGTTGGAGGCAATTGGGTTGAGAGAAGGGAGAAGGAAGAAAGGTATGGTGGGAATGGCTCTCCATAGTGGGAGAGATAATCTTTTTTTCATTAAAGAAGCAAGATGTTCTCCCACATATCAGTTATTCCCCATGGGCAATGAATGAGCTATTAGTGAATTTGAGTGGTAAGCAGTCGAGATGAAAGGAAAAAACTGGGAATTAGACAAATTACCTCTTCTTCTTGATCCCTCACCTTCCTCCTCTGTAAAGGGAAGAGATTAAAATGCACCTTCTGAAATCCCGCCCAGATCTAACAGTTTGTTTCATGTTCTTGGGATCCCCATTTCCTAATCTGTAAAATGAGGCCTCTGAATGAAATGATCTCAAAGGCCTCTTCTAGCTCTTTCTGACCTAATTCAATAGGAAAAGAGATATTCTGGGAGCAGAGTTGGAATGTTTTCCCTCAGATTTCTACCATCTTTATGATTCTTTGGATTCACAGAATCCAACACAAGAACTTCTCAGGAGGCAGTTTCTGCTGAAATCAGATATGTTAAGGAAATTCTCTCTCCTCAAATAAAATTGAAAGCCATCAATCCTTAATAAAGATCCACGCAGGTCCCATATTGGTTTGGTTTTTTAAAAAAATGCATTATTAGCTATGCTTTATTGTATTTTTAATTTATTTTGTTGAAATATTCCTCAATTCCATTTTCACCTGGTTTGGGGTGCAATTAGGAATGTTGTGGGCCTCAGGTGGCACCTCAGTTGCATGGTTTTTTGACTCCTCTGTCCTATAGTAGTCATCCTATACACAACTCCAGGTCTTCCCACTTCTGAGTCTTTGAAGACACTTTGGGCCTGCCAATACAAAGCAACAAATATTTATTAAGTTCTTTTTAATATATGTAGCATTGTGCTAAGAGCTAAAGATACAAAACAAGCAAAAAAGAAAGCCAATCCCTGGTCTCTAGGAGTTTATATACAATGAAAAAAAGCAAAAGAGAGCTGAAAAGGGGAGGAAGATGGTGGTACCCAGTGAAGAGGTGTGATGTCATAGCAGAAAGAAGCACAGCAAAGAGAAAAATGGAAGTTGGACACTCTGGACCAAAATGGAGGCCTCAGGTGAATCTCCCTGGTGGGAGAAGTGAATAGAAAATCCATACAGCTCGTGCTGAGGGAGGTTCCATTCTGCCTAAAACAATCTTCCTCCTTTCACCCCAATCTTTGGATTTTTACTCTTTTAAACACCAATTCAAATGGCATCTCCTTGGCGGAAGCCTTCCTTGCCTTCACTTGCTTTCATCAACCCAGACCTCATTTAGCACTTTGCTTGAATCTCTTGTAGGTGTTTATCACATGTTCTTTGGAATCCTAGTTATTTCTACATAAATCATATCCTCTTACTAAACCCTTATCTAATCTCAACAATCATTTCCCCCCATTGCATCCCGCAAGAATAAGCAGGGAGTAAATGTTTAATTATTGGGATTGGAACTGGATGAGAAGCAGCAAATGTAGTAAAATTTGACCATTGTTATTGAATAAAACCTATAAGAAGTAGGAAATGTAGTGAATTTATAGAGTCTGGGCTGAAATTCCACCCCAATTACTTGACTGCTCTATGCCTTAGTTTCCTCACTGTAAAACAAAGAGATTGGGCTCATATTCCTTTTAACTGTAGATGCTAAGATTGAGTTGTCTCTCAGGGAAAGGGAACTTTCCAATGCCTTCTGAATAATAGACATCCATTAGAAAATTAATCAATAAATCAACAATCATTTATTAAATGTCTACTATAGACCAGGAAGGAGAAGTAGCATGTGACATGATGTATAAAGATCTAGTCTCAGAGTAAGGAAGAACTGAGATTCAGTCCTACTGCCTTTGATTCAGGGCCACGGACTGTGTGACTCTGGACTTGTCTCATATGTGCTCAGGGTTCTGAGACTGTAAATGACTGGGAAAAGCCAGCCTACATTTGTGGAGAGATTTCCTCCTCTGAAAGTTTCCTCCAAAAGTGAATTCAATAGGTCCAGCACCTATTCCCATATGCCTGACCTTGTACTTAGTGTTGCTAATACAAACACCAACTGTGCCTGCCATATATCTGCCACATGCCTACAATCATTAGCAAATAGTTCCCTTGATTAGACTGTGGGTAAGTGAAGAACCAGGATGACCCCTAGGTCACCAACCTGTATGGGTAAGAGGATAGTGAAGTTCTTTACAGAAATAAAAGTGTCAGGAGGGATCTTCTAAAGGGGAAATAGAATGAGTTCAATTTTGGACATATGTTTGGCATGTCTTTGGGCCATCCATTTAGAGATACCGAGCAGTTTGAGTAGTAGAACAAAAGTCCATGAGAGAAATGAAGGTTGAATCTATAGATTTAAGAATTGTTTGGACAGAGAATCAGTTATACCCAATGGTAATGATAAAAATTTCCAAGGGGGAGAATTTAGAAGAGAAATACAACCCAGGTCTACATGACAACCCAATGTGACAGAACAAGTCACCATATCTGTATGGGCTTCATCTTTCTTAGTCCATAAATGAGGGAATTGGGTTAGAACATGTGGTTAGAAGGGGCCTTCAAGATCACCTAAATGTTTTACGGATAAGGAGCCTGAGGCATAAAAAAGGGGTGGGCCTATCCAAAGTCATACAGCAAAGGAATATGGGAGCCAGGTCTTCTAATCTTATGATCCAGTTTCATCCTGAATTCTAAATTCTTTTTTTTTTTTTTAGGTTTTTGCAAGGCAAATGGGGTTAAGTGGCTTGCCCAAGGCCACACAGCTAGGTAATTATTAAGTGCCTGAGACCAGATTTGAACCCAGGTACTCCTGACTCCAGGGCCGGTGCTTTATCCACTGCACCACCTAGCCACCCCTGAATTCTAAATTTTAAGTGACCTTCCAGCTCTGAGATTCTCTATGCTAAATATTCACTGTGACAGGCAATCATTTTCATTGACCTTATAATTTCACTCATATTTTCTGTCACAAATCTCTATGAACAACAAAAATATCTGTAAATACTTCCATGTGAATGTCCTATATTTATTTTTCCAAAAATCCAATATATTACCACTGAAATAAACCATACCCACTGCCTACCAATTGAGAAATGATGGAACAAATTAAGATATGTGAACATAATAGAATAGTATTGCCTAAGAAATGGTGAAAGGGATGGATTGAGAGAAACCTGAGTAGATTTATAGAACTGATATAGAGTGAAGGAAGCAAAATAGAGAAAACAATTTATGCAACAACTTTGAAAGATTTGAGATGTCTGATCGATACAGTGATTAGTCATGATTCCAGAAAAGTAATGATGAAATATGATTCCCAACTCTTGGGAAATAGTTGGTGGACCATATGTGCAGAGTGAGAAATTTATTTTTAGACACAGTCAGTTTGTGATTTTGTTTTCAATGACTAAATTTTTTGTTACAAAGGAAGGTATTTTTGGGATGATCGAGAACTAAAAGATGATTGGTGAACAGTAATAGTGATGTAAAAAAAGAAAGAAATGTAGAAAGGAACAGAAACAAAAAGAAGTGTTGGTATTACTATATTAAGTTTAATCAAAGATTCATGGGTGTACACACACACACACACACATATTTCTTTGTTTATTTAAAATGCTAGATCTATAAGAAAAAAATATACCATTATACCTTGGAAATGTGAAAATCCTAGAGGATTATGAATACTGTAGGTTGATAAATCCAGCTTGGTTGTTGACAAAAAAAATTGGGATTTCCAGTTGTTAAGTATCTCCTCCAAAAGTACATATCTCATATCCAGGAAGATTCCACAAAGTCCCAAAACATTCAGCACCATATTATCAGCTAAGGCTGTCCAGTGTCATCGGCTGGGGGGGGGGGGAGAATGGAGTCAGGAGATCTGAATTCAAATTCTGACTCAAATGTTCACTAGCTTTATGACCTTTGTTTGACAAGCCATCTTACCACTTTAGGCCTCAGTTTTCTCATTTATAAAATAGGAATAATTATATACAATTTTATGTACTCTATTTTCTTCACATTGTGGTTGTGAGGAAAGTAATTTGCAAACCTTAATAATTATCCAAATATAAATTATTATCATTATTATTCTTAAACCCATCAGGCTAGACAGGGCTATATTTAGAGGGTCCATATAAAATTGTTTCAGCCAGGTGGAAATTTGATGCTCTGGAACCCAAAAGAACCAAGTAGAAATTTGAAACTAAAACAGAAAACAAACATGTGTCTCTGGTTTTTTGAATCAATCTTAGGGTGATTTGGTAATTATAGTCTTTTATTAGTTTCTTTAGACAATTTAGAACATCTCCAATAATAATGGAATAAAGGTGAAGTCACCGGATTAGTCAGCTCAAAAAGCAATTAAATATACTTCTCACCTGTTACTGATTAATATTTGGAATGTTCCCTGAGTACTAATCCTATGCTGAGTTTAAACACTTAAAATGAAATCCTGTTCTTACTTTTCATGCCTCTTTTTAGCAAAAAATAAGAAAAAAAATGAGCTGTAGCATTAGAAACCAGGAAACTGTCTAAACAGTAACATGAGCACATAGGATGTCAAAGGCAAAAGAATACCTGGACAATGTATGAATCATCATTATGTATAGGTGGTTTTGACAAGGGTTAGCAACCGTAAAAAAGGAAAAAAAAAGTACAATTAACATGATGATATGACCTCATTAGAGAATGGGGACTGAGGTCAAGTCTTTCCTAAGTAAGCATATACTCTCTCCATCAGTGCTATAGCTTATATTAGAATTTGTGCACTGGTTTCTAATCTACAGGTGCATATTTGGCAAAGAGAAACTATACTCATCATCAGAATGGCATTAGTTAAGTACAATGATAACCTTTGACTTCTGTTCATCCTTTGTTTCTAAGAGTATATACAATTCTACCCTCTCCCAGGAACTAGGGATACAAGACAAAAATGAAACAATAAAATCATCCTGCCTTCCAAGCATCTGATGCAGTATAATTTAGCAGGAAGAGTACAGGATAGAGAGCCAATAAATAAATAAATGTACCCACCAAAAAACAAAAAATCTTTCCAAAAAAGTCCTTACTCTCCCACCAGTGGAGTAATAAGACCTTGGGAAAGCATTTGACTCATCTGTAAAATGGAGTCAGACTATTTGATCTCTAAAATCCCTTCTAGCTTTGACATTTTATTTAAGTTAATTTACCTCTCCCAGGAGTATCTACATTTTTAACCTCATCTTTTAATATGAAATTTAAGGTTTTATGAAGAAGAGTTTCAGTTACATTCTGGGTGGCACATTTTAAAAATATTTCATTAGTAGACAGTCAAGGATTTTATCTGGCCTGAATCAGATCATCGAGATTGTATCCATTAGATAGTGAGTTCCTTGGGGGCAAGGATTGATTTTGCTTTTTCTGTTATTCCAGAACTTGGTACAATACTGCCACATAGTAGGCACTTGTAATAAATAAATACTCATTGAATAGATTCAATGAATTTTCCTGAGCTATATGGGAGCAGGTACTTACATTCATTTTGGGTTCCAGAGCATCAAAACAGGCATTCGATAAGTGTTTGTTGAATAGATTTTACCAAGATAAAGGAAATGGTATCTTAGAAGTTCTTTCAGATCTCTGGAAGAGATTTAATTGTCTTTAAAATAAAATGATTCTATGATTCTTTAAGGATATAGTAGATAATAGTCATCTTTTTATATCAAGAATTGGAGCAAGAAAACAAGGCTTCCATTTTATAGGTGAAGAGAGAGGGAGTAGATTAGTTGAACCTTTAAGATCACTTCTAACTTTGCTGGATCTTGAGCTTCTTTTAAAGAACTCTGGCTCTAGGGGCGGCTAGGTGACATAGTGGATAGGGCACCAGCCCTGGAGTCAGTAGTGCTTGGGTTCAGATGCAGTCTCATACACTTAGTAATTGCCTGTCTGTGTGGCCTTGGGCAAGCCACTTAACCACGTTTGCCTTGCAAAAACCTAAAAAAAAAAAAATAGAACTCTGGCTCTAGAGTTAAAGATCCCTGCTTAAATCCTAGTTTAAATAATTATCACCTGTATTTATTAAGCCATGTGACTTTTCCTGTCCAGACCTTCATTTCCTCTTCTGAAAAATGAGGTCCTTTCTAATTCTACATCCTATGAGCCCCCATCAGTGTAGTTATTTAAGCAGAGAGCAGATGCTCACTTATAAAGGATCACAGAGTTGAAAAGGAATTTAAGGGTCATCAAATCCAATTCCCTGATTTTAATGCTAGAAAACTATGTCTAAGAAGCTGGAAATACCCTGCCTAAAGTTACATAAATGATAAACAGCAAAGCAAAGATCCTGCTGACTCTGAAAGTAGCCATCTTTGCAGCAAATAAAATTAAATGTTATATAGAGATACAAAATTTGCGAAATCGGATTAGTTTATCTTTATTAACTATTCTTTCCTTAGGACTCTCCCAATCTTATGAGTGAGTTAATGGAGTTTCATGCATGATCCTATACTTGGAAAATAATGTCTAATTCACAGACATCCTGAAACATTTTATTTCCTTTTTCTATATATACTTTTGGGGGGCAAAAATCACAAAAGTTAAAAACAAATAAATTAAAAATAATACTAAAGACTCCTTTTCAAATTTATCACAAAAATGAATCCATGATTAAAACAGAAACTCAACCCTAAATTTACTTAATTTCTACTTAAGGAATGATTTGATACTTTTAAAAGATGTAAAAATAAAAAAAAGGGAGATTTTTAAGCCTGTTACCTCAGGGTGAATTGGAAGTTGTCTTTCGATCTTAGCTTGATTTTCTGGCTTTTATGGACTTAACATTGTTCTAACGTCTCTTTTTTACCCCCAAGTTTATGACTAGACTTTCAGTTCTGTTGGAAACTAACAGCATTTGTTATCTTTTTTTAAAAAAGTAAGTGGACAGAGGTTTTAGTGACTCTCTAAGGAGTTGAAGGAGTCCTGAGTCTTGTGTTAAGAGCAGAGATGGCAACATAGATCTGAGGAGTGAACTTTTAGCAAATAATAGGACTTTTTGTTTAAAAAAAAATTCCTTAGCTCTTTCATTTAAGTTGTGACAAATCTGATAGAGGGTAAGAGAATATGCTTCTTAAATTCCAATCAGAGATATAAATACAACAGAAGAAGAGAAAGATGGAGAAATCAAGAATGAACAAGGAGTAATTTGAAAAGAAAGAAGGATGATAAAAGAATGAGAAGAGAAGGGGAGAAAAGAGGGAAGAAAAAATAAAGGAATGTAGAAAAGAAGAGAAAGAAATTCAGAGGAGGAGAAGAAATGGAGGAGAGAAAGAGAGAGAGAGAGAGAGAGAGAGAGAGAGAGAGAGAGAGAGAGAGAGAGAGAGAGAGGAGAATGAATTCCTAAGGCATTTTCTCTTCTAGTAACATAGTAACATGAAAATCAATTCCTACGCTTTTTGACTGTGTATTGAAGCATCCTGTCCTAAATACTGACCTATATTTTGCTGCCAAAAGAAAGGTGTCCACTTTGCTACTTTAAAGAATACTGAACTTAGCAGCTTTGAAAAACCACTTGACACCTAAGACTTCCCTATCTCCTGTAATATTTGACCTACTGTAAAGCTACTGTCCCAACCTTTCCCCTTCTCTCAAACCACCTTCCCAGGGAAAATGGAATAGCACTTTAAGAGTTATTGAGATTTTAGGGGTGGCTAGGTGGCACAGTGGATAGAGCACTGGCCCCTGGAGTCAGGAGGACCTGAGTTCAAATCCAGCCTCAGACACTTAATAATGATTACCTAGCTGTGTGGCCTTGGGCAAGCCACTTAACCCTGCTTGCCTTGAAGAAAAAAAAAAAACTAAAAGAAAAAGTTGTCGAGATTTCCTCAAAGAATACCTAGGTGGCACAGTAGCTAAGAGCACTGGTTCCAGAATCAAGAGGACCTGAGTTCAAATCCGACCTTAATGATTACCTAGCTGAGTGACCTTGGGCGAGTCACTTAACCCCACTATGTGTGTGTGTGTGTGTGTGTGTGTGTGTGTGTGTGTGAGAGAGAGAGAGAGAGAGAGAGAGAGAGAGAGAGAGAGAGAGAGAGAGAGAAGGAAGGAAAAAAAGAAAGGAAGGAAGAAAGAAAGAAAGAGATTTTCTCAACCAATGTATGGGGATGGCTATCTCTGTTGTTCCTCTTCCAAGGAAAAGTCCTATTGGTGAGTTATCAAATACATCTCTTGAAAAAAAATATGAGTCAAACAGGGGATGGGTTGAACTGGGGAAAAGTCAAAAATGGAATTTTGAAAGTCCAAAATGAGAAAAGTAACATAGCAAACAGTCCTTGAAGGGACCAATTTACAGTATGGGTATTATAAAGAAAATGTTGGTTCTGTGATTGTTCATTTGAGTTCTTCTAGGGCGAATAAAGTACTTAAGGCTGGAAGAAACATTCATGATCATTTAGGATGGTTGGAATTTTCCTAGGAATAGGAGTCAGCTTCACAGGCTTACGGTTTGCAAACTGCTGTACTCTCTTCCCTTTTTTGAAAGCTGGGACAAAATTTTCCCTTCTGTAGTCATTTCTTGAATATATGAAAGAATTAGTGAATATCAAATATCTGGAAAAGGAAGTGGTGATCATAAAATGACTTCAAGGATAGGTCCTGCTATATTAATCTAATTTCCTTTTTAGAAATATTATAAGATTGATGGATCAGAATAATGCAGAAGATGGACTTTACTTAGATTTTAGCACAATGTTTTTCATGTTTCAAAAATTAAGAGATATGGGCTAGATAAGCACAGTTAATAGATTTAGAATTGTTTCAATGACTGAATCTAAAGCATAATCGTTATTAATTCAATGTCAACTGGGAAGAAAACTGCTGGTGGAAAGCCCTAGAGGCCTATTCTTGGCCCCAAGCCATTTAACATTTTGAATCAATGTTTTGGATTTAATCAAAGGCATTGATGGCATACTTATCAAATTTGTAGATGGCACAAAGGTCAGGACTAATATATTGATAACAGTGTAAATATCCTAAAAAATTTTAACAGACTATAGTCATGCTTGTTTCCCAGAAGGGAAAGAAACAACATTGGATTACATTTCCCAGAAATTCCAATAGCTTCCATCTATGTAGACCTTTCATTGCCTGCAGAATAGTTCTTTTAAAAGTCTGCTATATATGGGGCAGCTAGGTGGCACAGTGGATAGAGTATCAGCCCTGGAGTCAGGAGTACCTGAGTTCAAATCTGGTCTCAGACACTTAATAATTACCTAGCTGTGTGGCCTTGGGCAAGCCATTTAACCCCATTGCCTTGCAAAAATCTAAATAATAAAATAAAAAAGTCTGGTACATATATATACATTTCTTAATTTTACAATTTTTTTACAATCAACAAGTATTTTGTTCTCTCTTTCCCTTTCCTTTTCTCTTCTCTCTTTCCCTCTTTCCCTCCTTCCCACCTACCACTCTCCAAATGAACAAGAAAAAGAAACTCCTGCAACAAATACTCATAGTCAAGCAAAGCAATTGGTCATGTCCAATTGGCCTGTTTTCTCAGAACATCATGTTTCTAACAGAAGGTGAAAAGACTGTTAGCAAAGTCATACATTATATCCTGAGTCATCACCAATCAATTGATTTTTGTCATGCCTCTGGACTTCTATGATTCTGTAAGAGAGAGTGAGGTTGACAACTTTGTATAACTCTTTCTCATTTAAATCTCATTCTCATTTAAATTCAAGTCAGGATATCACCCGTGATATCACTGGTTCTCTTCAGAAACAAACAACAACAGTAAGCATACTTCATCTAAAGTCCGCTGGAATCATGATTTGTCATTATATCAACCAAAGTTTTAAAATCTTTCAAAATTGTTTTTTCTTTATAATGTATTATCATCATATAAATTATTCTAGTTCTATTCATATAACTCTGAAACAGTTCATAGAGGTCTTCCTATTTTCTTTTGAAACTGTTCATTTTGTCTTTTCTTAAGAAAATTGTATTGCTTTATCACCTTCATATATCACAGTTAGTTTAAGGCATTTCTCATCAGGTGGGCTCCTCTTAGTTACCAGTTTTTTGCTACTAAAAAAAGCTTCTATCAATATTTTTGTATTTATGGGTCTTTTCCTTCTTTTTTGATCCCTCTGGAGTAGTAGTAGTAGTAGTAGTAGTAGTAGTAGTAGTAGTAGTAGTATAGAACTGGTAGTTATATATAATATATATAATAGCAATATAAATAGGTCAAAGAATATGTACAATTTAATAACTTTGGAGACAATTCCAAATTTTTTCTACAGAATTTTTAAAATAGAAGAGAGTAAAAGGAAGGTTTCAAGGAGGCATAAACAACAGGACTGTGTTGGTACTATCACGTTTTGGTTTTTTGGAAGGCAGTGGGGTTAACTTACTTGCCCAAGGTCACACAGCTAAATAAGTATTAAATGTTGAGTCCAAATTTGAACTCAGGTCCTCCTGACTCCAGGGCTAGTGTTCTATCTACCATGCCACCTAGCTGCCCCTACTATCAGGTTAAATATGAAATATGAATTAAAATATGAATTTACAGTCTTTATTTTCTGTTCTTTAAATGCTGAAATTTCCATGTTTGTTAAATTCATCATAAAAAGGAAAAAAATAAAATATATGAGCTGATAATAAGGCCAGAGAACAGTAACATAAATAGGTCAAAGAATATGCACAATTTAATAACTTTGGAGAAGGTTCCAAATTCCTTGTACAGATTTTTTAAAATGGAAGAGAGAAGGAAGGTTTGAAGGAAGCATAGACAAACAGGACTGTGGGGGTTTATGGAAGGCAGTGAAGTTAAATGCCTTGCTCAAAATCCCACAGCTAAGTATTAAGTGTCTGAGGTCAGATTTGAACTCAGGTTCTCCTGACTCCAGGGCTGGTGTCCTATCCACTGTACTACCTAGCTGCCCCTACTATCACGCTAAATCTAAAAGAAATTTAAAGTTTCATTTGCAGTCTTTATTTTTCTGTTCTCGATATGCTAAAATTTCCATGATTGTAAAATTCATCCTAAAAAGGGGAAAAATTGAAATATCTGAACTGGTAATAAGGCCAGAGGACAGCGTCTGGAATGGTCAACGTCTAGTTTATGTGTTCCATTGGTATTCTTTGAAGAGAAAGAAAAGTAAGTCCCACCATGTAGGAGTGACTTTCTGTGATGAACTTATTCCAGGACACGGACAAGAGCCGCACAAAATGGTCAGTGATAAGATTATGGACCTACTTCAAGTAAAATTCCACTGTGACTACCACCAAGAAGTCATTTACTACAAAACTGTTGGATGAGCTGGATCCAATCTGCTCAATAGGTCTAGTTGGCATCATGCTCCAGGCCCCTATCAATGTGAAGGATGGACTCTCATTGATCCTGGCCTTCAATTCTTCCCTTCCCCAGAGAAAAACAGATAAATTCAGTAACAGGCCCGGACCTGAAACAGGAGCCTCTCCTTAGAAACAGTCAAGAAACACATATTGTTCTTTTCTTCTTGTGGGGAAGAATGGGGGAAGGGCCAGAAGGGGGTAGAAAGGGAGGTTTTTCTTTCCTCACCATTTTCCCTGAGGAGGGTTGTTCCTTCATCTGGGCTCAGAAGAGACACAAGGTGACAGAAGCAGAGGCCAAACACTGTGTTTCCTGAAGCTGTTCCCAGTTTTGTGTCCAAGTCAGTTAAGAAAAGCCCAGATTTTGGCAGAGGGCAATTGTTTTGCAGCCCTCTGGTGACTGGGAAGTTGTTAACATATGTCCTTAATCTCACCTACCGGCATTTTCCCATGTAGGCAAATTAAAGGCTGCATCGAAGGGCTACTGAGTTTGGAAGCAGCAGTCCGGCCGTCTGTGGTGCTGGGGGAGATTTCCTAGGTTGTTGATGAAGCCAGAAGCTAACAGGAGCTAGGAGTAGTGCAGAGGAAAATGGACTGCCTGTGGAGGCAAAGGACCAGGGTTCTAATCCTGCCCCTGCCAGCAGCTGCCTCTTCGGGAGCATGAGTCAATAACTTCATTTCTGTAGGTTCCTCCTTTGTAAGATGAGGGGGTATGGACTAGAAGATGGAGACAGAAGGGCCTGGAGAGATCAGCTGGTCTGATCCCCTCATTTTATGGAGGAGGGACCTGGGATTCTACAGGATGGGGGAGTAATTTGTCCATGGCCTCCCAGGGGTAAATAGAGGCAATACACCACTCTGGCTATGATGCCCATCTAAGGAGAGAAGCCATGCTTTCAGATTAAGGGGAATGGAGGCAGTGAAGTAATATATGTCAAAAGGAGCCAGAAGGCTGAATCCTGCCTCAGATACAAGCTGTATCTGTGTGTGTATGTATGTATATATATATATATATATATATATATATATATATATATATATGTATATATATATATATATGTGTGTTTATATATATATATACGTGTTTATATATATGTGTGTTTATAAATATATATGTCTATAGATAGATATAGATATATGGATGTAGTAGGGTATACAAATATATGTATATATAAACACAATGTGTATATATGCACATATCTGAATATAGATATCTAGGTACAGGTATACAGATATGTGTGTGTATATATGCTATATATACATTTATGTGTATAAAAAGATAGACAGCAATGACCTACTGCTTAAAAGAAGGAAGAGAAATTGAACAAAGGGAGATGAGGAAGAATTCAATGCAAGGCCAAGCAGAGGATGAGGTCACATGCTAGCTATGCAATCCTTGGCAAGTCCCTTAACCTCAATTGCCTTGTGTGAGTGCATAAAATATATAATATATATACATATATACACATGTGTATGTGCATACACACATCTATATTCATGTACACATGTACAGACATGTACATGGCAAAGGCTTCCTTCTCATTGACCATATGGACTTGGTGGAGAAAATATGTTTGTAGAAACTGCCCTAAATTTGTGCCCATTTCCCCAAAGACCTGATATAGCACCTCTCACATTGGTTTTGGGGGAAAGTATTTAAGGGTCTAAAGAAAAAAATGCCCCAAATTCTAACGGGTCCTCCTAGAACTCGGAAGGGGAAGATGGAATTAACCTTATTTTGGAAGGATGAGTTCAGAGTATCACTATAATTTATAAAATAGAAATAAAAATACTTGTATTCCTTACTTCGAAGAGTTGTAAGGAAAGTGTATTGTGAATCTTAAAGTGTTATAGGAAGAAATGTGTGTGGGCTATTACTGTAATTAGCATCAGTAATATTAACTGTTGCTACATATTAGGAAGGTTCCAAATTTCATCTGTGCATTTCAGTGTCTCTTGAACCCACTTCTATAGTTATACAATAATACAATAATAATGAAGAATTCAAATGAAACAAATTTGAGATAACTGCTACCCCCCTACCAAAATAATCAAACTGAAACAAAAAACACGAACAACTCTGGCAAAACATTAGGATCATTGATCTAAAGTTATAAAGAACTCCAGAGGTCATCTAGTCCATAAGATACCTACGCAGCTAGGTGGAATGATGGAGAGAAATGACGGATTTGGAGTCACCTGAGGTCACATCCCACCTAGTTGCTATATGACTCTGGACAAGTCACTCAGTTCTCTTAAACCTTAGTTTCTGTATCTGCAAAATGGGAATAATAATAGCATCTAATTCACAGAATTGTTATGAGAAACAAATGAGATGTGTAAAGTGTGCTATGTAAATTTCATTATTATTATCATATAAATGGGTACTTATCATGTCTCAGTTAACTACTAAAAAATGGCCTCTTAAATGATTTCCTCACCTTCATACTTTGCCAAATCAAGCCTGAGTTACAGACACCTGATCTGAGGATCAGACATTGACAGTTAACTGGGCTGCCATTATCAGACCAGCAGCTTGAGCCTAGATAGAAAGAACAGAATAATCATTGCTTAGTTCCCCTTTTTCTGTATTATTTTGTGTCTGGATTCTGGAACATCACAAGTCAAAGTTCCAATCTACACACAGATACCCATTAATACTTTCCCACACTCTATAGAATCTCACAAGGAAGGAAAAACTTAGGAATCCTAATACCACAAGTATTATAGCAAAGCATTTCTCTCGATTGTAACTAACCATATCTGGCCTAGACTCTCATCCCAAACTCTATTCCATACCACACAGGTGTATAAAAAATGATCATTAATACACTTGTTCAGTCTGTATCCACTAAGACTGTTCACCATTACATAAAGGTTAGTCTGACTCAATGTATACCAACTCTATTCATTCTCTCTGTCTCTCAAAAGATACATGAGTAGATGTAAGTCCTGGGGAAAAATTGCCAGTTCAATCTATTTTATACTTAGAGAAATCAAAGCTCAGATAAAAATACTCACCATCTAATTCACAGTGTAGTTGTAAGGAAACACTTCTTCCAGCAGTATCAACACAAAAGGATCATGCATTTCTTGTTGTATAAGAACCTTCAGTATCCTGTGTCAGTTCTGCCTCCATGGCCTGCAGAACCGTTTTCTGTCTGATATACTGAAACCCTTTTTCAATTTATCTTTTCATCCAATTTACCAGATCAGTCCTCATAATGCACAGTTAAAATGGCCCATTTTTCCCCCAAAACCTTCAAGATCAATCACTGCCTACTAAATAAATTCACATTCAGTAGAAGACATTAAATGTGGTAGTTCCTTTATTATCAGAGATGGTTCATTATAAAAATGCAAGTTGATCTGTTTCATTTAATAGCTATTTGTTCTGCTTCTTCTAGTTTCACCTATAAATGTTCTAGGAATTATCACTATTAGCTATATCTCATGGTGATTTTGGCAGGATTATTTTCTTCACTGATTTACATTTTTTTACTCTTTTGTCCTTGTGGAATATTTTGTACTCTACACCCCTATTGCCTCTAACCAGTATGTCTCTATACTTGACAAGAATATTGTTTTCTGGTTATGGAGACTTTTAGGTTCTTTCGGGTCCTCATTGGGATGACCATTTCACATCTATTATGATGATAATGATGTTGATGATGATGATGACGATGATGATATTTGACCTTCGTACTCAAAAAAGCTCATGGCATCAGGGAGGTGATGCCATAACCAGGAAGTGAACATGATTTGAGTGAGGAGGTATTGTGCTAAGTCACCAGCCTCATTTTCTCCTCTGGAGTCATCCAGATTCAGTGGCCACATAGGAATCAGGACAATGAGAGATGGCACTGGATGCCAGGTGATCCAAGTTAAATGACTTGCCCAGGATCACACAGACAATAAATGTCTGAGGTCAGATTTGAATTCAGAAGGATGAGTCCAGGCGTGGCACTCTATTCACTATACCACTTATCTGATCAAAACATCTTTTATGCTTATAACATCCTTTTTTTATAACAAACTTTAAAAAATATTCAAGATAAACAAAAGCAGGGCAGCTAGGTGGTACAGAGGATAGAGCACCAGCCCTGGAGTCAGGAGTACCTGAGTTCAAATCTAGCCTCAGACACTTAATAATTACCTAGCTGTGTGGCTTTGGGCAAGCCACTTAACTCCATTGCCTTGCAAAAAAAAAAAAAGATACACAAAAGCAAAGTTTCTGAAGTGTTGACTTCATTTTATTTCATCATCCAGACTTTATTTTCTAATATAATTTCCACTATTCTTTCTTGTACCACCTTCACTATGAAGTCACCAAGAATGAAGAATTGCTTATTTACTTCTCATCAAATAAAAAGAATTATTTGTTATCCTGGAAGTATCTTATCAGAGTTGACACAGAATTTCTCTAATTCTTCACCTCTGGAATGGATGTTGGTTCATAAGCTACCCTTATTTCCAGTATAGTCTTATTTGATTATCCTTTTAAGCACTACAAGCCAAGACAACTAAGTTTTCCAAAGGCATGATATGCCTTGTTGCCTTTGGTTATACCATGAAACCCATTCACCCAACTCTTTTATAGGCCTTTCTGAGAAGTACCTAAGGGTCAATCTTTCATTTTACTTAACTTTATGGCTTTTGGTATTATATGATGTATATCAACACGGGCATGAACCATTTCCTGCAACAATGTGTAAACTGGTTAATTTGTGAACAAAAGGAACAATAAAATATAAGTATACCAATTGTTAATATTTGTAAATAGACTAAAAGCTGTGTGATTCTTAGTATACTTTTTTCTTTTTTTTTTTTTGCCTCCTACTCTGCTCCCATCACTAAACAAACCAAAATGAGATTCAATAGACTAAGGATCACTTTTTGAGAGAGATTTTTGTTTGTTTTTATTTCTATATGTGTCACCAAAGGAAAAATAAAAACAAAAAACTCATCTATGGGAGGCTAATCTTCTGGTGACGGCCTCTCCCTACTTGACTAGACTCTACCTGAGGCAACGGATATAGTCTGTTACTTAGGCCATTCCAGTGTGACATAATGTTAGATTTGGGCCTCACTGGCAAAGTATTCAAGATTTCAGGGTCACTTCCATACCATAATGAGATATCAGAGGAAGACTTCAGTGAAGAGTATCAAATTTTACAAGATGAGGTTTAATAGAAATAAATATGAAGTCTGATATTTAGATTTCAAGAAAGGGGAAATAATGTGACTTAACAAAGATTCAACTTTATTTATCTATCTACCTATTTTTTAATGTTGAAGTGAAGGTGTAAACTGACCAGACAGGCTCTTATGCTTCATTTAACAGAAATATGGTTACCAGAACAAGGAACTCAAATCCAACTCTTTGGACTCCAGGTCTAGTGTTCTTTCTTCTACACCATATTCTCTCTCAAAAAGGTCAAGTCCTCCCCCTGCATCTGGGGCTATCTCCAGTCATCCTGATCTACATCTGCCCATTGGCTCAGATGATTCCAGAAGAGAAAGTGAGGCTGGTAACTTTACACAGCCCTCTCTCATTTAAATCTAATTCATTGGCAAGTTATAGCTTCAGCTCTCTGATGTCATGATCCTCTTTAAGAATAAAGGATAAACAGCAACTCTCTCTCTCTCTCAAGGGAGTGAGCTCATTACTGCTAGTAATCAGAAATTAGATGCCTGGTTCTAAAAGGGGATTTTAGATTGTTTCTTGAATTTGAAGGTTGCACTAGAGCTTCTCTAAAGTCCCTCCCAACTCTGAGATTCTAGGAGAGTAAACTTATCCTTTATCTTAATGTTGGAAGATCATACCACTACAAAACAAATAGAATCTTGGTTCCCAGAGGTTCTTTGTGCCAATCTCCCAGCCCTCAGGGTACATTTTTAAGGAGATTTCTGTTGAGAACATTCCAGAGAAGGAAAGATTCCAGCGGAAAATCCTGGTGCTTGGGTAGGCATAATTAAGAATTGTCCTGGGAAGAAAGCAATTTTCTAGTTAATTTTCTAAAACAATAAACAGCTCAGGGAAAGCCAGGATAGTAGGTCTAGCTACTGAAAGCCAAAAATGAAATGTCATATTCAAATTCCCATTTGCCTCTTGAGAACATTAGCAGACCATTTTGATAAAACAAGAATGGATTCTTTTCTTTTTTGCCTTTGTGATTCTCCTTGGGCAAGTAAGAAACTCAAGGAGAGACATTTAAATTCTATCCAAAAAAGGGTCACTGTACTCATGAAGATGCCATACCATAAACTGATGTACTTCAGTGGATTAAGTGAATGGTTACATCTTTCAGACTCCAAGAATGATTAAGAACCAGAACTTGAGAATGGTCTATAAGATCATCATTTAAGGAGCCTCGGCAAATGCAGACTGATTTCTGTCCTGTTTCAAGACCTCTGTCCAGCCTAATTTTCACTGTCTCCATGGGTAAAGTTCCCACCCCTTCTCTGGGAAATACAGTCATAGTATGTTTATTTGACTCTTAGGGTGTGGGTTTTTTCTTTCCAGTTTGTTGATGTGAAGCGAGTAATTTTCCCATTTTACCACCACCTCCCCCTTCCTCCTCCACCCCACTAACCCCCACCACACATGCATACCCTAGTCAAAGCTCAATCTTTCAGGAGACTCATTGACCACAGCTATCTATCACATGTACTCTGGACCAGCCCCTCACCCCTCTTGTTTATTATGAATCTGACAGAATCTCATGCCTTGGGTTTATTTGTTATGTAGTCTTAATTAGCATGGCTCAGTTGAAAACTAAATACATAAATATACACCATAGGTCTTCAGAAGGTCAGACTTTCTGGTTGCTCAATGTTGGGCAGTTTTAGCCAATGAACTAAGGGGCAATTTTGAGGGGGAGGGGCAATGAGGAGATGTAGTTGTGTTGTTTTTTTTTAACAGCATAAAACCTCCTTCACATCATATATAGATTTGTGAACATTCTCAGTCAGTGAAAGGAATGCCACTAGGGTACAGGATGGTGAAAATATCACAAAACAAAATGAAGCCTTGGAACCTATCCTGGTTTTGTTATTTATTATCTAAGTGACCTTGAGCAAATCATTTAAACTCCCTGAGTCTCAGTTTCCTCATATGTTAAATGTGGATAAGAACATCTCATGAAATTGTTGTGAGACTCAGGAGCTACTCAATTACTAGCCTTGCTTGGCCAATTTGTAAATAAGTCTCATGCCTTGACCTGTGAAGGAGCTCCTCTCATCAGGAAATGTTTTGTATTTGAGGGTCTTAGACATGATATGTTAGGGAATGAGAAAGAGAAAAAAAGACACAGTTTATATAATCTTGTGATTATCCATTTATAGGTACTGAACTTCTCCCTTAAGCATCTTAAGAGCAGAAGACTTTTATTTCATCTTCCTGTCCTCACCACCTGGACCCTGAATATAGCACCCCACTTAATACATGTTTTGTGGATTTGACTGAAAGGAAATTAATTAGTAGAAAGAATCTCAAAGTTCCCTTCTAGCTCTTAATGTATGATCCAGTGGATTAATGTATGCTGTTATTAAGGTCAAAGTAGGTAAAATGTAATTAACTTATAGAAATGTTAATGATTGTGCTATTTTCTGTTCAGGTGATCATATATGTTCTGGTTAGGAAGATTGTGGGTTGGGGCAAGGAGAGGAGGATGTGATAATTGAATATGGGATGATAATATAGGAGCAGCAGAAGAATCTGAGGTCATCAGGGAAGAAAGGAACTCTCTTGAAAAAGTTATTTTTCTCTCTTGAGAAAAGCCCAGGATGAGCTCACCAAGGCAAGCAGATGAGCCCCATGTTGTTGTTCTTGTTGGTACCGTTGCATGTCCTTTGTTCTTGAAGAAGACCATGACTTCAGGGAGGTGATGCCATGACTTGCAAGGGAATTGGCTTTAAGTGAGGGAAGGCTGTGCAAAGTTACCAGTCTCACTTTCTCCTCTGGGGCTATTTGGGTCCAGTGGTAAGATATAGATCAGAGTGACTGGAGATGACCCCAGTTGCAGTAGGCCAAAAATAAAATCAGTCCCATGAAAACACAGCGAGAGCAGGAAAATCAGAGGATATTTAGAAGGGACAGGAAGACAGGCATGGATTGGTTGGAAGTAAGCCAAAGGTTCAACAGAAAGGTAACTAGTTCAGACAACTTTTATAGACAGAAACCAGGAGATGCCATTGGGGACCGATTCAGATAATGACAAAGAGGATAGTTTCAATTTTAAAAGGATGGAGGCACTTAAGAGCTCAGACAGAAAAGGAGCCAGTTTCTCTCAGGTAGAAGAGTGACCCAAAGCATTAGATTACATTGGTGTAAAAAAGAAAAGGCCCTGAAATTATTTATCTATTTAGCACTGAAATTCCCTTGCATGAAATTAAACTATTTCTACATTTGGATTTTATTGATGTGTGCTGGACTATAGGAAAGCAGTGGGGGGGGGGGAGGCTTCATTAGGTTTGGTCTTAGATGTAGAGAGACCTCAATGGGTAGTAATGTTGGAGTTACCCAGACAAGTGACAATGGAAGCTTGCCAGAAAGTCTTTTTTCCCCCTAGGAGTTACCTTGGAGGCTAAATTTTGTCCCAGGGAGGCAGAATTGTAACTCACGGAGGGGTGAGGGAACAAACCTGGAAAGATGTCTCAAGAAACCATTGTCAGAAGCTTCCAATGAGAAGAGGAAGACAGAGCAAGTCTGAGAAAACTCACCAGGTATGAAGAAGGACTTGGGATCCTATCTTATATAAAGAAAATATAGATTTTCACCTTCAATAGACCACTGGGTGGCTGGTACCATATTGAGGGATGGCTCAAAAGTCCAGCCTGTGGTTGAGGTTCAGCCAACAATCCTTGAAGGAGGCAAGAGGCAGAGGACAGGCAGTATCAGAGAATGGGAAAATGAAAAAGGGAGAAAGACAGACTTGAAGGACAGTTGCCAAAGCAATAGTGTCCTATAGTGGGAGGCTGTACTGGTTAAGGGAGTAAGACAACATCTCTCTCTTTGGCATAGAACTGATGAAGGACCAGCTTGTGGGCATAGTAGGCTGGAGAACCCTACACCAGTGGGAAAGCATGCACCCTAGACATCAGTGCTCTGTAGCAAAGCCCCAGTTACTCTACCCAAGATGTGGATTTCATATTTGTACTCCTGAGATTGTTTAAAACATGAAATCCTCCAAAATCCCATTGACTCAAAAGAAATCCAGATGTAGGACTGAGTCTTTGAGCATGGCCAAACATGGCTCATTTTTACCAATGAGAATGTATAATTTGTACCTTGTTGAGAAAAACACAGTTCTATCAGAGAAGTGGAAGCATCTTGTACAAGTAACATGGCACTCAGCAAACTTGGATTCAAATTCCAGCTCAACCACCATGATCCTCTTATCCAGAAGGACTACAGGTAAGGATAGTGCCCAAATAGCCCCTCAAAGATTTGGGGTCCAAACCTCAGTACTTGGATAGTAGATATCATTTTTCCCAGTATAAAGCCCTAAATTTGAATATTTACATGTTTTCAAAGATGTTTTATGGAGAAGGGAACTTCATGTTTACACAGTGATTCAGAGGGGTAGAAGAGAAGAGTATTTTCCCAGGATTTTCAACTGTGCTGGAACTGCAGGGGAACAATTAGGAAAAAACTCAGTCTGATTGGACAGGGTCCTCTGTCCAGGCCTGCAGTTAGCCAGGGTATTGGGGGGGGGGGGCAAAGAAAGAAATGAAGCTGTCCATCCTTGACCAAACTGGATGTGTAAGGTAATTAATAGAGAATGGATAGGAGATTTGTCAACATAGAAGCCATCCACCCCTATCCCTCAGGAGTAGAGCAATGGTCTGCTCTCAGTACTGAAGATCCCGAACTTTTCATGAAGAAAGGGTGTTCCCAGTTGGCTGGGTAGGTCTACATCCATATACTTTATCTCACTTCAAAGCCGAGACCCAACTTACATCAGAATAATGTGATGTAGCTATGTTTTGGATGTAGCCTTAAGCTGCTCATCAAATTAAAATAGCTCTGCTCCCTGCCCCTCCTCCACTCCTAAAATCATGTCAGGCTAGGGGCCACAGAGCCCTGGAGGCATATTTAGAGATTGGGCACCGGAGCATATTGAAACTGCCTTCAAATCATCTACCGTTTCAACCAAATTCAATTTGATTCATAAAATAGTTGACTCTTTTGATGCTGAAAATTTTTTCCCTTTTATCCCAGTGATGAATAGTTTGTACCAAATTTGGTCCAAAATACAAAATTTACACCAACAGTCTCTATATTCAAGGAGTATAAAATATCCTCAGGGAGTTATGACCGAAATGCTCCCCACCTCCCCTCCCATATTGTGGTCCCTGCCAAATGCCATGATATTCTATGTGGCACTAGTAAACAATGATATATATTAGACAATATCACAGGTCCTGAATGTGCCATAGGTTCTTTATCAAACCAAAGACTCCATAAGGAGAGAAAACACATCTTAACTATCTCTGTATGGTACCTAGTATCTGGCATAATGGATAGGGTGTTGGACTTGGAATCAGGAAAATTTGAGTTTGAATCTTGTATCATACACTTGCTAACTGTATGACTTTGGGCAAGTCATTTTACCTTCTCTGAATCTTATTTGCCTCCTCTATGGAGCATCTTCCATGCTGAGAGGTTGTGAAGACCAAATGAGATGGCCTTACTAAGCACTATGCAAACCTCATCCATCTAGCTAGGGGCAAATAGAGATAATCTAATTGGCAAATAGAAAGCCCTATATAAATGCTTTTCCCTTCCCCTAGCACTACTGGTAGTTGACATACAATCATTGATTGCTGACTGACTGAAGGAACCCATAGGAGACCTATTAACTCACTGGTCTCCATTGTCCAGGATAAGGTGCAAAGGGCCACAGAAAGTGAGTCAGAGCCAGAAATTCCAACTCATCTCCTGACCTCTTTTTTTGTCTCTCTTCACTCTTCACACACACAAAAAGCTTCTGTTTCAGAGTGATTGGAGAGCTATCCAATTTTTGTTTAATAAAAGTTTATCCTTTATAAAATAATTTGCATGAGGTCCCCAATTTTGAACTAATCCTCAGTGAATGTCCAAAGTTTCCCATTTCAATGTACCCATACCAAGCAATGAAAATCAATAACACAGTTGGGAAGAAGTTTTCATTATATTCAATCCAAGGATCAAATTCCAGAAAACTACTTTAAGTATCAAACAAACAAAAAGTAAAAATAAGTTGTTAGTTGTATTGACCTTTCCCCTCTTAAATGTAGCCTAAAAGGTACATGAGTGTGCAGGGAGACCTGATCAAAGAAATATCCATTCAATATTAAAAGCTTCTTTCTAACCATAAGAGAAAATGATTTTCTTATCTGCAAAAATGGTGCTTTTCTAGATGATTGTTAAAGTGTTACCAGTCTTAAAACACTGTACTTTCTGTGTTCTAAGCTCCCATCCAGGTGCTCTGATATTCAATGATCCTATCATCCTATGAGGTGTGAAAGAAAGAGAAGACCTTCGTTTCTTCCCTAAATGTCCTGGGGTGAAGGTAGAAGAAAGGAAAGATGCTTATTTGCAAGCCACAAAGAAATAAACTAACAAGGAAAACCCAAACTTTCTGTTTATATATGTGAGTAATTCAATTTCATCTCATTTGCCTCATGACAGAAAGATGAAAACTAAAATGGAAACAGCTTTTGAATTAAAGACAATCTTTTAAAATCAATCAACATTAAAGAAGAACTGAGATTGGAACAATAAATGTAGGATAGGCATTATTGCCTGGTAACATTTGAAACCTTATCTCTGCAGACCAAATAAAAACCTTCTATCTACCCTTGCTCATGGATGGGATTGATTTCAGCATATACAATTAGCCAGATCCCCAAATGAACAGACTGAGAATCATGTCTATATATACATAGGATAGCACACATTAGCAAGACTTTATCTTCTAACGTTCAACTCATCTCATAATTATATGTATAGCTATTCTAAGATTTATGATAGTTTGGAATAAACATATTCCCACCCACCCCCAAAAAACCTGCAGGGGCCAATCTACTTGATTCCCAAGTTTGTATGTATATCTCAATTTATGAAATAAACATGTTGGTAATGTTTATGTTCAAATAAAAAAAATTAGTAGAATTTTGTCTCCAGTGCAGTGTGAGAAACACACCATTGACAAAAATGTTGGAAGAGCTGTGGTAGATTGAAAAGAACACTGAATTTGGGATTCCTGACCCTGGCATCTTTCTCGTTCCTACCCTACCATCATCTGTAAGATCTTGAACAAGTCTCCTCAGATTTCTCATCTATGGAACCAAGGACTCTGAAGTCCTTCCAATGCTAAAGCTCTATGATTTGTGAAAGACAATGAGGTACAGTCCATATTGAGCTCTGAGTCAAACGGAGTCAAGTTTATTACTTGGGCAAGTCATTTCAACCCTAGGCCTCTGTTTCCTCATTTTGAATATAAGGAAATTAAAATAGCTGACCTATGAGGTTCTTTTTTGATCTAAATTTAAGGACCTATGATCTTTGAATTATTTTGTAGTGCAGTGAGATGTTAATTCTAGTATTAACCCTGCCACTCACTCTCTGTGGGATCAATTATCAGCAAGTTGCCCAACTGTAGTCTGTAGTCCAGTTTCTCATCTGTAAAATGAGGAAATTAAATTGGATAATCTTTAAAGTTATTTCCAGTTCTAAATTCTATTATTCTACATGAATTCTTCTGTAATGTAATCATTTCTATATTTCTATCAGATCATATACTTCATGCAGGGCTTTAAACTTTGATGTTCTCAAAGTGTTTACACAGCCATTCTCTTGCTAATTCCTCCAAAAACCTTGTGAGATGGAGGGATGGGGGGCAAAGAGTTCCTCGTGAGCCCTAATTGATATTCATTCAGGATTCATTCAGTCAAGATTTAAGAGCTGCTATAATTTTCCATTATAGTTTAACATGATCTCTATTTTAGCAAAAGAAAAAAAATAGTTGTTTACATTTATAATACACTGATTGGAGTAGAAGAAATTGCCATTCCTTATAGCTCTAAGATTTTATAAGATTATTGGATTTTAGAGATCTTTTCATCCAACTCGATTAGTTTACAGATGACCCATGTTCTATAAGCCCTATTCCATGCCAAGGATCATAGAGATACACAGATGAATAAGATATGGTACCCACCCCAAGGGGCTTACATTATAACAGGGAAGAAAAAGATATGTATATACAGCTTTTTCCATATATATATATATATATATATATATATATATCCAGACAAAATAATTCGTAGTAGACTGGAATGCAATGTAATAAGAGGAACATAAGTTACTCTGAGACAAGATGAAGAAACTGAATTTCAGAGATATGAATGACTGTGCTGGAAGCTAACAATTCAGATAGAGTAAAGTTAATATTATATATATATATATATATATATATATATATGTATATATATATATCTGTATTTTTCTCATTTAAATGTGTTTAAAACGGTCCCTTCACTGACTATGAAAAATTGCAACATTATACACACATAGTTCTATAGATGCCTTTGTTCAAAACATGAACAATTGAACATAAATGTCCCGAGATCTAAGCAAGATATTCTCCTAAAATTCTAAACAAAGATACATTTTGCTCCTTTGCCTTATTTTCCTGAATATATCAAGTGACTGCCGCCAGTCCCAGCATCCTTGGATACCTGTTGTCTCAACCGTCTCTGGCTTAACTTTCTCCATCCTGGGAACTGAAGATAATTATCATGTTTAGCAAGCAGCCTTACCTCACAGAGGGTGTTGTGAGGATTCGGAAGTGGGTGTGATTAAGATACTTTGAAGATGAATGAGCTCCCCAGAATGATATTTTACAATATATTATTACAAAGAAGACCTGAATAGACTTGTAAAGAGCCCAGCCTGAGCCCATTCATTGCTCTCCCCTCCTTCTAAGATCCTGCCTTGGAGACTCACCTGGGTTGAGATCAACTCAAAAGTTTGTTTTATTTCATTTTCATTTTAACAAACATTTCTCATGCACCTATTATATTCAGAGAACTCTTCTAAGCACTGGGAGCAGAGAAGAAAATGAAATAACATGGGATCTAGGAGGACAACAAGATACTTTTACGGATAAATTTAATGTTTAAGTAAACCAGGAAGAGACAAAACAAGGTTTTAAAGGGAAAATTTAGAGACGATGTCAGTTGTATTTATTCCAAAGACTTCCTAGAGGTGGTAGGTAGCATTCAGTTGGGCTTAAAAGGAAAAGAAGGAATTCAGCAGTTAGAAAGAAGGAACAAAACATTTCAGGCATAGATCACAGCCTGAGCAAAGGCATAAAGGTGGTAGATTAGGGTCTGTATTATGAGCTTCTCTCTCTCTCTCTCTCTCTCTCTCTCTCTCTTTCTCAGTGTATATATATATATATATATATATATATATATATATATATATATATATATATATAAAACGATGGGACAGTTCCATATCATAGAAGAGTTTGAAATGCCAAGCAAAGAATTTTCTCAATTATTTTCAAAAAAACCTTTTTTTTTCAAAAGATAAAAAGCTGTTAAAAGTTTCTGAGTAGAAAAGGAACTTATTCTGACAGCAGTATGAAGCACAGACTAGAAAGAGAGAAAAGAGGGAGGTAAGAAGATATATTTTATTAACTTCTTAATTTCCTCCAAGATTCATTCTTATGTGGCTATCTCAGAATGTGTATTTAAAGGGGGGGTGGGGGTGGGTGGGACCGTGTTACTCCATGATGTAAATTTGTTTTGCAACTGTGCAAAAAATTAGCTGTGAGTTCCAATCAGTGATGACTTATCAAACAATAATTTTGGCAATGGTTATAAGAATATGCTCAGGACAAAACAGTTAATGTAGACATACAGAGGATGTTGAGTATATATAGTTACAAATTAAGCAATTCATGGAATCCGAGATCTTTACAACAGGGGATGTGGTCAGTTCTGCTTCTATTCTGTTTCTTCCCCCCACCCCCCATCATTGCACCCCCTGTATTTCCTGAAACAAATCCTCTTTTGGACTCTATTTAATATCTGTCAATCTCATTTATGTTCCCCTGATAGAGCTTAGGAATAATCTATAGTCAGACAGCTTGAGTAGGATACTTGGGCAGTGTAATTACAGGGTAAACCATTTTTAATAGGGAGCTCTGTAAACATTTCTCTCTTATCCTTTCATTAATGATAATTGCCTCCAAGAACCCACAGGAATAGAATATTAGGCCTCCAAATGCAAATTCTCAAAGAAAGTCCTGTCTAGAAATCCACCTAGGCAATGCTCAGGTTTACAGGGGACAGACAAACAAACACATGTGCAGTCAGTCCACATTTACTACCACTGTCCAAAAGCAGATGCCTGCAATTCCTCGTCCAGGTTTTGCAACATTCCAGTGCCTCTCTTTTTCTCAGAACTAGATTGATTTTTAATTCCTTTCATCTTCCTAAATCTATCCCCTGTAGCATCTTGAGGACAGGGCTATTAAATTATAATCTTCAGAAGGACAGTGTTGTGTATCAGGAAATATTGCATTTGAAATCAGAGGACTTTGACTTAAAATTTCAGATAGACTAATTTTCTTCCCTGTTGTCCTTGGTTCCCTCATCTGTAAAATGAGGAGCTTGAATTAGGAGACCTCTCAGGTCTTTTTCAGGGCCCTTTCTGTTAGAACCCAAAAGATCTGGGCTACTTTCTTAGGCATTTCCAGAACTGAGGAGTTAGTCTCTTCCATCATGCATTACACAAGACTCTCTGTAAAGTATCCTTTGAGGTTCATGATTAATGAATCAAATGAAATAATCTCTCTATTTTGAAATCAGAAAAGAAGAGGAAAAAATTTAATTCTCTTGTCTAGACTGTGCCAAAGGATCAGTTTGACTTTCCTTTTACTCAATTGACTCAATTGAACAAAGATTTTGGTGTTAGGTAAGCATTGAATCTAGGCTGTAGATGATTATGAAGAAATAAAAAGTGTCAGACCATGGGTAACACCTTCTTTGTGCATCATCAGTGAGGTAGGAACTTAGTGAACTAAGTTTAGAGACTGCCAAATGTACCAACTGTTTTTCAGATGGTAATAACTTTATTCAAGCCATATGCATATTCTTCAATGAAGACAATTTGCCTATTAAGGGTCAAAATCTTGGATATTTTTTGAATAATTCACACAAACCTAGGAATAATAATGTCATTGTCAATATTAATGAGATTCTGACCATTCCTTGGATAATAATTCAGATTTAAGACAGGCAAAGCACTTTCAGCCTCACAAAAACACTATAAAGTAGTAACAGTGTCAGCGGATCATATGATTGTTGATTTGGAACTCGAAGGACTCGAGAGATCAGTCAGATCAACCCTTACTTATTCTCTCTCTCTCTCTCTCTCTCTCTCTCTCTCTCTCCATATATATGTAGGTATATATATATATATATATATATATATATATATATATGGGTTTCCTTAACTATATATCTGTGTATATATTCACATATATTCAAATAGTTAAGAAACTAAGGTCAAAGAAGTTGAAATGACTTGCTTAGAGGAGTTGAGATTCAGACCCCAATGTTCTGGTTCTTGTCACCATCTCACATCACTATCCCTATTTACCCAGTGAGGAAACTAAGTCTCAGAGAAAAATGACTTGCCCAAGGTCACCTAGCTAGTAGAACATGTAAGAGGCAGAACGTGACCTAGTCTCTGCTGACTCCAAGAACAACATTTTATCTATCAAATCATGCCAAGGCCCAGTAGCTTTAAAACAAATTACTGTATAGCACCTTTTACAGAGCTCCCCATAACCTCATTCATTCTATTGTTAGGACAATTGTCATCTAACTTAAGATTTTAAAACTTTCCTCTCTTATACCAATCAACTTGATGTTAAAAAAAAAAAAACCAAAGCCACCTGACCAAGCAAGATAAGACCCAACTGAAATCAAAAGATGACAGGAGATAGAGTATCTCGGGTTTAACTTTGAAGACTCCAGAAAGCACAGCTGCTAGGGCCACTGTCTATTAATAGTAAGTGTATTTGAACTATTTAGAATCCGAGTGGCACTTTCTACTCTCGAAGGCAGGCAGGCAGTAACCAGTGACTCTTCCCACCATCTCCAGGCATAGGCCGACAGGCAATCATTTGAAGTCTGAAAGCAGAACCCAAAACACAAGATACTTTGTGAAGCTCCCCTTAAGACATAACATGTGGAGGAAGGCTAGGGCTGCAGCAAAAGAAGGAAGGAGCTCTTTGAAATCATGCACCCCCAATGGCCCCCAGCTCTACCTGATCTGAGGGTGTCTTGTTTTTCCTAAATAACCCACTTTATTGGCTCCCCAGGAACCCCTGAATTTATTTACTTTCCCCCTCAACAGTTTCATCCTGTCTTTGCTTCTTGGATTTGTTTGTTAGGTTCCCAGGAGAGAGTAGCTGGGGAATTCACAACAGGAAATGCTAACCCCCGGAATGATCAGACACATGCTTGTTGTCTCCAGTTGGTGTTTTATTTTGAAGCAGGCACATTCTTTCCTTCTCTAGCTCAAGGTATTTCTCTGCTGTGATGAAGGCCCCCCATATTAGATGACCTTTACTCTTCTTTCCCTGACTTTCCTCTTAAGAGTTAAATAAAGCCTTCCGTTCCTCTACCCAGGATCCTTAGACCCAAGGCGCAATGGCGCTGGCTGCAGGTTGGTTTCATTACATTGATAGGATACATGTGCTGTTTTTATCTCTAGCATTTTCTAAGTAATTCAGCACTTTTAAGTCTCAGCTGTCTACCGATCTGCAGACAATTGTTTGGTGTAATACTATCCGGAAAAAGCTGATAAAACGCAGATGTGGCGAGGTCTCTGAAATTTGTGGCTTGCTAAGTGGTTTTTTGCCATTCTCTCTTGCCCATGGCGAGGCAGCTTCCCTGCAAGATTCTGGAGACTGGGGATGGTTTGGGGGTTTTTTTTCCCCTTTTTTCTTTCTTTATTAAAATGTTGTGAAGAGGAAGTAATTGCTGAATAGCTCTACAATTAAGGAAGTTAGTCAAATACAAGGCAACAGAGTTATAATTCCCAGTTCTCTCCCTTCCCCAATTTTATTTTGATCAGATCATTTGGCAAGTCTGCTCTCCCCTCTCCTGCTCTTATTCTATTTTAACCAACCTGTCTGGTCCAACTGGGCATGACAGAACTTGGCCCCGCCACCTTGGGTCCTTTTGGGGGAGCTGAGAGAGACCTGTTTCATTCTGGCTAAGGAAGGATCCAAGAAAAGATAGCTTAGCCCACAGAACTGAAGACATTGGGCTCCCAGTGGAGGAGAAGGAGGGATGGTTTTATGAGTTTCCCTAGTCTTAATATTATAAATAAATGTTAAATTTTTTATACTGTAAATCAGTAAAATCATTAATATGAATGCTTAACTACTAATTCCCAAGGGACTCAGGTTGCATCTGTTCAGGGAGGAACTTCCAAAATGAGTATACCATCCATGAATCTCCCACACAAGATCATAGATCCCAAGGGACAGGAGCTGTCTGGTCCAATGCTATAAACGTGGAAACTGAGGCCCAGGAAGATGAACGGACTACTCCGAGGTAGGCCTATGCCTATCCACACACAAAGCAAGGTAATCTCTGAATAATTGAAAAACCATGAATGCCCAGGAGACAAGTGGTAGAATGTTGTGTGGACCAGAAGCATTTGAATTTGAAATTAATTGCTTTTCGTTAACATAAAAAGGGGCTCGATTTGGAAATGCTCAAGTGATGATGATTGTTTGAAAGGGATGCATAGAAGGGATTTTTAAAAGCACCACCGTGGCCTCAGTGATTCTCACAAAAGCCAAACTTTCTGAAAGTTGGGTTGGGATGATATTATTCCATCAGCTCCCTTGCCTCTGGGTGGGGGGAAGAAGGGGGGGCTGCTAGGGGGCTACTAGGGGGCTGGGGGGAGGGGGAAGAAGCGCTGCTGGGGGAGCAGACATCTGTGTGATAACTACCCACAGCTTGGGTGATTTATGAACCGCCAGGGTTTTTCCACTGCCATTGAAAGGCCAGGCCGGCTTGCCATGAGGTCCGCTTTGCAGTGGCTGATGGTGGAAGAAAGAGGGCGTTTCTACTTCTCCCCCGAACATCGCCCCGGTCCCGGAGGGGAGCTGGCAGCAATTTCCCACAACGTGTAAACGAGGCAATGGCAGAGGCAGGGAGCTGGGCTTTGAAGTGGCCCTTAATGAAGTGCGCCATGCGGGGCTAATGATTGCTCACATTTGTGTGCCGCGGCCCGGGGGGGCTTTGATGTCCCTCTGCCCGGGCTTCTCCCCGGCCACTCTGCTGCCCATGCGGGCACACCCGCGCAGGCGCGCGCGTACACACACACACACACACACACACACACACACACACATATACACTCATACATACATACTCATACAGACACACGCTCATACACACACACATAGTCATCTGCATGCACAGACACATTCATACATACACAGACACACTCATGCACACACACTCACGCACACAGACACACATGCACAGTCACACACAGACCCACACACAGATGCACCCAGACACACACTCACACTCATACACATATACACACTCATACACACACATTCACACACATACACAGACACACATACATACAGACACACACTTATACACACACTCGCACACATATACACTCCTACACACACACACACATACTCATCCACACACAGTCATCTGCATGCACATACACAGACACACAGACACACACACTCATACGCACAGATACACACATACACACACACACACACGCACGCATACTCATCCACACAGACACGCACACACTCTCCCAAGAGAACTTGAACTTGTAAGGAAACCAGGGAGCCGGGGCTGACCGATGCCAGCCCTTCCCAGGCAGCAGGGCCCCAGCGGCGCGGCCGCCTGATTCCAAGTGCTCCCTGGCGGAGGAGCCGCGATGACAAAGTTCAATTGGCACCAGGAGACGCGGAGATCAAAGGCCGTTGGATCCGTTTTGTTCCCTGAAGAATCGCTCCTTGTGGGGAGGTTGGCCAGCCTGCGCCGCGGCCCCGGCTGGCCCCGGGATGCTCTGCCCCCTCCCTCCATCGCTCTCTTGGGTTCCGAACCCGCTTCCCAAAATCCTCCAGATTACAGCCCCCGGATAAAGCGTCTCTTCTGCCTTAGCGAGCAGAGTTGGGGGCTGAGGGGCTGGGCGGGATGCACCCAAGATTGAGGTTCGGGGAAACCGGGGCTTTTAGGGGGTCTGCAGACCTGCCCGGCAGAGCCTGGGAGGCAGCCTCCAGCAAAAAAAAAAAAATAGATTAGATAGAGGATAGATAGATAAATGGATGGAGAGAGAGAGAGAGAGAGAGAGAGAGAGAGAGAGAGAGAGAGAGAGAGAGAGAGAGAGAATAGAAAGATGAATGATAGATGACAGAAAGAAAGAAAAAGGAAGGAAGGAAGGAAGGAAGGAAGGAAGGAAGGAAGGAAGGAAGGAAGGAAGGAAGGAAGGAAGGAAGGAAGGAAGAAAAAAGAGAAAAAGAAGAAAGAAAGAAAGAAAGAAAGAAAGAAAGAAAGAAAGAAAGAAAGAAAGAAAGAAAGAAAGAAAGAAAGAAAGAAAGAAAGAAAGAAAGAAAGTTTCCTTCTCTTTTGACTAATGGATATGGACTTAAGAGTGAAAAAAAAACCCTCCCACATTTCCACTCTTATGGGCTAATGGATTAAAACCTCAAACTGTTTCTTCATCTGTAAAAGGGGAATAATAATATTCCATGGCAAGGTTGTCTTGAGGGTCAAATGAAATAACTTTATAGTTTGTTTGGGTATTTTAAAAAAACCACCTCACATTCCGATTTTATTCATTGTATTTATTCCTAACCTCTACTCTTAAGTAAAAGATGGCAAAATTAGAATTGGACAAGATCTCCAAATTTATTTAACCACCCTCACTGGAGGCCCAGAGAAGGGAAAACATACAGGTAGTAAGAAAAAGATCCAAAATCCCATCACAGATCCTGGGTCCAAATACATATTTTGCCCACGGCACCACTGAATTTCATCCCATCTGGGGCCAACCTGGAATATGGGTCACTTTAATCTTCTAGGATTCCTTCTCCAGGAAGGCTGGTTAACTGAGTGCCTTCCTGGGACTTCTGGGCCTTTAACGTTTAAAGGGAATCTGTTTCAAGAGCAATTCAGTTGAATAAGCCAACCCAGATTTCCATTAGAGGAGAGAATAAATTTGGCAATAGAGGTTCTCAGTTCCAACCCCTTTGCTACCCCTTTGTACTTGTGTGACCTTGAGCAAGTCCTAGGGTGCAGTTTCCTCCTCTGTCTCATTAGGACCTTGGTCCAAATGATTTGAGGACCTTTGGAGCTCTGAACTGATGTGCCTCCTGAATGAGGAATCCAAGCAGTTAACTAGGGATTCGGCTTTAATGGCCATTCAACATCAGTCATAGGGAAGCTGCCCAGTCTAATACTAATGATTTGCTATTTATGACCTCTTCAGATAGAGACAATGATTCAAGCCTCGCCAGATCTTTTGAGGAGATTACAAGACCCAGATAACAACAGCTTGTCTGTCTGATAATATAGTCTTACTTATATCCAACTTGGGGTAGCAAAAAGAGGGGGAGAATAGTGCAGACTCATGTTTGGAATTTTTTATTTATTCTTATTCCATGTTTTCACTTTTCTCTTTAATTTTGTTTCCAAACTCTTCAGAGTCCCTCCATTTATCTCCCTGGGGTTTAATGTGTGTGAAACCTAGTTTTTCTAGAAGGTTCCGAGGGGACATTCTAAGCCGGCTTAGAAGGGTTCTATGTCTATACAATTAAGCTCTAGCAACTTTCCTCTTGTAAATTATGATGGAACACATCATTAGCTGCAGACCAGCTTGTTCCCCTTAATCACACTAAAGTATGCATAAACCCCAGCTGAGCAATTATGAATAATTAAATCAATTAGAGACAGTCTAACACCAGGGCTTGTGGCTGCACTGGTGTTGGACTCTATAATATTTTAACAGTAAATGCAAAAGGGTTGTAGAGGGTTTGAAGCAGAAAAGAGAACAAAAGCGTATACAAATGCCAAAGCATGTTGCTTAGTGATGGGCCTACCATAATATCACCAAGATTAGGCTCAGCCTTCCCAAGGAAAACAATAGTAATGAAATTCCAATAAAATATTTTTGAGCAAGTCTGAAAGCTTAGAAATGAGTTCATTAAAAAGGGATAAAACATGATTCCCTGAAACTATGCTGAATAAATTAGTACTTTAAATTTGTTAGGAAGAAAATGGGTTGGTTTTTTCTTTTTTTGCCCAAGGATCTCATACATATATATATATATATATATGTATATATATATACATATATATATATATGGAGAGAGAGAGAGAGGCTGGCTTTTGGGGTATTGTTTGTTTTGGGGTTTTTTTCAGGGTGGGGAGGTGAATAGAGGGAAACAGGGACCAGCAGTATAGGATTCTGGATCAAAAGAAAAAAAATCACAGATCTATATCCTTCTCCAAAGTGGAGAAAAAGTTGTACTTGGAATCAGGTTGATGATAATTTTTGTCCTTTTTTTCTCAAAGAAGATCATGACATGTGATGATGGGAGGTAACACTATGACATGCAAGTAAATTGGATTTGAATTGATGGGGTGCTATGCAAAGTCACCAACTTTACTTTCTCCTCCAGTCATCTGGGTCCAGTGGCCAGATATGAATCAGGACAGTGTGAAATCAGGAGACCATGGTTCATATACTGGCTCTAATGCTTAGTAGCTAAGTGAGCATGAGGAATCACTTAATCCCACCTGAATCTCAGTTTTCTGATGTGTAAAATGGGCTATGTGTTTCACAGGGTTAATGTGAGGAAAATATTTGGGGTGATAAAGACAACTAAGCAATTTGCCCAAAGTGACTGTCAGAAATATAACTGGAACCCAAATCTTCCTGGCTTGCTCTTCATTATACCACCCTGTCTCTCTTGAGGTCTTTTGAAATGTGATTCTATCTTCAGTCTTAACTTTTCAAGGAGATAAAACATAGCACTTGAAATATAGAAAGGAGGAAGGCTTTTTGTGTGATTGGACCTATGATTTATTTCATCTATATGAAGACAGTTCTACTCATGGAAAATTTCTATCCTCCCTCACCAACCCTCTCCCAAAATGTAGATTAACTAATAGTTTTATGGGCTCAAAGAGTGGTATCTAGAATACTCATGGTCATGTTCATGATCAAACAGTTATTGTGTGTTGTGAAAACTGGAACTTAGGTCCTCCTAACTCTATTCTGTAGCCTGACTGTTTCTTTCTAAGTCCAGACAGATGAAAGAATGAGGGGTTTCATGTTCAGACATATGTATGAAGAGATCCAGAGAGGTTAGCAAAACCAGGAGATAAATTTAAGCAATGATGTAAATGAAGACAGAATTGGAAGACAACAGAATTCGGATCAGTATAGTCACTAATTCTGACTTCCACTTGCCAAAAAGATGGGGAAATACCAGTACAGGGTAAGGTATACATCTTCAAACAGGATTTGTTTTGTTTAATCATAATTCTTTATTACACAGGAAAATTCTACTGGGGACTGAGGAAAGGGGTCATTGTGAAGTGCTAGCTATGTTTTGTTTGGTTTTCATGCCCATCAATAAAACATTTGTTTAAAGGAAAAATAAATCCTGTGTTTACAAACTTATAAGTCTACTAGAAAACTTATTTATATGTTTTAAATAAATTTGCACACTGCAAACTGAAAATCTACACAATTTCCCAATAATTATGGAGTCTTCCATCTAATACAAAGAACATGATTTGGAGTCAGAAGACATGAGTTCAAATCATGTTATTGCTATCTACTACCTCTGTGACTTTGATAATTTCCCCTCTGTAGGCCTCAGTTTCCCTATCTATAAAAAGAGTATTGGACTAGATGACCTCCAAGGTCCCTTACAGCTCTTAATCTACAATCTTGCAAAAGTAAGCAAATATTATTATAATAAATACAATAAAAATAAGAACTTAATTTTAGAATATTCTTAAGAAATATGATTTCAATTGCAACCTAGTTAAGTGTTGTCAAACAGAGACTTTTCCTCAATGAACACGAAAACTATGCAATAGACACCTTATTCATTTTAACTCCTTCTACATACATCAACCTAACATCAACTGTTCCCTTCAACGGTTTATTATGTCTCTTAGGAAGGAAGACAAAAGAATAAAGTTAGAAAACTGTTTCTGTAACAACTGTCCAAATGGAGTATGGGATCTTCTGATAACTAGATGATAAGCTCCTCAAAGGTGGTTTTCATGTTTTAGGCATTTATTGATGCCTCTAAATAAAATACTTCTCTAGTTTCTCACTGTAGTATGAAGGACTGGTGGAAAACAAACTCTGGCAGACCCAATCAAGCTGTATAGAGCAGGGTCCTGGAGGAAGAAGGCTGGAGGGGGGGGGGGAGAGAGAGAGAGAGAGAGAGAGAGAGAGAGAGAGAGAGAGAGAACAAAGGATGATTTAACCCAAACCTCAATTATCAAAAATTCCTTATTCTCAATGTCTAAACAATGATTCCTCTCAACCTATATGATAGTTTATGCAGGGTTTATGCAATTTCTTCAAAAACAGTTTTAAAATATTTATCCATCCTGTTATCAAAAACACCAATAAAAACTTTTGAATTCACGTCTTAATCTTCATCAAAAGTGTATATGAGAGACATTAGCTCATGAAATTCTTCCAAGTTATATAGATGGTTTGCAAAAGCATCCTTAAGTATTATAATCATAGCTTCCATTTGCATGGTCCTTTATGATTTACAAGAGGCAATTTATGGTTAAGAAACCATCATCAAGGACCTGTATGAACAGAAAAGGAGATGGGCAGGTCATATGGAAGAATAAAGAATCATGTCTAGGTAGTCCCCAATTGTGGCACTGCTGTAGTCCATGAAATATTAAAATAACCAGAGGGACTGGGGAGATTCTCTGCCAGAGATTTATGGAATGACATCAGCAAGAATGGTGCCTGTGATTCATCTCCACAGGTGGAGACAGTGACTAACATTGATGAGATCACAGATTTACTGAAGTATTCAGGTATAAATGTTCTACAAATTCTTTCCCTTACAACAATGAATTGCAGCTTTGACTCATAAGGAACCAAATCCCTTTTTTGGAGACATCTCAATAACCAAGATCTACTTTCTATCTGACCCTGGAAAAGTCATTTCTTGTCTTCACTTCAGTTTCCTCAGCTGTAAAATATAGGAATAGCACCTACTTCACTGGTTTGTTGTGAGGATCAAATAAGATGACATATGTAAAATATTTTACAAACCTTAAAACAAAATATAAATGCTAATCATTTTTATTGTCATTATTTTTATTATTACTATTGTTGTTTGGCTTGAGTTCTGTCTGGAAACAGGAATTTAACTTAATTTTTAGCTTTGGTTCACTTTCCCTTACAAATAACTGAAAAGTGCCAGAGGGGCTCAGATCACCCTCTGGATCTGAACCTCTCCCGAGATCACAGTGGTGCTGTGCTATTCAGTGCAAAATGGAAGGCCACTGAGCTAAAACCTTTGTTTATGAAGGACAACAACAACTGCTACAAATAAGTGGGGCTAGAAAAGCAATATTATTGCAAGAGACAGAAGGAATAGAATAAAGGAATGGTTCTGAGAAGCTGAACTCCTCCTCAGATTACCATCCCCTCACAAGACTCATAGGTGAAGTCCCTGTAGGCTTGATGTACCTGTTCCTACAGGTTCTAGGGCTGGGTCATGGACATAGGTCTAGGAGGGATCTGACAAGTCATCATTAATAGACAAGAAGACAGATCCCCAAAAAGGTAATTGGCCCAAGATCACAAAGGAATCCAAAACAATGTTGTGGATATTCCTCATCCTGGGATAAGATAAGCTGCCTTTATCTTTGCTGTTCCAAAAGTTTCTGCTATCCCTGGATTGCTTCCAGCAGCCATTAAACTACCTGTTCCATCAGGATCATTACCCCCATTTAACAGATCAGATAATGGACTCAGACCTATTGTGACTTGGATACAATCACTGTATCAGAGGAAGGCCTCAAGCTCAGGTCCAGTGCTCCTTCCAGTCAATTATACTCTCATTCCCATGGAAAGATGCTTGGATAAGGAAGCTTTGTTTTACATTCATTTATTTTTTTATGGTTTAATCCAATAATTGTTTGTTGGGTCAGGCTGGTATCAGATAACTCCATTTCCTAAACGAATGTCACAATTTGGCCCCTTTTATTCTGTTCTACCTCTCCTGGGTGCTACTGAGGTTGGAAACTTGTGGAGGAGGAAATGCCATGGGAAATGGAGAGACATAAATGAGTGTCTGGTTACATTCCAAGAACACACTTAACAACCTATCTGCTGTATATTTGGAAACAGGAGATTCAGGCAATGCTGATGAAGCCAGCACAGAGAGTCTGGACCCCTTACCCAGTGGTTTTAGCCAGTTCATCAGTATCCTTCCTGTGCAATGCCTCTCTGATCCCCCTTCCAGTCCCTACTCCTCAAAGGTATCTACAAAATCTCTAGAGGCAAAATTGATGGTCAGATCATAGATTTAGAGTTGGAAGAAACCTTAGATGTGATAGCATCAAATTATTGCATTTTTACAGATGAGCAAACTGAGTCACAGATAAAGTAAGTGGTCAGCCCAGGGCCATATAGTTGATAAACATCTTGAATGAAAAACATTTTGGTTCAGTATGATGAAAAATATCAGTCAGATGAAGTTATTAGTAAAAACAGATACTTACGAAGGGCAAAAATGATGGAAGTAATACCTCCCTCCCCAACTAAGCTATAAATCTATGAAGACAGGGACCATATTTTACTTATCTCATTGTGATTAAAGGAAAGAACACTCACTTGGAAGTCAGTAGACTTGGATTTCATGCTCTAGTTTTGCTATATATTTACCCAAAGTATTTTACTTCCCTGGGCTTTAGTTTCCCACAAGTGAATTAGACTAGATGACTTCTAAAGTTCCTTCTAGATCTAATTTATGGCCCTTCGATATTCATCATTACCATCACCACCCTCGAATAAATTACACAAGTCAAGAGTTTCTGTTGACTTTAAATAGATGGAACCGAATGAGAATCGGTTGTCTACACTGACCCAACTAACTAGATAAATGTTCAGCCCTTGATTATAAAAAACATCAACTATAGATTAACTATATGAAAAAAAATATATTTTGGAGTTAGGAAATCCTTTGTTCAAATGCAAGCTTTGCAAATTTATTAGGTGTATGTCTGACAAATTTTGACAAACCTTGTTCAACCTCAGTTTCCTCATCTGTACTAAGAATTATTGGTATCATGGGACTGGATTTCACCAAGAAGAAAGAGCACAAGATTAAGTCAAGGCAAAATTAGCCATCATAGGCCATGACAATTTTCCAGGGTACAAAAGTGATTTGAACTGCTCTGCTTTATCATTCTTTATTCACTTCCTAGAGAGAAAACTTAGGCAGAGGAACCCTGATCATCTAAGTTTGATAACAGGAGCTGGTCCAGATTCCAAGCATTCCAGTTTGTCCTATGCTCACAAGACTGACCTTGAGTTTTGAGGCCAGAAATAGACTTTAAAAGTCTTCCATTAAAGGAACCCCTAAACTAAAGTCTTTCTGTCACCTTGGCATAAGTAAATATGAAAACTGAGGCTAGCCAAGGAGAAGGGAGAGGAAGAACAGAAAATGAAAGGGGAAGGAAGGTGAGAAAGGAGAGAGAAAAGGAGAAAGGAAAGAGTGAAATTGAAGAATGGGAAAGAGGAAAGACTCAGAAACTATAGGGAATTGAAAGAACAATACCAATGACCCACATCCATTTCATGGGTCTGCTGAAGACTGAGTAGTTACTATCACTTTAAAACAAGATTTTTATTAGTAGCATGTAACATGTTAAAAACCCTTTCACATTTATATGCCCACTTTACAAAGGACAGCTAGGCTATACAATGGATAAAGTGCCAGACCTGGAGTCAGAAAGACTCATCTTCCTGAGTTCAAAACTTATCTCAGACATTTAATAGCTTTACCTCAGTTTACTCACCTGTAAAATGAGCTGGAGAAGGAAATGGTGAATCACTCTAGTATGTTTGTCCAAAAAAGCCCTAAATGGGGAGGCTAGGTAGTGCAATGGATAGAACACCAACCCCAGAGGCAGGAGAATCTGAGTTCCAAACCAGGCTCAGATACTTACTATCTGTGTGACCCTGGGCAAGTCACTTAACTAACCTTACTTGCTTCTGAATAAATAAATGAAGTCATGAAGAGTCAGACATGACTGAAACTACTAAACAACAACACTTTTTAAAAGGCCACAAGGAAAGTTCTAAAAGTGTACTATTATTCCTGTTTTTACAGTTGAAGAATCTGAGTCAGATTTCTTTGAATTCAAATTTTGCTATAGTGTAAATCTATTGTTAACAGTAGCTGGTAAAGGCATCTTGTTTCCTTCATAGAGTCATAAATAGAATCCTGCATTTAGAGTAAAAAGAAATCTTATGAGTCATATATTCTAATATCATTTTATAGATCAGGAAACTGAGTTGTAGAAAGGTTAAATGATTTCCCCAGGTTCACACAGGTAGTAAGAGCTGGGCCACCATTCAAACCTAAGTCCTCTGACAATTTCTTATGTAGATTTTATTTATTTAAGTAACACAAGACCTCTCCCTTTCTTTCTTTTCACTACATATAGGATAATGTCATATAGTCATGGAGATTAAGAAATGACTTGTCCAGGGTAATACTACTAGTAAATGACAGAGGCAGGAATTAGCCCATGTCTTCCTGGCTTTCAGGTCAACTTTCTATTCACTATACCATGCTATCTTTCTAATGGCAACTATCCCCAAAATGGAGTGGGCTCAAGGATTGAGACCCCTGCCTCTGGAGGTATTCAAGTCAAGGCTGAATAACCATTTGTGGGGAACTGAAGGGTATCACTGTGAAATAGTAGGCTCTGCAGTTAGAAGATGAGGATTCAAATCCCACCTTGAAGGACAGCTTTGTTGTTCACTCATTTCAATCATGTCTGACTCTCTCTGACCTCCTTTGGAGTTTTCTTGTCAAAGATAGTGGTTTTCCATTTCTTTCTCCAGTTCATTTTTCAGATGAGGAAGCTGAAGCAAATAGAGTTAAATTTCTTGCTCAGAGTCACACGTTTAGTAAGTGTCTGAAGCCAGATTTGAACTCAAGAAGAGAAGTCTTCCTGGCTAGGTAACCTTGGGCAAGTTAATCTCCAGGCTTCAATTTGCCATCTGTAAAATGAGTACATGGAACTAGATAATCTGTAAAGTCCCTTCCAGCTTAGTCTATGACCCTATGATTTAGTGCTTTAGTCTGGGTTTGGATTGGACTATGTGACCTGCAACTTCTCATTTCATTTTGAGATCCTAAGATTCTCTGATCTCTACCTGCCCAGCCCCAATCCCTAGCTCCAGCAGTCTCTGCTGCCCAACTCCCCATCTGTCTTTTGCTCCCCCCAGCTGAGTCCCCTACACATCCAGTCACAGCTGAATGCAGAAACACTGACCCAAAACAACCATGTTTTCATTTAATAGATTAAATCACTACATGGACAGGGACTTTCCAACACATCTGCTCTACAGGATTTTTCGTTTAATAGAATTAGTTGAAACCAGATCACAAAGCCCCGTTACCCAGGGCCATCTGCCTAGACAGGGAAATAGCTTCTCTAAACAGAACCCCATGCTCTGAAGGTCCTGGTTAAAAGAAGCTTGTACCAGTACCCACACGGCCCCCAAAACATAATGTCTGTTGGTAACTGTGCGTGTTTATGGGTTTGCAGGGTTTAACAATCATTGTGGCTGGGTGTCAAAAGGCTGCCTGTGTTTCTATAGTTCTTAAAAGAATATTCAGTGATAATTGTGTGTGTGTGTCACACACACACACACACACACACACACACACACACACACAGCCCTATTTTAAGGTGCTGGCCAGCCTAAGAAAACAGAAGAAAAGGGGATTCTCTCACACAAAAAGGCATATTGACCAGAAACTCATTCCCATACTCCCTCATTCAAATCCTACCTCTACACCCTTGGGTTTTTGAAAACCTACAGGGGAAGCAAAGAAACATTTACAGTAAAGGAAAAGATCTCAGAGTCCCCTAGTAACCTCAAAAGGAACAACTGAGAAGTCACTTTGATGACACCAGAGCCTATAAATGTTAATTGGCTGGTTTAACATCTTACTGACTAGAGAGATGAGAAGCTATGTTGCATATTTGTATGTGTGTATGCATGTGTGTATATGTGTTTATGTTTTTCCCCAAAGTGACATTCCAATTTTTAAAAGAGGTTATTAATGTACCATGATTAGCCTGCCTGGGGGGAAAAAAGAGGATAAATTGCACGGCTATCAACTGTAGCTTTATTGGTCTGAGACTTCCACCACAGGGAGTGGCTGCTGTATGGAATTGATAAACATAGAGATTTATAAGGTCAACTTTTATGAGTCTACAGATTCCTTGTGGCGTATTACCACATCCTTATTACAAGCTCCTGCTGCTGTCCAGCTAAGCCAACAGAGGTAATATATTACACTTGCTTGACGAGACTAGAGGTTTGGGTTTGTATGTGTGCGTGTGCGTGTGCGTGTGTGTGTGTGTGTGTGTGTATCTGTGTGCATGTGCATGCACTGCTAAGGAAACAGTTCAAAATAAAATATAGCTTTGGGGAATTATGTTTTCAGTTTGGGGAATAGGGGCTGCTGGGGTTTTGTCAGGATTTTTTTTTCCAGTCTCTCAAAAGGTGCAAAAAAGATCTCTTTGCTTTGTTTTAGTTGGACATTAAAAATACATTCCCACCCTACCCTCAAAAGGCAAACTGGAACCTTTTAACTGATTTGGATTGTGGAAAAAAATGGATAAAAGCTGAGTTATTCCCCTGACACTATGACTAAGGAAGGTGTTCCTCCTTTCAAGGCTAATCTCTCCCTAATCTCCCAGTAAATTACTATTGGCTTGCTTTCCTTCCCTTTTTTCTTTTTTTAAAGGGAGCTTGGGGGTGAGAACAAATCAACCAGTAGCTAAAATGGAACCATAGGAGTAGGAGGCGATTTGGTAACCTTGGATTTGCACATTCATACTCTCTGCCTCGGGACCTATTTGAAGGCTACCCACGGAGGAAGACCAAACTGTAGGGATAGGGAAAGGAGTGGGTGAATTATTGCTGACTTCAAATATCCCAGTCTGACCTAGACTATTACTGAGATTCACGGGTTCTCAGGGTACTTACTTCTTACAGGGTACTCCTGCTTCATACCCCAAACAAGTATCACTTGAACATAGCCTCACAAGTATATATATATATATAGTCTAAAAATTCAAGTATGGCTCACCAAAAGGAATAGAATGTTGATAACATTCTCTGTCTTATACTTCCATAAATCTCTTCATTGCTCTTTAAGTGACTTCATTATTAAGAACTAACTTTAAGCTAGATATGATGCTATGCAATAGAAAAAGAAAGAAATGCAAAAATAGTGCCTGCCTTCAAGTGATTCACAATCTAATGGGGACATATCTTCCAGGTTCACTGATAGGTGGTGAATCTGACCTCTCCTAGGCTTCCTTGCACTGTCATTCTCACATTCATTGGTTCATCATCTCCATTATGGACATGATTTTCCTCTATTCTAGAGTTTCCCTCAAAAGATGACTCAATTTGTTACAAAGATACCCAATATACCCCAAAACCTATTCCTGCTAAGAAAAAAAAAAGTTAATCAAGAAAGGATCCTAGGATGCATTTACAAAATGATTAACACAGGATTCAGAAATTCAATTTGCAGCCAGGTTACAATCTGCTGGTGGTAACAAGTCTCATCAGACCATAATTCAATCTGGCAGTTCTGCTCATTAGCCATTTTACCACTACCTTGAATACTGTCCAATCAAACAGCAAATTTTTATTATCTTCCATCATGATACCAACACAGTACTAGCTCACTCCTACCAGGGCTTAGCGACTCTCTCCTGGACGAGACTGAACTGCCCAATGCAGGTGCTTCTACCTACTGCTCAAACATTGCCCCCTTTTTACCAGTGGGAGATTCTGCTACCTGCAAAGATAATCCTTCAGGTCTTTCAAGTTTTCAGGAAACCCTGATCAAAGGGAAAGAAAGATACAAAAGAAAGAGACTACCATCCCTCCACCAGCTTGCTTCCAGAGGTCAATATTCGCATGACCCCACCTTCCAGAAGCCTCAGAGAGTTATCTGCATGCTACAAAGGTGGAAGAAGATCAGCTAGGAAGCATGTCATTTCTTAGGTTTTTGTTTCATCATTTCATTCATGTCCAACCCTTCATGACATCTTTTTGGAATTTTCTTAGCAGAAATACTGGAATGGTTAGTTATTTTCTTTTCCAGTTCATTTTAAGATAAGGAAACTGAGACAAACAGGGCCAAGGGACTTATCCAGGGCCATGCAGTTAGTAAATATCTGAGATCAGACACTTCCCTAACCCCAATCCCGGTGCTCTATCCATTTTGCCATCTCTTTGTTAACCATGACTTTAGAACATGCATAGAATTCTAACTCAGGTGTCAATCACAGGGGCTCAATATTCCTAGTCATAATTATCCAGAGGGTGCCTCTGTTCACCACACAAGACACACATCCCTCCCCACACAAACACCACACACCACACATCCCCCACACACCCCCACATACACACACACATACACCACATACCTCACATATCCACACGCTCACCCACCCTACTACTCCCACACACCCCACTTACACACACACACCCCACATACACACACATACACACTCACCACAACCCCCTCACACACACTCCACATATCCATGCACACACATACCTTACATACACACACCCCCACATACACATACACCACATACCACACACCACACACACACACACACACACACACACACACACACACACCATCTCTCTAATCCATATTCCAAACTGTTCCCAAAGTGATTGATATTCCTGCACCCTAGGCCTGACCATGTCACTCCCCTGCTCAAAATACATCAGTAGCTCCCTGGTTTCTCTAGGACATTTTTTAGCTCTTCTGGGCCACATCACCAATAAAATCCAGTCAAGGGACACATATAGAATTTAATATTTCTTTCTGACTACAATGTAACCTATATTACCAATGAATATAATAATGTAATGTAATAATACCAATGAATTTAAAAATATAATAATGCTACAAGAATGAGTTTTGAAGACTGCATGTGACCCAAGGGCCAAGGGTTGGACACACCTACACTTGGATCAAAAATGAAATCCTCTGGAGTTTAAAATCTTCCACAGTCTGGTTCCTACCTGCCTTCTCAGTCCTTTTACATATTAGTTCATACACTCTTCAGTTTAGTCAAAAGGACCTTCTTGATGTCCCACACAATTCATTTCCATTCAGTACTAAGGGATTTCCAAAAACAGTCTTCCTGTCTCATCATCTCTAAACTTTTGTTCAGGCTGCCCTTCCCTGCCCCCCCCAGGTCTAGAATTCATTCTCTTTTCACCTCTGTCCTTCTAGTCAGGCCCTTCATCTCTTTAATCACTCTGCCCAAGGATGGCCTTCCCTGATGCTCCCAGGTGATGGGATTTTATCCTCCCACATTACTTTACATATGTATCTATCTATATATATTTTTATACTCTTGCATACATATATATAGATATGTTTATATATTTGTATATGTATATAGCTATACAGATATATTGTGTATATATTTATATATGTATATGTATATAGCCATACATATATAATAAATATATTTTGTGTACACTTATATGCATATATTTTCTGCCCTTTATAAAATGGTAGCTTCTTGAAAGACTTTTATTTATGTCTCCATATACTGAAAATCAAGCACGTTAGGGTGGCTAGGTGGCGCAGCAGATAGAGCACCCGCCCTGGAGTCAGGAATACCTGAGTTCAAATCCAGCCTCAGACACTTAATAATTACCTAGCTTTGTGGCCTTGGGCAAGCCACTTAACCCCACTGATTGCCTTGCAAAAACGAAAAAAAAAAATAAAAATAAAAATAAGAAAGACAAGAAAATCAAGCACATTGTAGAGCTTAAAACAGGCTTATTTGATTGATGCTAGTTATATTGATGATTAATTTTTAGCTAATGAGGCCTCTTCCTTTTAATCCATTTCAAAGTGACTGAACTGCCTATGAATAGGTCAGGCTTCCTGACTCTACAAAGTACCTTAACATGCAATATTTCTGTTTTCATAACAAACAGATTAACAGTTATTCACTGCACCAAGGGTATAGCAATGTGTCTGTCTTCCAGAAGTTTCACCAATATTTATCATTTTCCTTTTTTATCAATTTCAACAATCAGATGAATATGAGTGATAATTTTTTCAAAATTTAATTTTAAAAATAAATCTATAAAGAGAAAAATAAGTTAATTCCAACATTGACCTCTCTTAAGAGGATTTTCAAAAAGAAGAGAAAAGGAGGAATAAGAGTAATTAGGGCTGATCTCCAGCAGTATTGCAAAGTTTGTCTCCCCTATTAATTCTCTTCAACCTTTGCCAATTCGTCACCTGTGTGACCTTGGGTGAATCAATTAAGTTACTTGGAACTCAGTTGTCTCATCTGTGAAATGGGGAGATTGAATTAGATGACCTAGAAGATTCTTTTCAGGCATAAATCTGGTATTTCTCTTTCTTCCCCCTCCCCCCCTTAAATTAACTACCTTCTCATTGTCTCTAAATTCTTCTGAGTGCTCTCATCTTTAGGAAAAATCTGATTTTTTTAATACTTAGAAATAGATATTTTTAAAAATAAATCCCAGTAAGATATTAAGTACTCCCTCCTGGAAATATTTGCATTTTAAAAGATAAAAGAGCAGTATAAAACAATAGATCCCAAATGGCACAGTTTGAAGTATCAATCAATGAAGAAGATATTTTTGGATGAAGGTGATCTTCAGTTTCTGAAATCATGACATGGTTATAAACCAGCAGGTTATAACCATCCAGACCATGGTAGTAACATGTAATAATAGCAGATTTTATTTACTGCTTTAAGACCTTCAAAGTCCTTACAAGCTGAATTGCTATATTTATCCCCATTTTACAGGTGGAGAATATTAGACTTGGAATCAAAGGTCTAGAAAGCTCTAAGATCTGAATTCAAATTGTACACATTAACCACAACATTATGGCATATCAGTTATGATGGATTTAGCTCCTCTCAGCAGTTCAATGAGCAAAGACAATTATAATAGACTTGTGGTGAAAAATACCATCCACATTCAGAGAAAGAGCTATGGAGTCTGGATGTAGACCAAAACATATGATTTTTACTTCTTAAAAATTTATTTTATATATTTTTTCTTTCTCATGATTTTTCTTCTTTCATTCTGATTCTTCTTTCACAACATCACTAATATGGAAATATATTAAATAAACATATAATCTACATCAGATTATTCATTATCATGGGGAGGCATGAATTAATGTTGGAAACTATTTTACATGTAATTGAAAAAATAAAAAATAACATATATACATATATATATATATATATATATATATATATATATATATGTATGTTAGTTTTTGCAAGGCAATGGGGTTAAGTGGTTTGCCCAGGCCACACAGCTAGGTAATTATTAAGTGTCTGAGGCCGGATTTGAACTCAGGTACTCCTGACTCCAAGGTCAGTGCTCTATCCGCTGCGCCACCTAGTCACCCATATATATTTCAAAAAAACCCCAATATATATATACATATATATATATATATATATATATATATATATATATATATATATATATATAATTTCAAAAAAGATCTGATGTCAAATCTTGCCTCCAACATTTACTACCTATAAGCAAATCAGTTAAATTTTAGCTGCTTCATTTTTGTCCTCTATAAAACATCAATGAGAGGGGTGGCTAGGTGGCACAGCGGATAGAGCACTGACCTTGGAGTCAGGAGTACCTGAGTTCAAATCCGGCCTCAGGCATTTAATAATTACCTAGCTGTGTGGCCTTGGGCCAGCCACTTATCCCCATTGCCTTGAAAAATTAAAAAAACCAAACAAACAAAAAAAAACAAATAAAATGTCAATGAAAATAGTACCTACTTCACTTGTGAGGATGAAAAGAAAAAATAAATATAAATATATGTAAAATGTATGTGTATTTATAATTATCATTCTATAATACATCCTTTATTATCTACCCACATACCACTGGAGTGGTTTCATTTCCTTCTCCAGTTCATTTTACAGATGGGGAAAATGAGGCAGAGTTAAATGATTTGTCTGGGGATATAAAGCTGGTAAATTTCCAAGGACAGATTTGGAATTCAAGAAGATGAGTCTTCCTGACTCCAGGTTAGGTACCCTATCCACAGTACACCTAACTGCCCCCATCCTCATTTTACAGGAAAGGAAATTAAATGAGAGATCTGTCATTTTCCTTTGCCAATTTAAATGCTTCCTTCACAAAAAAATTCACTTTAAAAGACATGGAGTCAGCTTAGGTGAATTAGAATGAGTTCTGGATTTGGAGTCAGGAAGTGTGAAAAAAAACAGTCTGCTACTTACTTTGCTCATGGAATCTCAGATTTCAAGCTAGAAAGGACAATGAGGTCAATTACTCCATAACCTTCATTTTATAACTGAAAATGTGACATTTGGAGAGGTATAAATGATTTGCTCAGGGTCACATAAGAAGTAAGTGGCAGAGTTGGAATTTGAATTCAGATTCTATGACCCTATGTTATCTTGGTGGCTCAGTGGGTTAGAGTACTGACCTTGGATTCAGGAGGATAGGAATTCTAATCCAGCCCCAGAAATTTGCCACTTACCAGCTGTGTGACCTTGGGTAAGTCACTTAACCCTGATTGTCTCACATCCTGGACCATCTCCAGTCGTCCTGATTCATATCTGGCCACCGGACCCAGATGATTCTGGGGGAGAAAGTGAGGCTGGTGACTTAGCACAGCATCCCCTCCCTCAAATCCAATTCACATGCTTGTCATGGTATCACTTCCCTAATGTCATGGTTTTCTCCAAAAATGAAAGACAAACATTATTATTATTTTTATCACCCTTACCATGAGCAAGTTAAACTTTCTGAACTTCAGTTCCTTCACCTGTACAAAAGAATGGAACTAGATGATGTTGAAGTCTCTTTCAGATCTAAATCCTATTATTTTCCCTCCAGGAACTGATTGGAACTTTACTCCTAGTTCCTGCACATTCCTCCCAGATGCTGAGAGGCAATGGCAGACAAAGAAGTCAGAACCTGGGTTCCGATCTCCCCTCTGATCCTACCTGTGTGACCTAATCTCTCTGGACCTCCCGGTCTTCATCAGTAAAATGAACCCATAAGATTGCATAGCCTCATCCAGAGAAAGAATTGTGGAGTTTGAACAAAGACCAAAGACTATTACCTTTAATTTAAAAAAAAAAAAAAGTGATCTTATTATGTAATTTTGCTATCTCTTATACTTTATTTTTCTTTCTAAAGGATATGATTTCTCTCTCATCACATTCAACTGAGATCAATGTATACCATGGAAACAATGTAAAGACTAACAGACTGCCTTCTGTGGGGGGTGGGGGAGGGAAGCAAGATTAGGGGGGAAATTGTGAAATTCAAAATAAATAAAATCTTACTTAAAAAAAAAGATTATATAGCTTCTGAAGACCTTCCCAACTCTAAATCAATGAACCCATGATTCTCTGGCAAAGTTATATCTAGCAGAATTTAAATCCTAGTTAATTTTTTCTTCCAATCATGGTTATTAGCTAATGATGGGAGGAACATCAGCTCCAGCAAAGAGCAACAGTAGCTTGAGTAAAAGATTCCCAGGGAGATTGATGAGTAGCCAAAGCCAAGATGATCTACTTAATCAATCCTCTGGCCTCTTTACAGCTCCACATACTACAAAGAAAGAAATAAGGTTAGAGGACTTTAAATTAGCACATAGCCAAGGTCTGGAAAATGTCCCAGGTCACACAGATAACTTTTCTCCCCAGCTACTCCTACAGACTCATGGAAAACACCAAAGGAAAGGACTCAAAATCAGTAAGCCTGGAAGTTTAAAGCACCTAGAGAGTCTCTGGACAGATAAGGAGTAAAGGGTCAGGGAGAGTTATCTTAGTGAGTGGAGAGCTTTGGAAGAAATTCTGCATTCTTCTTCATCCAAAAGAAGAAAAAAAATCCTAATCATACACAAACAAAAGATACCCACTCACCCAGGCATACATACCCCTCTCCTCTCACTATGCAAAGTCCTAATGGCTATTCTAACTTGGAAATCAAAAGTGGAAATTTGGATCTAACTCTTTACCTATCAACTACTGGCTAGACATAGTGTTAAGAATCAGGGTTGGGGGTGGGGCAGCTAGGTGGCACAGCAGATCGAGCACTGACCCTGGAGTCAGGAGTATCTGAGTTCAAGACACTTAATAATTGTGTGTTAATAATAATAATAACTGTGTGACCTTGGGCAAGTCACTTAACCCCATTTCTTTAAATAAATAAAAAAATTTTAAATACCTAAAAAAAAAATAATCAGGGTTAGGTTTTGTTGGGGTTTTTTTAAATAATCTTGCTAACAATAGCTTATATTTTCCACAAAACTTTCAGTAGTTTTATAAACACTTTCTTCCATTGGTGAGTTCCCTCTGGTGGCTCCATATTGGGTGAGATCCAAAGCCAGACAACTTCATTTCTCTCTCTGATCTGCTTCTGGTTGTCTCAACTTATCATGACCCTGTGTGACTTCCTCTTCTCTTTCCTCTTCCACATGGCCTGTCAGTTTTCCTTTGAATACTATCTCCCCATTAAGTAGGAAGCTTCTTGAAGACAAGGACTGTCTATTTGTCGGAAGAGAAAAGAACGGTTAACAATGTCAAATACCAGCAGAGAAGTCAAGAAGGATGAAAACTTAAAAAAAAAAAAAAAACCCTTCAGACTTAATAGTAATGGTTGAAATCTGGGAAAGACCTCATCTTAAAAAGGTCAGGATCTCCCACTCCATCCAGGACCCTCTCCAGTGGTCCTGATCCATATTTGGCCACTGGACCCTGATGACTGGAGAAGAAAGTGAGGCTAGTGACTTTGCACAGCACCCCTCCCCCCACTCAAATTCATTTTACTTGCTTGCCATGGCATCATCCTCCTGATGCTATGGTCCTCTTCAAGAAGGAAGGATTAACAATAGCAATCCTTTCCTCCCCACCTTTCAGGCTGCCCAGAACTCTTGGAATTGATTGCTTGACTATTCACGCAGCTTAAATGAGATGAGGTTCACCAACTCAATCCCTTCTGATAAAATGGAAGACTTCCAGTCCTTGCCATCCACCCGGCCTCTCCTCCCTTGCAGACTACCTGTTCTACTTTCATCTGATCTTTTCCTGTAGCCTAATGTCTTGGGTTCATAGACCCCAAAACTGAATCTTAAGATCCTCCAGGTTTTCTAACTCCTCTGATGCTGAACTTCTTTATGTGGGTTGCGATTCATTTGTTTTGTTGTGTCCCACTTATAATCCCCCCCCATCAGAGTGTGAGCCCCTAGAAAGCAGAGGTCATCCAGGCCTTTCTCTTTATGTTTCCAGTTCTTAGCACAGCATTTGTATACAGGAAGAGTTGCATCAATTTATTTTTTCATTCATCCATTCATCCCCTCAGTTACCTAACCAATCTCCCTTTTCCATAGCTGTGCTAACCCATCAGCACCCCCACCCAACTCCCTAGTGCCAATTGCTTCACCACCTCACTCAACCTTCCTGGATGAACTCCAGGCTATTCACATGCCATAACCCCTGGTGGTAGTAATGGATTATAGCAATATTAATTCACAGATGATGCTGTAAGGTTTTTAAAAAGCCTTTTTCACAATGATCCTGTGAAGTTGAGGGTACAAGTATTATCATCTCCCACCATGGCAGCTAACCAGCTGGACCTGAAGTCAGGAACACTTGAGTTCAAATGCAGCCTCAGACACTTACTGTATGATCCTGGGCAGGTCATGTAGCTTCTTCCTCTTCTGTAAAAATGAAGGTGCTGGACTAGATGACCTCTACTGTCCCTTTTAGTTCTCAGCCTATGGAATGAATAGAATTTCTTCCAGTACCTTCCTATAGGAGATACCTACTAAGTGTCAGTAGAATGAGATTTCTTCCAGGACCTTCCCATAGGAAGTACCTACTAAGTGTGAGTGGAATCAGATTTCTTTCAGAACCTTCCCATAGGAGGTACCTACTAAATGTAAGTAAAATGTTATTTCTTCCAGGACCTTCCCCTAGGAGGTACCTACTAAGTGTGAGTGGAATGGGATTTCTTCCAGGACCTTCCCCCAGGAGGTACCTACTAAGTATGAGTGGAATGGGATTTCTTCCAGGACCTTCTCCTAGGAGGTACCTACTAAGTGTGAGTGGAATGGGATTTCTTCCAGGACCTTCCCCCAGGAGGTACCTACTAAGTATGAGTGGAATGGGATTTCTTCCAGGACCTTCTCCTAGGAGGTACCTACTAAGTGTGAGTGGAATGGGATTTCTTCCAGGACCTTCTCCTAGGAGGTACCTACTAAGTGTGAGTGGAATGGGATTTCTTCCAGGACCTTCCCCCAGGAGGTACCTACTAAGTGTGAGTGGAATCAGATTTCTTTCAGAACCTTCCCCCAGGAGGTACCTACTAAGTGTGAGTGGAAGGGGTTTCTTCCAAGACCTTCTCATAGGAAGTACCTACTGAGTGTGAATGGAATGGGATTTTTTTCCAGGACCCTCCCATGGGAGGTTCCTACTAAGCAGGAGTGGAATGGGATTGAGTGAGTGACTGTAATTTTCACCCATATATGCCACTGGAGAGGCATGGTCTTTCCCAAGATTCCAGCTGAAAAATCCCACGTGCACTGCAGCTGCAGTCCAAATCTGTTTCATATTTAGTGTAACAAATTATGCAAAGTACACCAAACAAGAGCCATTTAAAATTCCGCTGGGCCTTTAGGAAGGCGTTTTAGAGAAATGTTTGCTCTGCTGTTTCCCCTTCTACTAACAAGAAAAAAGGTGATTCACCCAGAGCAATCATGTTAACAAAATAGAAAGATGATCGGTTCCGAGAGGCACGGAGGGAGGAGAGAAAAAGAATCGTTGGTTTCTTGCTTCCCTTCTCTTTCTGAGTTGTTGTTTTGTTTTGGTTTTTTTTTATTGCCGCCGGGGGTGGTTTTACTTCATAATGCAAATTGGAGACTTGGCCTCAACACTACACAGTTCCAGCCAAGAAGGAAAGTTCTACATTTTTCTCACCATAAAATATTTTCAACTCCTCTCGCACCACAGCCCCTTGCTGGTAAAAGACTGTTCTTCATTACATTGAAAATAGCATCCTGGGAATGAGAAGTCGGAAAACATAGCATGGGGCCCTTTGGATCTCTCTCCAAGACCAGTTAGAACTGGTCTAATGTCTGCAATGCAGTGGGAACTGCACAGATTCAATGAGGATGGGATGGAACTACTCTGAGAATGGATTCTTTCAGTTCTAGAGGGGCGTGATCTCGATAGTGTGGTGCCCTAGCTCTATCACTTACTAGCTGGGAGACTTTGGTTACCTTTCTTCTCTCTCATATGAAAAAGTGTTACTGATAGTACTATAAAGCGAATAAGAGTACAGGTCTCAGAGAAGGTGCCTCGATTTTGGAATATTCAGTTGTGTGACCCTAGGCAAGTCACTCAGCTTCTCAGGGCAACAGGCATCCCATAAGACTCTCAGGTATAGAGAACGTGCCCAACTACATTAGTGAAGGGAATTCTATGATTCAGGAATTCACTATACCAGTTGAAAGGACAGTACCAGGCCCTATCCAAACTCAGAAACTAATAATAATAAGAACACTACTACTCAGGCAGACCTGCCCCAACCTCCTGGCAAACAGTAATGAATAATATTATATCTTTAAGAAATAGTATATCGTAATAGCAAATATACTATTATGTATTAGTATGCTATTTATAATAGCATATCTTAAAGGCATAAATATTCACTCTGCCTAGGACACAAGTAACCTTACAGCTGACCCTGCTTGCAGGGTTCTAAGGATCAGATTTCTGAAAAGTCTCCCAATTCTTAAGTGTTTATCAGTTCATTTTTACATACTGGGGAGAGAAGGAGAAAGGGAAGGGAATGAGTACCTACTTTGTTCCAGGTTCAAATCCCTGATTTGATCATCATAACCCTGGGAGGTTATTGCCATTATGATGGCCATTTCACTACTGAGGTTAATCAGAGTCCATGTGACTTGCCCAGGATCATCCAAGCTAATGTCTAAACTGTATTTGACTCCAGATCTAAACACCATATCAACTGTGATGCCTCGTTGACCAGTACAGATGTTATCCCACATTCTACAGATAAGGTAATACACTTTTCAACATTCATTTTTGTAAGATTTTGTGTTCCAAATTTTTCCTCCCTCTTTCTCTTCCCTCCCCATCACAGCAGGCAACCTGATAGAGGTACAATCATGTTAAACATATCACAGCCTACTTTTTCAGATGAATTCTATTTTTTCCTCTTCAAGTACTTAATGTTCCAAGAAAAAAAAGTGCTTTACCTGCTATTCTTTGAACCTTAGCATTCTATTGTCTCCCTGAATAGTGCATTCCCCAAATTTGCTATCCATTCTTACCTTTGTAGAAAGAATCTTGTACTAGGAAGAAGAAAGTCTAGCTCCCAGTACTAACTTCATTAGTCAAGTGATCTGGCAAATGTCTTCACATTTCCCCATATGTGAAATAGGAATCATATTTGCATTGCTCATCAGTGGTTTCAAAGTTCAGGTCAAGAACCATTTTTCTAAGGGAAGTCTTTCTGTTTACCTAGTGAGTAAATAATAATAAAAAAAAAAAATACTACCATTCAGGCAGAACTGACCCAAACCTTAAAGAAATAAAATATTTTAATAGTAAATGTACTATTTAATATTAGTATAATATTATATATCAATGAGTGTTCTTTATCAAATAATCTTGTTTCTACTCATCTATTTACGTGTTATAGTCCCTACTGGAGTAAAAGTTCCTAGTGATCAAAAAATCTTGTCTCTGTTAGTGTATGTGTGTGTGTGTGTGTGTGTGTGTGTGTGTGTGTGTGTGTGTACATGTGATTTTTAGTTTTATCCTTTGTATCATTACATATAAGTTTAGGGTTAACCTTAATTCCCCAGTATTTAATAAATTTTTGTTGTGGCTGGTTTCATCAGGAGGTGAAGGTCTTGTCTGAGATCATAAAGTTCTTAAGTGTCAGTGAAGGAATGCTGGCTCCAATTTCCTGATTCCAAAAACAGGTTTTCTTCCATATCAAAACAACAAGGTTTTCCTATAACCCATATGAAATAATATATACAAGTTGTCCCAATAGTCTTAGTGCAGCTTGTATTTTTTGTAATGGCTTCAGAATAAATACACGGTTACACCTAATAGAGAACAAGGCTAATTGATGAAGGGAAGACTACTAATAAGAGCTATCAGGAAAAGACTCCCTGTGAATCCTGGATAATTTCAGACCACACCAAAGAGTTGGGAATATAGAATGCTACAGAATACTCTGCTCTCAGCAACAGCAGTGGTAGTGTTATTGCAAAGTAAAAGACACTTTTATCTTTTAGCTGTTCATTGGGTTTTTATATTCTTTGAAGTCATTTTTCATCTGAATGAGTTGTCAACATCCTAGGAAATCTAGGGAATGAGGGATACAGAGGCTGAGGAAGGTACAGGTAGCATCCCAAGAGATTTTCAGATTCTCTTTGGGGAGGATTTACTCCCTCCGGGATGAAGGGAACAGTGTTTTGGGGCTCTCATTGGCCAGGTTATTTTTAAGGAGAAGACCAAGTTGGTGTCTTCTTGTTCAAACCAGAGAGACCAATTGAGCCTAGGAATAGCAGCGCATCTGCATCCCAGCATCTCTATCTCTTTAGGTGTTTAATGAGTGTGGGAATATTTATACATATCCGGAATCATGACTTATGCTACTTCAGAACCCAGACTCAGCATATATCAAAATGGAGGGAAGGGGAAGTGACACAAAGAAAAGAGTGAATGATGATGTGTTCCCGATCCAGTCTGAAGATTCTTATCTGATTGTATCAATTGAACATGCTGCCCCTTCCCAAAAGAGGGGGCACTTGATAGAAGGCATCAGAACATGAGGCAATGATCCTGTGAAGGAAGCCAGACAAGAATTCTTATTTTCAAAACAGAAAATAGTTCAGATGTCAAAAATACTTTTGATGAAAGACAATAGTAGCCAGTACTAAAGGACCTCCAAATTCAACAACAATCTTGCAAATATCTGTAGTGTTTTCCTTAAAGATTTGATTTTCATCTTTGTATTCCCAAATACCAGTAAGTGTTTGGATGTTGGTTGGTTCTTGTCCTTTGCCATCAAAGAAGATCAAAATGACATCACTATGTCAGAGACAAGTTACAGAGTGTATAGATGTGACTGATCTGGAGCCAGCTGGGGTGGTCATGCTAAACTTATGAATCTCACATTTATAGAGTAGATGTTTAATAAATGCCTACTTACTGATTACTTCTTGTGGACAGAACTCTGCTAAGTTTTAGAGGAGATACATAGTTTAAGTTTCATACAGCCTCTGACTTCATGGAGCTTACAATCTACCAGGCAACACATAAGGAGATAATTATGAGAAACAATTGTATTTAACAGAGTAAAGTAGGAAAGAGTGGTGGTGGATTAGGAGAAAATTCATGGAAGTAGTAGCATTTGCTTGTTGTTTGATCAGGTCTAAATGTGATTCTATTTTTTTTTTTTTTGCATAGATACTGGAATGGTTTGCCATTTCCTTCTCCAGCTTATTTGACAGATGAGGAAACTAAGGCAAACACAATGAAATGACTTACCCAGGGTCACACAGCTAGTGAGTGTCTGAGATTGGATTTGAACTCAGAGAGATGGATCATCCTGTCTCTAGGCCATGTGCTCTGTCTACCACACCATCCAGTTGTCCATAGCATTTGCTCAGGATTACCTATTAAAGAACAATCGAGATGATCCATTGTGCCTCCCCCCTGCTTTTCTCCTACTTTCTGATCACCTCTTGAATAACTTATTCTTACTGCATACTATTCTTTGCCAAAGCTACTATCCTGTGCAGGCGGCCTACAGTAGAAAAAGTCTTATATTAGGAGGAAGGAAGTCTCACTCCCAATACTAACTTCACTAGTTAAGTGATCTTGGACAAGTGTCTTCACATTTCCCCACATGTAAAATAGGAATCATATTTGCATTGCCCACCCATGTAACCTGGAAAATACTATAAATAACAGAAAGAGCTATTGTTGTTAGTAATATTACTTCCTAGAGCTGTCAAAGAGCTTGGATTTCTGTGCCTTTGTTACTTATAGTATTAGTTTAATAACCTCAAGGCTGAGAACTTGTACCAGAAGACCTTAGCCCTCTCAGATGTCAAAAATCTGTTTGCAGAATATCATAATACAAGTGAGTCAGGAGGGTCATTGTTGGAGATTGGAAGTAAAGATTGAGAAGACATGATCTCACCATTCTGGGAAGAAAATTTTTTTTGTAGAAAGGAAGGATGGGACCCAGTTTGCATAAATCACATTCTCAGACATACACACACACAAAAAGATTGACATGAGACTGGAGCCGGGGGTCAGCCATTTTTCATCAGACAAGTGATCGTTGTGGAACTTAGTTTGGCTTCTGGCCGAAGTTTTACTGTGCTGCCAAGGGCTGAGAATTCTGGGCTCAGAGCTATAAAGGACGATGAGGTCACTGCCCCAAGGGCTCCCAGTGCACAGGAGGCTGACCAAAGAACTCAGACATGGCCATGCTAGAGCCAGTGAGGGTTGTATCTATCAGGTGGAAGAAAACTGGGCTTTATTTTTTCTAAAGCAACGGAGGTGAGAAAAGGAGGAAGAATTTCCCTGGAATGTCATTCATTAGAAAGTGATTTTGTTAAAATGATATTGTGGGCTTAATCTATTTTTTCCAAAATCAGTCCTTAAAGATTTTTGAAATGTCCATCCAAGAATAGAAACAATGGTTCATTTTGGCTGCCATTAGGACCAGTGTGCACAGAGGCAGAGTAGATGACTGCCTACACAAAGCGAATACAGTTGAAATATTCCTGGATTGAAAGTCGAAACCAAGTTTTGTCTTGTGTAATCTTGGACAAGTCACCTCCACTCACCCTGGGTCTCAGTTTCTTCCTCTATACAATGAGGAGGTAGAAACAATAGGATGTTACAGATAGAGTAGTGGACTTGAATTCCAGAGAACCAGAATTCAAAACCTACTTCTGATACTATGTGACCCAGGGAATTCTCACACTGGGAATTCTCCATGCTGAACAACTTAAAGATTCTTTATATATTATCATTAATGAAGGCATTGGATTAGTTGACTTTAAATTCCCTTTTGATATCTATTTTTCTAAATTGTGAGTGCTCCATTTCCCCACAAGTTTCCTTGTCTCTAAACTATTCAGAATAATAGAGTAGTTTATTATAGATTTGGCAATTTTAGGAAACTGAGCCACAAAGACAAGGGATTTACTCAAGGTCCTAGTACTACTCAGCAGACTGAGACTATAATCCAAGTCTCCTGATTCTCAATTCAGTGTTCTTTGCATCATACCATGATATCTTGTCATTTTCTCAGTAAAAATCTGAAGTTACCATCACTCCTCTAGGGTAAGGTCTTGAATAGAGCAGCTAAACAGCAAAAACCTTTGTTGGGAAAAATATCACCTATTTGCTCATTAGCACCTAAGCAAAAATTAATTCAATTCAACAAACAATGAATTGAATTAAAATAGTCATTTATTTATTCTAAAAATATGTTAAATGCCTAGTCTGTATCAAGAGGGATGAATAAAACTCCTTTCAATGAGTTTATGGCCTATTAGGGAGAGTATAAGATGTGTTCTTTGAGGGGAGGATGCCATGTTTAGAAGTGTGATTTCAGTGGTATGGAGAACTTCCAGTGTGGAAAGTCTTCCCACCAACACAGATCAATTTGCAACTGTTTGGTTACTTGTGGGCTGAAAGCATTGTTGCCTAGAACACTGAAAGATTAGGGACTTGCTCATGGTCACACAATTATCCATGATCACACAGCTGGCATGTGTAAGGGGCAGGACTCTTAGCCCCTCCTGTGCCCAAGGCCTGCCCTCCATTCCCTGTTACCACTGCTTTTGCAGCCCGAACATAGATAAACACAATACATATTAAAATGCAATAAGTGCCTAAGAAAAATAGAATATGCTTCAACAACAGCTGAAAGAGAAAGAAATCGATTCCAGCTGGAAGACTCAGTAGGAGTTTCTTGGAAAAGATGGTATTTTAGCCAGATCTTAAAAGAAGGGTCAGAAGAATGTTACCCAATAGAGAAGGTGCAGTGGGGCAGAGGAGAAATCTAAGGATTGCATTCCAGGCCCAGGAAACAGAAACAGCTTAAGCAAAGACTAAGAAGCAGGAAAGCATGGGACATATGGTGGGGGGTTGATGTGTAATCCAATTTAGAAAAATAAAGAACACTTCATGGATCTGCTTGTTATCAGATTAGCTTCAGGCAGCTAGCTGGGCTGTTTAAGAGACACAACATGGCGCCTGTGAATGGGAGATGGAAAAGAATGAAAGTTCTGGTAGGATGGTCAAGGAGGGGTGCCACAGAAAGGGCTCTGGGCAGGCAGGAAGTAAGAAGAGGGCCCTGAGCACCTTGAGGGGAGAAAGAGAGGAACAAAAAGGGGGCATTCCATAAACAGAAGAGGGGATAGGCAGCTTGGCATAAGGGGAGAACGCTGGATAGAAAATGAGGAAACCTAGTTTCATATTAAATGAAATCACATTTGTTAAAAAGCTTTGTAAAATTATTAGGCACTATATAAGTAATAATAGTAGTAGCAATAGTATTATTCATAAGATATAGAAGTGAAGAAGGTCTTCAAAATTATCTTGATCAAACTTTTCAGCATCCTAATGAGGCTACTAAAGCCCAATGAAGAGAAATGATTTGTCTGAGACATAACATGAACTGGGGCCAACCTGAGAAAGTCAATTGTTACACTTTCAGTATCAACATTTATCCTTTGGAAATCAACCAATGCTACACATCAGACCTTTATTTCTTTTTATTAATAAATGTTTCTAATTATTTGCATGTGATCTTGGACCAGAAGTGTGCTGGTAAATATTTAACAATTGGCTCCAAATTCACTGCTCTTTACATGATGCTAGTGGTTCCCAACTTTTTTTTAGTAGGAAGCCCTTTTTGAGGCATTAAAAAAATTTCTGGAAATTCCTAAATGGGGGAGAACAGAAAGTTGGGGGAGATGGGAAAGAAAATGGTATGGAAGACATGAGTTAGTCTCTGACTTCTTTTTTCTATAAGGTGTTTGCAAGGCAATGAGTTAAGTGACTAACCCAAGGTCATATAGCTAGGTAATTATTAAGTGAGGCCAGATTTAAACTCAGTTCCTCATGACTCCTGGGCCAGTGCTCTATTCACTGCGCCACCCAACTGCCCCTTAGTCTCTGACTTTTTACTTCTTTTGGGACCACTCTAGATTTCCATTTGAGGCACCTGTTTGCTTTAAAGACATCAAAAGAACTGTACAAAAATGTAAGCTCTCCCCTAGACAAACTCTATCCTTGGGGAAAGGGACTCAGACTTCATGAAGTTTCTAGATAGCATTAAATCTACCAAGTTCATGTACAAAGTGACACTGTTACTAGATAAGTCCCTGTTTCAGCTACTTTTGGTCTGGGTCCCAATGATCCCTTCTTAATCCTTTGGATCTCAAATCTGGACAGGTTCACTAAAAATATTGGTATCGACTTGACTCTTGGATTCTTAGAAACTCACAAAAGTCTTAGCCTTTAATCTGCTTCACTAAAATGAAAGAACAAACTCTAAGGCAAAAGAGGCAAGATCTGTATTTATTTTCCTCTTGGCTGTTCTTATTTTTGAATTTTCCAATATTACCAGGAATCTCTTCATTTTGCAAAATTACATCAGCATTGGTTTTCACACCTCATCAGTACTCTGCCCCTCTGATTGTAAGGCAGAACAAAGAGCTCTTTCCAAACCTCAGTTTCAGGACGCCCAAACAACCATCTCTTCATTTCCTATCTGCTGCATTCTTTTGGATTTCTCCATCATATTCCCATTGTTCAGTCCTTCCTCCCTCTTCCCCAATCCCACCTGCTACCTTTTGTGTATTGCCTTACCCCCATTAGATTGTAACCTCTTTGAGGGAAGGTACTATTTTTGTTTTTCATATTTATATTCCTAGTGCTTACCATAGAGACTGGCAAATAAAAAGGTTGTTTAATAAATATTTATTAGTTAACTGACTAACTGACCATATTCATGGGCCACCTAGCCCAGATGGGAAGAACCCAAAGTCTTTCATTTTTTCAGTATAAAGCTCTAAACAGTATGAAGAGGTACCCCAAAGCAAAGGTCGAGATCAGTTAGTGCTATTTCTTGTGGAAGCTAATCAAAGAGGCCTCTCTCCATCTTGTGGATAGAAGACGGGAATCAGTTTCCGAAGGTCCACACATGTTCCAAAGTCCATGTAGGAATTACCTCAGTCAAGCGTACTGCACATGCTAATAAGAGCAGGCCTTATTGGCCAGTAACTGCTACACTCACTATTCATTTATGAAATTCATGACATCTCATGGTGAGGATTCAATCCCTTGTTAGAGATGATAACTCATATGTGATAAGTGAAGTATTCTGTGAGGTCCAAGGAAGGAAAAACTGTCCTGATTGAAGTTGATATCAATTTATCATTCAATACTATTTGAATCTGCTTATGGAAAATTAGCTTCAAGAAGGGTAGAAGAAGGAAGGAAGATGGGAGAGAAAGAATTCATACATTATCTAAATTGGACTACTTTGAAAAAAAACACTTTACAAAATCTCAGAGTTCAAAGTGACTCCATAGGTCATCTAGTCCAGCTAGGTGGCACAGAGGATAGAGCTTTGGATTTTGGGAGGTCTCAGACACTTGACTCTCACTAGCTGTGTGACCCTGGGAAAGTCACTTAACCCTAATTATCTTGCATCCAGGACCATCTCCAGTCATCCTGATTCACATCTGGCCACTGGACTCAGATGACTCCAAAGAAGAAAATGAGGAGGGTGACTTAGCACAGCACCCCCTCACTCAAATCCACTTCACAGTGGCCTCTAATTGGGATTTTCTTGGCAAAGATATCAAAAGAACAGTACAAAAATGTAAACTCTCCCCTAGACAAACTCTGTCCCTGGGGAAAGGGACTTAGACTTCATGAAGTTTATAGATAGCATTGAATCTATCAAGTTCATGTCCACAGTGACACTGTTACTAGGTAAGCCCCTGTTTCAGCTACTGTTGGTCTGGGTCTCAATGATCCCTTCTTAATCCTTTGGATATTTAATTTTTAATTCATTTAATAATTTAATAGTTGCCTAGCTGTGTGACCTTAGGCAAGTCGTTTAACCTCATTGCCTTAAATAAATAATTGTAAAAAGAAAAAGAAAATGAAGACAAACATTATTAGTTTGTTTCATAAATTGAATTCTCTTTAGAATATCTATCATAACTTCTTTTATGTTTTTCCTTTCTTTCTTATGTTTTTTTTTCCTTTCCCCTTAGTTCTAGTTCCTCTTTCACATCATGACTAATATAGAAATATGCTAGGGAAACTTTTAGTAGACTGTTTACCACCATGGGGAGGTGGGGGAGAGAAGGGAGGGTGGTAGAAAAATGTGGAACTCATAAATTTGCAAATGAATGAATGTTGAAAAACTACCTTTGCATGTAATTGGAAAAATAAAGTAAAATTTCAATAGAATATCATTCACAAATGGATGTCCAGTCTATTTGCAGAGGTCCAATAAGACAGAAATCATTGCTTCTCAAGATAGTCCTTTCTATTTTTGGAAATCTCAGATTGTTTAGGAAATTTTTGTTTATATTGATCAGAGAGTCTCCTCCTAGTATTTCTACTGACTACCTAAAATTAACAAATCAGAATAATGGTGGCACTATATAAGTATGAGGGCAGATGGGTAGCACAGCAGATAGAATGCTTTTGACTGCCTTTGCAGTCAAAAAGACTCACTTCCTAAGTTTAAATCTGGCCTAAGATTTATCCCTGTTTCCTCATCTGTAAATGAACTAGAGAAGGAAATGGAAAACTACTTCAATATCTTTGCCAAGAAAACCCCAAGTGGGTCATGAAGAGTTGGACATGACTGAACAACACATAAGAATATACTTAATTTTTATGTCTGTCTTCCCCTATAGAATGTGAACTTTTTGAGGGCAGAAACAATTTCATTTTTATCCTGGTACCTCTAACACTAACACATATGGAGGGCTTAATAATTACTCATGGATTGATTGGCCCTTCTTTCAAGACCTGACTCAAATGCCATCTTTGTACAAATGCTCCACTGCAAGAGACGCAGGATGACAAGAGAATGGCCCACTGCAAGAGACACAGGATGACAAGAGAATGGCCCAGCGGCCGTTTGGTGAAATGGACCCTAGCAAGGAAGCAAATGAGTCCCATCAACTTATCTCATCCAGGCTCCCAGGGAGCAACTACTTGGGCTATGTTCACCTGACCTAGATTGAAAACAACAACCTATTCTTAGTGAGCACTTTCCTGGCACTTTGCTAATTCAGCTGTTTTGCATGATTAATGAGCTATGTTTTATGGCATCCGGATGAGGTCAGGCCACAGTTTTATTCCAATATGGAAGGGGGGGGGGAAGGAGACTTGATGGGATGAAGAAATTGGCAAGAAGTCCCTGAAGTCCCAAAAGTCAACAGCTAGCCCCGGATTTGATTTCTGAATGTCAGACTCTCCAACTGGAACCTGGAGCTTGAAGGTAGAAAGACCCCTCAGATTTCTACTGGCCACACTGAGACTTCCAGGCTCCTTCAGATTATTTCTCTGCATTGGAATTCTGACAACGAAGCACCTCTGGACTGGGGAAGCAGTGGGTTTGAAAAACCACAAAACTTGGAACCAATAGACTTAGGGTTTCCATCCCAGTTCTTCATCTATAAAATGAGAACACTTTTATCAAATCACCAGGCTCCTCTGAGGCTTAAACTGTCTAACAGGCTATTAATAACAATGATAAAGTGGTGGTGCAGCCAACTGGTTAGAGCCCCAGCTTCTATTTAGGGAAGACCTGGGTTTGTGGCCTGCCTCTGACCTTGCCTCTTAGGCAAGCCGATCAGCCTTTCATTGTCTCAGGTAATTCTCTAAGACTGTAAAACATCCAGGGCCATCCCCGGTCATCCTCACTTAAGTCTCACCACTGGTATCTGATGATTCTGGAGGAGAGAGGCTGATGACTTAAATCCAATTCACTTGCAAGTCATGATATTACCCTACTTGCTGATGACACTGATCCTTGAAAAACAAATAAGAGGAAGAAGAATTGATGGAGAGAGTCCATATGCAGGAGTTCTACATGGATGAAATCTCTGGTTTGAACCAAACAAACCAACAAACCTTCTTTGGTACTTTAGCGTTCTCATCAATAAAATTTCAATAGTGATATATTAGCTCTTACAGGCTTGTTATGAGGATTAAATGAGTTAGGTGGAGTACCATATAAAATGTAAGCTGTTTGCATTATATTATTTCTTTAAGCCTTTCTAGAGATATCAAATGAAAGAATCCTCTGCAAATATACTGGAATTTTAAAATATTCCATAAAATGCATAAAATCAAAATTAGTGTAGCCTAGGCCAGACTGTATAAACAATTTTTATCTCCCTACCCAAAATCTTTCACCCTTTCCTTCACTGTGCACCATTAGCAATTTTTCCCCATTGATTTAAACATTATCCCCTCACTATAATCCTTTATATAGATGGACTTGAACCTAAAATTTATTCCATACTACCTATGTGAATTTGGGCAAATGAAATGGTTAGACTACATGATCTCAGGGGCAGCTAGGTGGTGTAGTGGATAAAGCACCAGCCCTGGAGTCAGGAGTACCTGGGTTCAAATCCAGTCTCAGACACTTAATAATTACCTAGCTGTGTGACCTTGGGCAAGCCACTTAACCCTGTTTGCCTTGCAAAAAAAAAAAACCTAAAAAAAAAAAAGACTATATGATCTCAAAGGTTCTTTCCAGTTCTAAATTCTCTAGTCTATTTTTCACTTTAGGCTGAATTTGTTGATTTTCTGTTTTTCTCTCTGACCATTTTCTCCCAGGCTTCCATCAAGTCCCAGCTAAAATCCCACTTTCTATAGGAAACCTTTCCATATCTTCCTTGATTTGAGTGGTTTTCCTCTGTGGATTAGGTCTAATTAATTCTATATTTAGTTTGTTTTTGTACATGTCTCCCCTATTAACCTCTGAGTTCTTTGAGAACAGGGACTGTCTTTACTTTTATTTGGATCCCCAAGTCCTTATCAGATTTAGATCTGTAAGGAACTAAGAATTAAAGAGGTAAAGTGACTTATCCAAGGTCACATAGGTAATAAGAATCAGAAGGGCAATTTGAACTCTGGTCCTCTGACTCCAGAATTGTTCAATTATGTCTGACTCTTTTTTTTCCCCCATTCATGATCTTGTAGGGTTTTCTTGACAAAGATTCTACAGTGGTTTGCCATTTCCTTTTCCAGATCATTTTACAGATTAGGAAACTGGCAAACAGGGTTGAATGACTTGCTCAGGGTCATATAGAGAGTAAATGTCTGAAGCCAAATTTGAACTCAGATCTTCCTGACTCCAGGCCCAACACTCTATCTACTGTGCTACTTCAAGCCTGTCATTTTATATATTGCATGGAATTTAGGTGAATTATTAGTTGGAGGAAATTAAGTGAATTATTGGTTGGAGGAAAGGTCAATCTGAGTTAATGAAAAGCTCAAGCTACAGAATATTTTGAACAAGATAAAGTTTCATTTCCTTCAAATACAGACAGACCTTAGCTAAATGTTATCTAAGCAAGGTATGTTACTTTAGTGATTATTCAATTGTTGTTGGATCCAGATTACTTCAAGTCCAGGACTCTTGTCTCATTCCTCCTCCCTGGAGGCCTTTCCAATGGAGGCTGGATGACCACATTTGGGGCATGTTACAGTGGGGGTTCTTGCTATAAGTAGGAACGGATCTAGAAGACTGATTAGAGCCCTTCCCAACCTGAGACTCTATGAATTCATCCGCTAATTGAAACACATGCTGAGAAAAGCAAGAGAATACTTGGCCACCCAAGAAATGGGAAGAATTTCTTCAGGAATTAAAAATTAATAGTCTTACAGTACTCTTCCCTAGAGTAGGAAGAACATTCATAGGCTAGAAAACAGAGGAGGGCAACCAGGATGGTGAAAGACCCTGAGTCTGTGTCACTTGAGGATCATTTGAAGGAAACTATCATATATAACTTAGAGAAGAGAAGATTCTAGGGGAGAGGGGGAAAAAAATACAAGAGGCAATCAACTAGTGGAAAAGCTGTCACAGGAAGATTAGTTTTGCTCTATTGAGCCCCAAGACATACTCAGGAGCAAGAGAAAGAAGTTGAAAAGAAAGATATTTAGGTTTGATGTCAAGAAAATGTTCCTAATAATTTGTTGTAGAGACATGTCTGACTTTGATCCCCATTTGGGGTTTGCCATTTCCTTCTCTAAATCATAGGTAAGGAAATTGAGGCAAACAGAAGTGAGTGACTTGCCCAGGGTCACACAGTTAGTAAGTGTCTGAAACCAGATTTGAACTTGGAAAGATGAGTTTGCCTGATTCCAGGCCCAGTCCCTCTATCTACCATACCATGCCCCTGACACTGAGAGCTATCCAAAGGCAAAATGGGTTCCTTCTGGAGATAGTGGACCTAGAAGTCTTCCGGATGGAAGATGATTAAGCACATTTCAAATTTGTTCAGATATAGGCTGAAATAAGTCACTTCTGAGATTCTTTCCAGTTCTCCTATCTTCTAAATCTCTGAGATCATCATGAAATAAAATTCTACCCTTTTTTGGGGTATGACAAAACTGAATCTCAGAGGAACTGTGACTTCCCCTCTGTCTAACAGATAATCTAGATTAGGACCCATGTCCTGACTCCAAAACCAGGATCTTTCTATCACATTGTATTACCTTCTTGGCCACTGCTCAATTTATGTTAAGCACATTTCACATAGTAGATATGTGGCCTCAGGAGAGCAAAAGATTACGAATTAAACTGCCTTAAGGACACTGCAGTAAAGCTGTTATTGCATCTTGTTAGGAGTTGGTAAGGCCTTGATGGCAGAGGACAAGTTGAAAGACAGCTGGGTAAAGGGGAAAGAATACTGGTTGTATTTCTGGTTCTGTGTGACCTTGGGGAAATTAATCAACCTTTCCAGGTTCCAGTTTTCTCATCTGCCAAATGAGGAGATTGGATTAGAACCCCTGAGATTCAGAATCTGTAATCTAGTAAACTCCCTATACCTCAGAATACTCATCAAAAAAAATAATACTCGCCATTTATTGTATTTGTTTTGTTAGGTCTTGGAGTGACAGAGAAGTCTTTGTTGTCATCTGACGCACATAAAAGAGGGATCCCCTGCATGTGATGATCATTTCAGAAAAGAGTTTGACTGTCAGCTTTGAATCATGGCCTAAATTGGAACCAGTCTTGGAGATTACTTAGACCAGAAATGTCAAACATAACCATGTTGACACTGGCAATACACACAGGTGCTAAAGAAACCAGATTAAAATGTATTTCTGAAATAGTAAAATAAATATTCTATCTATAGAACATAGATAGCATTCATTTTCTACAGGGATCCCTGTATATGTGTATATACATATATATCATCTATATATATATATCTATATATATATATATAGATAGATATATAGATGTATATATGTATATGTAGGAGTGAGGGAGTCTTAACCAAACACCAACAACCTCACATATATACTGAGTGTGTAACACTAGGAAAATCTTTCTGTTTCTCTGTCATGATAACTCTGATTTTAAGCTGCTGGATTGCTGAAGATCTTCATTGATTGAGGAAGATTCCTTAAGTGGAGTTTGCTGCCCCCTCACAGGTCCAGGTAAAATTATAAAATTAAGACCTAATCATATAGATCTAGTCTGCTTTGTCAAAATCAGATTCTAAGGTTCTGGACAGTAAATTTTGTTCTCTCTCTGTTCTGTTACCAAGCATTGCTGTTCAAAAAAATCTGTTGAACTGAATTTTTATAGGAACTGTAAAAGAGGAATAGTACAGTGGATTCAAAGGAAAAACCCTCAGGATAGCACCTCTGTGTATTTTTCTTAATGAAATCAGAGAGCAGAGTTGGTCAGCTGGAGAAATTCTATTTTTTTATTTTTTAGGGATAGCTGCTTCTTGGCAAAATCTTCAAGTGCCTTCATTCTTCCAGTACCACCAAGGTTGTTGAAGCTTTGATGAGGGGCATGACTTGTCCATTTCAGAATTCTTTCTTTCTGCACTTCTTCACACCCTGTCCACCCCATCTCCTCCACTCCCCCTCCCCATACACACATATCACCAACCCTACCTGGATGAATATTCCTACATGTCAAAAATCTATCTCTTAATACTTGGATCCAAGCATTTGGACCTCACTATGTGTGAACTCTGCCTCTAATCCTAACATACTCACTTGGATGGTTCTGTGGAATAGGATAGCCCAAGTGTGATTTGAGAAATTTCTTTCCTATCCTTCCCAGCTTTCTTTGTAGTGCCCCAACTCCCATTCCCTTGAATGAGTGTTAACTCATTGGAAGGTTGAAACCAAAATCCAGACAAATGGGGAAGTTTTTCCTCTTGTAACATCCACTCTACCCAGATATTTTTCTCTTGATTCTCATCACCACCCCTTCCACCCCCAAATAGTATCTCCAACACTGATTTATTGTTTATCATCTTTCTTTGTTTACATTCTCCCACTCCTCCCAGTTCAAAGAACCTATGACTACCTCTACTCCTCCTTAGTACCCTTCCCTTCACCTCTTAGCCCCCAACTCCCCTGCTCCTTAAAGCAATCTGAATTTGACTCTTCAAAATTTTTTTTATTAAACTAGTAATAAACTCCAAAGTTTCTTTAAAGAAAAGACATCACTGCATAATTATGTTTCAAATCTACAAGGTCTTAAGCCATGCCAGTTCTTGGGGGTTACTTTTTCAAAATCCATATTATATAACTATATGATATCTTAGACTATTAGAAAGGTCCAGCCTCTAGCTGAAACTCCAAATTATTTATAGCTCTCAATCAAATACACCGTCAAAGGCCTCAGAATGGTGATGGAAAGCCAATAAAGTTGGAGGCCAATTATTTCCAGTAGGGACATCCATAAGATTGGAATGCCTACAGAGTTAGTTGCTGGGGGGCCGAGGGGGAGAGGGGGGCAAGGGAGAAGGGGCTGGGGGAGGGGGGGCTCCTAGAAAGTCAGCAAAACAGGGCTTTCCTTCCTGATCCTGGGCCATCTGGTGATTTGATAAAGTATTTGGTTTCTCAAGGCAATCTGAGTGTGCACTCCCTGGGCGCCACCGTTTATAGCTTAAATATGACTCGCATGTGGAGTCAGCATTACAAATGGGAAACAGCAGCTCTCGGGCTTGTTCACTAATGTAGCCCTTTCATCACCCAGTTACCCTTAAGCATCTCCTTTCCTATTGTAATTTGGGCTAAATGCAAAGCATTAGCCCCATCAATAAAAACTAATGGTTCTACTTTAAAAAAAAAAAATGAAAAATCCCCTGAAGAGGTCTATTTAAAATAAAGTAGGAAAATAGCTTGTTCTCTTCCCTCCTGAAAACTTACTGTTTTCCTTGTGTTTTTTATTCGGCCACTGGAAGACATTTCCCTCAAATGGTTTTGGACCTTCTCTCATCATTTAAATAATCACTCACATTTATATGGTGCTTCGAATTTTACAAGGGCCTCCTAGGATCTACTGGTAATCCAAAGAGGAGCAATATTCACCCAATGGTCACTTCATGACCAGCTTGGCTTTCCTCTGGTTCTTAGCCCTCAAATTTGAATCTGCTTGAAGCTAAGCCAAGAAAGCATTAGCCAAGGGGCATGAAGTGTGGGGAATACATTTATTTACTTACTTGTGGTGTCCCCAACTGAGCCTTGTCTTTCTTATTCCTGAACCAATTCTGTGACTGCTTTCCAAATATTCCAAGAACTAAAAACTTTTCTTTTGCTAAAATTAAATTAGGAAAGCCAGACCAAAGACAAAAAGCATCCAGAATATTCACTTGCTATATATTCACTATAGAGCTTTAAAGAGAGAAGAGATCTTAGAAATCAATGAATCCAGAGGCCTCATTTTATAGATAAGCAACCAAGTCTAAAAATGTATTTCCCTTGGTCTTGGGGTAAGGAGGAACTAGTAGCAAGGAATGGAAACTGTGGGGTAGTAGAAGGTGCAGGTTGTAGGTTTAATGTAAGGAAAAATGTCCGAATTAAAAAAAAAACTGTCCACCTGGGCCGGTCATACTTGCTTTCCTCACAAAAATCCTGTGAGTTAATTAGCATTAAGTGTCATCAATTCATTTTCTCTATTGGAAATCTAAAGGTAAGAGAGTTTATGTGATTTGTTACATAGTAGTAGATTTCCTATCACTTTAAGTAGAGGTTGAAGGACCATTTGTTGAGGATTGCAAATTCTTGGTGAGATCATGTCTGGTCTAGATGTCTGCTAATATCCCTTGCAAACATCAATCCATCTTACTGAGAGTCATAGATTTGTCTTTTTTCCCCCAGTTTTTGCAAGGCAATGGGGTTAAGTGACTTGCCCAAGATCACACAGCTAGGTAATTATTAAGTGTCTGAGGCCAAATTTGAACTCAGGTCCTCCTGACTCCAGGGCTGGTGCTGTATCCACTGGGCCACTTAGCCATCATGAGAATCATAGATTTGAAGCTAAAAGAGATTTTAGAGGTCATTTATTACAAAGTGAGCAACTGAGGTCCAAGAAGGTTAAGTGAAGATCACATATGCATTAAACATGTCCAAATTTGAACCCATCTTCTACCTGCAAACCCATCTTTCTCAAAGCATTTTAAACTTCTATATTAGCCTTAAAACTTGATTATTTTGAACAATTAAGTCCCTAAAGAAAGGTACTTAAAGAAGTTCAACAATATGGGAATGATCATAATTATAAGCATTTATACAGAGCCTATAGTTTGCCAGGTTCTAAGGGCTAATTATAACATGTGATTCTCACAACAATATCTCATGTGAGGTAGGTACTATTATCATGGTTACTTTATAGTGGAGGACGCTAAGACAAACAGAGGTTGGGTGCCTTGCCCAAGGTCATACATGTCTGGGGCACTTGGACTCTTTCAGACTTCCAAGACCAGTGCTCTACCCACTGAGCCACCAGCTGCCTCTTCCACTCTTAAAAATACTATCTAACATTTACATTGATGTTTTAGTGTTCACAAAATACTTTATTTATATTAATCTCCCTTAATGCTCTCAATGATTCTGCAAATTAGGTGCATTTTTTTTTAAATCATGATTTTACTGTAGGTAAAGTGAGGCTAAGATACTTGGCCAGAGTCACATTTCTGAGCCTTAGCTTCTTCACCTGTAAAACAGGGTAAAAGCAATCCTACTCTCCATCTAACAGGGCTGCCAAAGAGTGAGACAATGTGTGCTAAAGTCCTCCTGACTGTCATGCCAGCTGCTATGATGCCTCTGATACTGTATCCCCAGATCCTTCATGTCCTTCATACAGCTGTGATTATCAGTCACTTCTCCCACACTGTCTCTTCAGAACCTGTCAAGGTCTCCAAACATAGATACCACCTATTTATAAACCAGGCCAAGGCTATATTAACATGACTACAAGCTAATCATTGCTGGGAGCCTGGCTTTTTAGGAGGGTTACTTTTTAGAGGCATACGAATGGGAACATAGAGGAGCCAGAAAGGAAAATTCTTTTTCAAAGAGACCTCTCCTGTTTGAGCCAGGTCATCAACAGCTAAGTTTATCGCTCTCTATTTCTTTGTCCAATGTTAAATCAAAAGCAGCATGGTTTTATTTTAGAGAAGCTGACTCTGGGAGCTTCCCCCCCCCTCTATTTTGAATCAAAGTTAACCTCTGTTTAACTTTACCTATTGGTCCTAATTCTGACCAATTCAGACCAATCACTCAGTCCATGTCTACAGCTTTTAATCTATACTGAATTGAATATAAATACTACTTATTCCCAAGGAACCATGAAAATGTCAGAACCTTTGTGAACCTCAGTTTCCTCAACTGTTAATTGGGGAGGGGGGGAATGGACTGAGTGATTCAGTTCTAAATCTAAGATCCTTTAAGAATTGTCTTTACCCAGTGAAGCTGAAAAAGACTTACCTGTGGTTATGTTGGGACAGCATGTTCCAGAAGCATAGTATTTTTTTTTAATGGGCCAAAAATAGTTGCTAAGTTTTCTCCCTACATAAAGGGTCATCCTCTGTCTATGCAGAGATGACTCATGATCCATGGACAAATGGTATCAGATCAAGGATTTGAATTCAGTCCCTCTGCTTCCAAATGCAACCTTCTTTTTAACTATACAATATTGTGCCCTGCCTCTTGATCATTCATTCAGCTCAAACCTGCAAAAACAGAATCAATAATCTTGCTGCCCCACAACAGAATCAATAATCTTGTATCTATTTTTTTTATTTAAGGGACTGGCTGATAGATCTTCCCCCTTCTCCCCACTCCCAACATTCACCCCCATTAAAACAAGGATGTTTTGTTTGGAGATTTGCAAGGGAGAAAATGGAGGAAGGGTCAGGATCACTATCTTCAAGTATGAGAATGATTGTAATGTGAAAAAAGGTTAGGGTAAATACTTGAACCAAGAGAAGAATTTCAGCTCAAACTGTATAGTTATTTCTTTAAAATCAGAATTGTTTAGAAGTACAAGCAGTTTGAATAAACCAGCACATCTAATAAATCCATTCTAATAAATTATTGGGGTGGGGAGATTTCATTCTCCAGTAATAAAATACTTTCACATAATTTCAGGATGTAGGTCTCTCCTTAGATATAAGATCCATTAACTTATTTTAAAAATAAATTAGAGACTATATTTTAACATAATTTCTTCCCTTTTGTTCCTATGTATTTTATTTTATGCATTTAAACAGTTTGTAAAGTAAGGCTCTATAGACTTCACCAGGCTGACAAAGGAGTTCATGATTGGGGTGGGGAGGGGGAAGGAAGGTGCTGGAGTCAGCTTGTACTAACTCCCAAGTCAATAGTTAAATTTTCAGGGTAAGCATTTATACCTCAGAAATCATCAGATGATACAAATCAGGGATGATGTATTATTTTGCTGATTATTTAGACTTAAGAAAGTGATAGAGAAAAGTTTATAAAGCAACTTAAACTTAAAACTTGTATCTTTCCTTTAAAATTGTATCTTTCCTACATTTTTTCAGAGAGTTGGTTGTCAAACTTTTACCTCAGTAACCTTTGGTTGATAACACAAGAAATGCTAAAAATCTCTGCTCTAGGTATTGAAAGTATATTTTTAAATGTGAGTTGTAGTAATATTATTGAGTATATTCAAGTGGACTATGATGCCCACTTATCAGAGAAAGAATAGAAGGGATTCCTTTTCAGGAATAGATCAGACTTAACCCTTCACCTTTCTTCCATTTCTGAGACCCTGGGATTCCATGATACATGGTTACAGTTAGATTTTTCAAGACACAGTACTCTCATGGATATACTTTTCTCCATGAAGATGACCCTTGCTTACTTATTTTTAAAAATCACACCATAATAGATAGGAAGGCATCCTGAGAATCAAGAAGACCTGGGTTCAAATACCATCTCTGTCACATATTGGCTATATAACCCTGGATAAGCCACTTAATTTCACACTCCCTTAGGAAATTCTCAGACTATAGACAGTTGTTCATTTGGATAGGTAGAAGAAGTTTCTTCACCCTAAATTCTATTCACCAAAAAATTTACAGATTCAAGACATTTTTAAAAAATCAACACAATAATACAAGACAATACAACCCAATATTGTCAATGTTAACTCAACTGCCTTCTGTCCTTTTAGCTTTTCAACAACTAAAACTTTGACCAATTAATGTTTTCTGTCACCTAATAAATCATCTCATGTTGAGGATATGGAGAGAAGAAATGATTTCTAAATATTTCATGATGTGAGTGGAAAGCAGTGCTTTCTCCAGAGACTTCTAGAGAGTGTCTAAAAACATAAGATATCTAATTAAAAACAAAATTCAATTGATTTCTACCATTTTTCTTTCTTTTTTTTCCTCACCATGAATCTACAGCCTGTATTTATCAGAAAAGGTTTGTCATACAAACAGAAAGAAGTTGAGAAACTGTGTTTCCAAACAGACGCTGTTGATTTGCCCCAATACCACAAAGAAGAAACTTCCCCACCATTTTGTACAAGCACATCCTTCTATTACTCAGGCATAGGACTGTATCAAAACAAGATACCTTTTAGACTCCAGAAGGACGAATCCTGGATTAAGCTGTTTCATGACAAAATCACTGATATTTCCCATGAGGTCTTCCAAATGGTCCCCTCTGAGTCACCTGGCACAGTCAGTCCCCAAACCCCCAAAAGGTGGTTTTCAATGGGCATATCTGCCATGGGGAACTGGTTACAGCCTAGATCCACATAACTGACCTATTATTTGAGAAACACATGGAGTGAAAAATTGTCCCATCAAATATATGATATCTCAGTGTCACCTCACTGCCCCATTGACTGGGAGACCCTGGTCAAGTCACTTAACTTCATGGTACCCCTAGGTAATTCTCTGAGATTGAATAAGCTGCAGAGCAGGTCTGATCAGCATACATAGAGAGACTTTATTTTAACTGGAAACATCATAGGCCCAGTCCCCAAAATATTTACCTTTTAACATTTATTAATCTTATATTCTTTGGATCAAAAGATGAGAATTTTTTTCCTAATTTCCATTTTTATTTATTTACACATTTATAAAATAGTCTTGTTGTAAGAATAAACATAATCCCCCCTCCCCCCACAAAAAAAGGAAAACCTCATGAAATATAAAGTGAATGGAAAAAAAAATGTGTTTCAGACTGTGTTCAGATACCATCAGCTCCATCTCTGGGGTGGATTCTTTACCATATGTCCATCAGAGAAGTTACTTCCATATTTTTTCCCACAGTTTCTATTGCTGGTTGCATTTCCCTCCATCCATTCCTCCCCACTCCCATTTATTCTATTTTCTCTCTCCTTTCTCTATGTCCCTCTCCAAAAGCTCAGTGGACAGAGCACCAGCCCTAGGACCAGGAGGCCCAGAGCCTGCATCCCAGCCATGTGGTCCCGGGTAGACCACCCAACCCCACAGCCTTACAAAAAAACAAAAAAAGATGTGTTGTATCTGACTACCTTCTCCCATGATCTCTCCTCTATCACCTACACTCCCCCTCCCCTCCACCATCCCCTTTATCCCCTCCCTTTCCTCTCATTTTTCTCTAATGTAAGACAGATTTCTAAACATAATAGAATGTTTAAGTTTCCCTCATTCTCCCCTCACCTTCCCCCCTTTCCTCTCTGTTGCAAAAACTTTTTTTCTTGATTCCTTTCTGTGAAATATTTTAGCCAATTCTACCTCTCTTTTCCCTTTCTCCCAGTACATTCCCTTTTTGCCCATTGACTCCATTTTTATATTATACCTTCATATTTAACCTCCTTCCTGTGCCTTGTCTATATATGCTCCTTCTAACTGCTCTATTAATTGAGATGGTTCATATGAGTTATCAATATCTTCTTCCCATGCAGGAGTACACACAATTCTATATCATTAAATCCCTCATAATTTGCCCTTCCCATCCATCTTCTCTAATAGGCTTCACCTGAATTCTAGTCCTGAAAATCAAACTTTCTGTTCTGCTCTGGCAGTTTCAATAGGAACATTTGGAATTCCCTTGTTTCATTGAATTCCCCCTCTTTTCCCCAGAAGAGGAAGTGCAGTTTTTCTGGATATTTCACTCTTGGTTGCATTACAAGCTCTTTTGCCTTCTGGAATATCTCCTATCCCTACAAACCCTTAATGTAGTCACTGCTAAGTGCTGTATAATCCTGATTATAGTTCCACAATATTTGAATTGTTTCTTTTTGGCTGCTTACAATATTTTCTCTTTGACTTGGGAGTTCTGGAATTTGGCTATAATATTCCTGGGGGTTATTTTTTTGGATCTCTTTCAATTTCTCAATTTCTATTTTGCCCTCTGCTAGAATATCAGGGCAGTTTTCCTGCAGAGATTTTTTAAAAGTGAAGTCAATGCTCTTTTCCTGATTATGACTTTCAGGTAGCCCAATAATTTTTAAATTGTCTCTTTTGGATCTATTCTTCAGCTCAGTTGTTTTTCCAAAGAGATATTTCATGTTTTCTTCTAGTTTTTCATTCTTTTGGTTTTGTTTTATTTTTTTCTTGATTTCTTGCAAAGTCATCAGCTTCCTTTAACTCCTTTCTACATTTGAAGGAGTTGTTTTCTTCAGAGAGCTTTCATATCTCCTTTTCCATCTGGCCAATTTTGCTTTTTTTAAGGTATTCTCCTCATTAAATTTTTGGACTACTCTTTCCATTTGACCTAAACTGATTTTTAACATGTTGTTATCTTTGGCATTTTTTGGTATCTCCTTGATCAAACTGCTGACTTGGTTTTCATGATTTTCATGCACTGATCTCATTTCTCTTCCCAATTTTTTCCTCTATCTTCCTTATTTGGTTTTCAAAAATCTTTTTTGAATTCTGCCATAGCCTGAACGCAATTCCTATTTTTCTTGGAGGATTTGGATATAGAAGCTTGAACTTTGTCATCTTCCAAGTGTATGTTTGATCCTCCATGGGACCAAAGTAATTGTCTATGGTCAGGTTCCTTTTTTTCCTATTCAGTCATTTCTCCACCTATGCCCTGGTTTTGAGGGGCTTCCTGAGCCTTTGAGTGTTATTGGGAGACTCCCACAAGGACCTCAATTCCTTCAAGGTCTCATGAGATGTGTTGACTGCTCTCCTGGTATGTGGATGATCCTAAGCCCTCCCCTCTGCCCTGGAGCAGTGAGGAGGGTCCCTGCTTTATGTAATGGGGGGCCCCAGACTGCGAACAGGGTCTGAATATGGGGAAAGCACCAGAGTCCTATCCCAGGGACAAAGGAGAGACCTTGACAGTCTCCCCCCACCCCCTTACCTTCCATGGCCTGAGCATTCTGGGAGCAGCTATCAGGCAGCTCCCTGCTGGGTAGCTCTATGGGCCTGCTTCTTTTTCCAGATACCAGGATTTCACCTAGGGCTATGGCTGTACTGAGGGCCACTCTGGTCTTAACTCCATGCTTACTCTGGCAGAGGTTTCCCCTCTGATCTTCCAAGTGGTGCTTAGTGTCCCCTGGGTTGGAAAGTCTGTAATTTTCTACGAGCCAGCATTTCCAGGGACCCAGGCACACTGAGGGTTGTTCCCAGAAGGCTGGAGCTTGGTTGCTCCAGCATAGTGATTCTACTGCCCCCTCCAACCCCATGGAACAGAGCCATCCCACAATCTTCCAGGTTACCTTGGGCTGGAGAACTGCCTCACTGGGTCTTTCTGTGGGTTCTGTCTCTTGAAAATTTAGAGTCATAATTTTAAGGTTTTTAGAATATTTTGGAAGAGAACTCCTGGGAAATCCTGTCCTCAGGTTGCCATCTTGGCTTGCAAAAAATGAGAATTTTTAAAAGATTTTGAATCTGGTTACCTGCCGCATGGGAGAAAGATATGGCAACATGCTTCTAAAATAGGATAATTCAGAAACTAAGTGGTTCGGATCAGATTATCACTCAAGCCTCTTCCAGACATGACATTCTATAATCCTATCCTATTTGTTTCTAGAAACAAGTTTATGAAAGAGCTAATAATAAATATTATTTTTGCAGTTTTGCCAGGAAGGTAATGAGGCTCTCAGGTAGGGAAGTAATTTGTTTCCCCCTCCCTCAAAAAGACTGGTGGTATAGGCAACTCCTATTTGTAATAGTAGACATGCATTAGTAGGGGCTGGTTCCCTTTGGTCAACTTATTCCCACCAGGAATATCCAAGCATGAGTAAAGGGCTCCCTTTTGTTTGTATGCTTCTTCCCCTTCTGTCATGGAGTCCTATTGTCTAGATTTGAATGAATTAGTTGAATGAATGTTTTCCTAAAGAAAATGATGCAGACCTACAAATTCCATTACTCTTTTTTAATCAGACTGCTAAACATTTTAAAAAACATATTTGAAAAAATTATATGTGATTGTCAAAAAAGGAATGTATCCTTTTGATGGCATATGGATCTCTAATTAGGGATCCAATAGATTCCAAACTAAAAGTTGTGTTCTTCTCTTTCGCAGTCTAAGGTGGTGTCTCTTGGTTCTTTTACTGTTGTTATTTTAAGAGTTAAAAACAAACTTCAAGTTAGGTAGTAGAGGATGATATATGAATAGCTTAACTGATTTTACTTTATATTCCAAACTCAAATATTTCAAAATCATTTATCTCACTTTCTACTATAGACTTTAATCTTTTTATTTTATTTTTTTATTTTTACAAGGCAATGGGGTTAAGTGGCTTGTCCAAGGTCACTTGGGCAATAAGTAATTATTAAGTGTCTGAGGCTGGATTTGAACTCAGGTACTCCTTACTCCAGGGCCGGTGCTCTATTCGCTGCACCACCTAGCCACCCCTATAGAGTTTAATCTTGTCTGTAATTTATAAAGAGCTACTCCCTGGAGAGGAGAGAGTGTGATTCTTTCTCTGGTGCCATGTTCTTATTAGATCAGCCTTGAGAACAAGTAGTCTGTGACATTGACAGAACCTCCCCCTTAAACCCCATTCTCCAGCTCTATAAGCCTCTGGTATCTCATCTCTTATTTCTTTCATCTTCTCCCCCTCTCCTTGATCTGAAATCCATAACGTTATAGGAATGGCAGATTGAGATCTGGGAAGATGTGAAATCATGTTCTCCCCTTTCATATATTTATTGGCTATGTGACTTTTGACAGATCACTCATCTCCTAAGAGCCCCCTGCAACTCGCTAAGATTGTAGGTCTACCACTCTGAAATGGTAGGGAAAATCTCTCCTTAAGAACTACTTAAATTGATGAAACCATAGAACTAAGGGGGGAGGTGGAACAATATTTTCTTAAAGATAATATTGCTTCTTTCAATCTACTGTCCATTGCATTTATATTCCAAAACAGAATCTTCTGTAGGCTACTTTAAAGCAGCATCAAATGTTTCATTTGTCAAACACCTATTTTATAAGCAAGTCTATTATAATTTAATTTCACTTTTAGTATTCCCAAAATTATTTTCATAACAAATGTAGCTTCAAAGAAAAAAACAGCATAAATCAAAGTGAAATAAAACAAGTAATTCTCCCCTTACAGATCATCCCCTTACAGATTATTCTACCTGGGCAGGAAGCCACATAGAGGCCCAGAAAGTGCAGATGCCCCATCAAAATAGATTGCATTGTAAAGAGTAAATGCTTCACATCAAATTGACTAAAGTAATGAAATGCAGAAATAGTAAAGGTTGGAGAAGTGGGCACTAATGTACTATTGATGGTACCATTAATTGGTCCAACTCTCCTAACAGAAGATTGCAATTATTGGAGAAAAGATACTAAACTCTCCACACTCTTTCAACTAGATATTCCACAGCTGGGTATATATTCCCAAAGAGGTAAAAGATATAAAGAAAAGTCTTATATATGCACCAAAATATTTATAGCATCATTTTTTATGGTAGCAGAAAACTAGAAACAAAGTTGGTGCCCATTAACTAAAATATTGTGGAATCAAGTTGTGATATGTGAATATAATAGAAAAGAGCTCAAAGGTCCTTAAAATATTGAATAGATTCCCTAAGAAAGATTCCCAAAGGTTCATGGATAACATGGACATGGATAAAAAAAGATGGAAAGACATGGATGGGCTATGATTTGTATAGCTGGAGGAAGTACCTATGTCAGTAAGATCAGAGATCCATAAACATGTTGAAGTAAGAAATAATGAATATGAGAAATTCTGAAGAACATGAAAACATTGTATGAACACAGATCAACAAAAGCAAAGCCAGGAGAAGGAAGAATACAAAGACCACAATAATTTAACTGGAAGCAACAAAAAAAAGGCTGCTGAACTAAGATTAAATGCAGTGACCAATTCTGATACAGGAAGGTGAACTTCCCTCCTCACTTGAGAGGTGAGTAACTATAGGTGCAAAATGACACCCATCCTGTCAGATATGGTCCTCCAGTTGATCAATTTTGCTTAATCATTTTTTCTTTTTATAAAGGAAATATCCTGTTGGAAAAGGTATTTGGGTAATGACTGGTTAAAAAAAAAAAAGAAAAACACTAATAAAGCTTTATAAAGTGAAATCATATAGATCAAAAAGTCAGAAGACCTAAGATCTGAGCCTGCCTCTGAAAGGAACCCACTGTTTAAATTTGAATAAATCAATTTACTTCTGTTTCTTAGTTTACTTCTCTTCATTTATTTATTTGGGGAGGGGAGAAGGAGAAGGAAGGAAAATAATAGGGTTTGTTAAACAACTTGCCCAGTGTAACCTAGCTATAAGTGATTGAGGTCACATTGGAACCCAGGTCCAGGTCCACCTGACTTCAGGGTTATTGTTCTATCTAGTGCACCACCTTAGCAGTTCCATTGTTTATCTTTAAAATGAAGGAATGGTATAAGATAGTCTCTTCAATCTTTTCCAACTCTGATAATCCTTAAAAACCTTTCTGACAAAAAAAAAATCTATATATGTTAAAGGGATATTTTAGTAGAATTCATTTATTATGGCAGACAGGGATCCACAGTTGTGAAAGACTATATAAAAGTTCACATTTATATAGAATTTTAAGGTTTTTAGAATACTTTACCTATATCACCTTTGCTGATTCTTCCAACAAACCTGTAATGTAGGGGTCATTATTACCCCTAGGCCATTTTTCAATGCTCTAACCACTATGGCAGGCCCTACCAAACTAGAAAATACATTTACTATGTTCCTGGAGATTGTTTTGTCTTATCCCAGCTAAGTCTGGTGAACCTCAATCCCAGAAGGCTGACCACCAGATGATGATTTGGGTTTTGGCCTATGCAGCCCATGACTTCTACTACTCACTTCATTCCTGGCTTCCTTCCTCACTCTCAGAACTTTTCCAAGTCCTCCCTCACAGCACTAGCCCCACACAGGTTATCCTCCCTTCTTCTCTTTTAGGTGTTGTCTCCCCCAATTTGAATTAAGCTTCTTGAGGGTAGCAAGTATCTTCTTTGCTTATATTTGCATTCCCAGCACCTAGCACAGTATCTGATATAATTAGTGCTTGATAAAGACTCTTGTTATCTACTAAATTAAGAAAGAATTGCTATCTTTCTCAATAGGAATGCTCTCATCAGTGACTCTTTGAAATATTGAGGTACTGCAAATTAAAAGTTAAAATGATCCTTTAATTTTATGGTTTGTTGCCAAAAATATCATGAAGTAGGTGAATCCCACATGATTCCCATCATGTTGCTGCCTTTTCACTCTCTGATCTAGACCTTCAGAAGCCGTGCCTATGAGGAGTTAAGGGATTTAACTGAGTCACTGGAGTTATACATCTTCACCTTGACCATTTCTCACCCTGCCACTTCGATCTTAACCCCCAGCAACCTACTTTCCATCTTTTGCTCCGAGGACTATAATGAAATTAAAACTTCTATTGCCTCTGGAACTGCCTCACTCAGCATCCTGGGGAGCAAAACACTCTTCCCTGGCCAGCACCCCACCTCCCATTAGATTATAAACTCCTTGAAGACAGTTACTCTCGTTTTTATATTTATAATTCAAGGATTTGGCACAGAATAATCATAATAATCACCTAGTCCAAACCCTATTGTTTTACAGATGAGTCCCCCACCCACCCGGCCACCAGAGAGTCAGTGACAGATCCAAGGTCACATTGCTAGTGAACATCAGAATAAAAACTAAAATCCAGATACTCTGATTCCCAGTCCCGTTCTTGCTGAACCACACGACTCTGTGGGAAAGCAAGAAGACAAAAAGTGAGGTTTTCATTTAATCATTTATTCTTGAAAACATCAGAATTGAAAGAACCATTAAAAAGCTTCAGGAGCCAAAAAAAAAAACCCCATAAAATGAAATGGGTAAAACATGGATAAAACACAAAGGGAGGAAAGGACGCTGACAAAGCAGACCTGCCAGTTTCACAAAACGATTTTAATCTGAAAAGCTTAAGGGAGTCGATCACACGTCAACTGATGGAAAAAGGCTACAAAGAATAATTACCACAACATTAAAATCTGAGTTGAAGATAAGGTTGTTCCCTCAGAAACGGCTCAAAAGGCACTGTGGACGGTTCATAAGCATTCCTAGACATCCTGTAATCCCAACCTGAAGGAAATTAATGCTTGCTCACATGAATTCAGACTTCCCCTGGTTTGAGCCAGGGGCTGCAATACTTGAAAAGATATTACAGGTTTATTAAAAAATTATTTGGGGGAAAGGCAAGAGGCCAAGACTGACTGTCCACAAAATATTGTAAACCACTAGTGCTGGTAATCACTGAGGTATTTAAAGCCCTTTTGCAAACTAGACTCATGCCACAAAATATATGCTGGAGACACCTTGCTTGTTGACTAAATATGTGAATGTGTCCTTTGGTGCCTAGAAATCCCTTCTGACCTCACCATGGCATTGCTTGTAAGGCTGCATGGAAAACATTTTGTGTTGAAAAAGAATATTGACCTGGGAGACCTGAATTCTATGAGCCAATCAATGTGTGACTTTGAACATGAATTTTCTGAATCTTAGTTTTCTCATTTGTAAATTTTAAAATGATGCTTAAGGTCTTTTCTTTTTTTGAGGCAATCAGAGTTAAATGACTTGCCCAGAGTCATACAACTAGTAAGAGTGTGAGACTAGATTTGACTCAGGTTCAAAGACTGGTACTTTAGTTGCCCTCTCCTCCAAAGTCTTTTCTAAGATCTAGGATCCAGAATTCAAATATGCATAGTTGCTGAAAGCAAAATTTTATGAATACATTCAGCAACTATCATGCACAGGGTATCTCCTATTTCTAAGTTTTTTATTATAATAATTTTCAGTTCTATTTAGCACATTAAAACTAACCAAGAACTTCCCTACCACACCCTTCTATTATCTCCAGTTTATCAGTGAGGAAGTCGATAAATTTCTCAACTTGATAAATTTTGTCAAGTTGATAAATAACTTGTCAATTTCTTTTATGACCCCATGCTTCTTCTCAGTTGAAATGAAGTCTGTTCATGGCCTTTCCATAATCACAAATATTCCCAACTCCTAAATCTCATGAAGTCTGCTCGTGGCCTTTCCATAATCACAAATATTCCCAACTCCTAAATCTCATGTAGTACTTGTAAGGGTAGGGTAAATTAGAAGATGATTAATCAATCAATTTTTTCATAGACCTATGACTATGAAAAGTCTTCAAACTTGAATGATTTTGCATAGGATTCTTATTCAGGAAAGAGAAGGAATAATGGCAATGCCCTTGGAACCATCTATAATTTATCAAGCAATTCTAGAAGCAATTAATTCAAGAAACTGGAGCAAGCATGGTATTCCTGCATACCTCTGAGAAACAAAGGGCATACTGAGCCATGACAAAGAAGAAAGTTATTGAGTAGAGTCATCAACTTAATAGGCATCTTGGAGCAGAAGACCCTCACTGATGCCAAGAAAAGATTGCCTTTTCCCAATTTCCCTTTTCATTATCTATCTATCTACAGGCACTATAATAATCAGCTGCTGTTTTGTTACCCAATTTGTCCAAAAAATGAATTGTTTCAAATACAAAAAGAGCAAGGTTTAACTAGAGACAAATATAAGTGTAAAGTTAGGTAGAGAGCCCAACTTTTGCCTAAATATTAGTAATTTTCCTAACTGTGGGTTCAGAGCAATTATGACTGAAATCATATCTTTTAATCTAAAATAAACTCCCTCAATATGAATAGAAGAGAAATACATGGACCTTAGGGGTCATAAATTACCCCCTCAGCTTTAAACAGGAAAATACAGTAATATATATGGAGACACAAAAGGAATGTTGGAACCTTAGATTCTCAAATTTTAGTGTATTAATGATGGACTAGAAAGTTATTGGTAAAAGATTAATTGTTGTTTGAGGATAACATTACTTTTATACCAAATGTGTTGTTATGGAAAGTGATGACTTTGGAGCCAGAGGACATGGTTTCAAATCTAGTGTTAACTATTTACTACCTATGTGACCCAGACAAATTATTTAACCTATCTAGGTTCCTCCCCTGTAAATGGAAAGATTTGTATTAGATGGCTTCTAAGGTCCCTTCCAGATCTAATTTCATGGAATTTTTTTGTCTTGTTTTGTTTTTAATCCTCCTGCCACAGTTTGCTGTGGGAAGCAAAGGAAAAAATATGGCCCCTTGGTAACTTTCTGTGAATCTGGTCATGAGTCAATTGCTGTAGTGGGAAAAGCACTGGATTTGGAGTCAGAGGACCTTCATTTACTTCCCAGTTCTGCCATATAGTATTTGTAATCTTAATCTCTCTGAACCTCAGTTTCTTCCTCTATAAAATGAGATGATTAATCAAGATGACCTTTAATAGCCCTTCCAGCTCGAAGCCTATGATCCTAACCTGGTAATGTTAGACTAGGGTTCATTCAACTTGTACTAGTATCAACCCAAGTAATAACCAGTCATTCTTGTTTTTAAAGATGGAATCATATGCCATAAGTCTTTCAGCTTTAGTTTCACTAGCAATAGTTTCAATTCTATTTTTCCCTTTTGATTTTTCTATTAAATTTGTCAAAACAGGAAAAAAAAGATGTAATCATAGACATTTAAGGAATGAGGAACCTCAGAGATCATGCAACAGGTACCTCCCAGGATTGTTAGAATTTCTAGATCAAATGAGATAATTATAAAGCACTTGGCACAGTGCCTAGTACATGATGAATATTATATAAATATTATGATTTATATCTTATATATTTCCATCATATCAATATTATCATTATTATCATCAACATCATCAACATCCAGCTATTTGGTAAAAAAAGACAGAACTAAAACTAGGATCTGTTTTTCTGGCCCAGTGCTCTTTCCCCAAATAGAACACTGAGGAATGATGCTGCTGTTATAGTTGTTGCCGTTGTTATTGTTCTTGTTGTTGTTGTGCCAAGAGAGTGAAAAAAAAAAAGATTTAATATTCTTTTGACCATCAGGGAAGTATTCCAGTTGGCTGTAGTTAAATTAAATCCTACAAACTCTCTTTGGTTTGTTTAGTTTTCATTTATTTTATGGGATTGTAGGGAGATTTTTTTTTTAAGCTATTGGGCAGGGATTCTGGAAGGGTGGCCATTCTTAACCACATTCTTAAGATCAAGTCTAGTTCCAACAGCCTGAACTAGACCCATAGATTCCTTTGGACTCTTTCCCATTCAACTAAAAGGTTTTTTTCCCCCCTTACAAAAAGTATATGATGTTTAAATTTATGATATACCTACAACAATTCTCATTTCATTTTTAAAGAGAGGTGGAAAGTACATTCAATATGAAGTCCAAAGACCTGAGTTTGAATCTTTGCTTTGACATTTTAAGTTTCAGGACTATAAGTAAGTCACGACCTTTCTGAAACTTAGTTTTGGCCTCTGTAAAATGGAAACAACATTTTACTCTACCATCACACAAGGTTATTAGTATTTTTAAAAGTTTTTTTCCAACTATATGTAAAGATAATTTTCAACATTCATTTTCTGCAAAATTTTGGTTTCATATTTTCTCCCTCCATCTCCTCCTTCTCCCCTCCCCTTGATAGCCAGTGATCTGGTATAGGTTATGCACATACAACTATGCTAAGCATATTTCCATATGTCATGTTGTGAAAGAAGAATTTAGAGAAATGAGGGAAAAAATAATGAGAAAGAAAAAAAATAAAACAAGTTTTAAAAAGCGAAAATAGTATCCTGTGGTCTATATCCAAACTCTGGAGTTTTTTCTCTGAATGTGGATGGTATTTTAAATTTTAAATTTATCTTCAATCATTGTACTGCTGAGAAGAGTTATATGATCATCCAACTATTTTGCTGTTATTGTGTACAATATCCTCCTGGTTCTTCTCACTTCACTCAACATCTGTTAATGTAAGATTTTCTAGGTTTTTCTGAAATCCACTTCACAAGGTTATTTTTGAGGAAGGTGTTTTGAAAATTGTTATAACATGTGAATTATTAACAGTAAAAAGAATCACTTCTATATGATTCTCTCTAGACAAATCACCTCTCCCAATCAGGATCAGATTTACCTATGAGTTAAGTAAACTATAACTTAGGTTTTACCATGTAAGGAACCTCTAGATGTATTTCAAACAATAACATGGACCTCAAAATCTTGACAAAGAGAAAAGCTTTAACATATGTTGGTCCGGTTCTCCCTACAGTCATGATATAATGCTCTTTGACAAACTCTTGGAGTTAATTGATAAGATTCATTCTATTTGTTTGTTTGTATGTACATTTATTTATTTATTAGTCAGACCTGTGATTACATTAGTAAAAGGGAATCTCAGGAAATAAACTCTTTTCTACCAATGAAGATCTGCACCTGTTCTGCAATATCCAATCTGGAGTACTGAGAGGTTAAGTTATTTACTCAAGGTTAGATAGCTAGTATGTATTAGAGACAGAATTTGAACCCAGATTTTCCCAACTTTTCTTGGAGGTAAACTCCCTATCCACTTCTACATGTTGCTCCATCTCTATGACTGATTTTAAAATAATAGGTGCTGAGGGGCGGCTAGGTGGCGTAGTGGATAAAGCACCGGCCCTGTTGTCAGGAGTACCTGGGTTCAAATCTGGTCTCAGACATTTAATAATTACCTAGCTGTGTGGCCTTGGGCAAGCCACTTAACCCCCTTTGCCTTGAAAAAACCTAAATAATAATAATAATAATAATGATAATGATAATAACAATAGGTTCTGAGTAGGTTAGAACGTAGAATAGATGTCCTAAAGAAATTCTGGACACAATACCAACTATTTTAGAAAGACAAATAACTTGGAAAGACTAAAAATTTCTGAATGACCAGTCTTAATTCCAGATGGCCAACAATGACAATCACTGAGATGTGATAGGCACAAGATATAGAGTAAAACAAGCATTTTTAATATAACCAGTAAATAAATTGATTTTGCTTGACTACATATTTTTGTTACAAAAAATTTTTTCCTCCCCAATTAGATGAAGATGGGAAGGAAAAAGTAAATTTCATTAACTATACATATATATATATATATATATATGTTAAACATGATTATATATTAATAACCTATTTCAGATTGCTTGTTGTCTTGGAAAGGGGAGGGGAAAGGGAGAGAGGTAGAAAAATATGGAACTTAAAAGCTTACAAAAAGATGGATGTCAAAACTATCTTTGCAAATATTGGAAAAAATTAATTTATTCAAAAGAAAAAATAGACATGTATGTTAAAAGGAAAGTATGTAATAGCAAAATAATGAGATTTAGTAATTACTATGATTATATCTGTTAATTGAGGAATTCAAAAATTAATAATACCATCATTTTATTAGAAGTGTCATTATTATAGTTCTGTAGTTCTTAAAAGTTTTGCCAGTATATCTTAAACTCTGGCAAGTCTTATTAATCTAGAAAAGTTTGAAGATTGACCTTGAGGTCAAAGTGACCTATTTTTTTGTCCATATTCTAGATAAGTGTACAGAAGCTCATCATCAAAGGATTGACCACCTTGTGATGGACATTTTTTTTGTCTATAGACATATGTAGATGGAAAGAAGGTAACGGGGTGCATGAGGATGGAGATGGGGGAAATAGTTTGTTACTTTTGTCAGAAAAAGTATCCACACCAATGAAGGCTTGGCTCTGTGAAGTATTCAATTATCACTATTCTGACCTAATTGTTTATAATGAATAACTCCCATTATGTTGGTTGATTACCTCATGAAGGTGGTGGCTATTAGATAATGAAACAGCAAGTCTGCATTCTAGCCCCAATTCTGCCATCAGGTATCTGTGTAACTTTGGTCAAGTAACTTAACTCCCTGGGCCTCAGTTCCTCATCTGTAAAAATGCAGGATGACCTAGATGACATCCAAGGTTAGTTTGATGAACAATATTCCATGTGATCTGGGAAGCTGGCTATACTTTTGTTTGGTCTCACTACTTGAACAGTAGGAAGTGTGTTCAGTGAGAGTAACAATCTACCTGTACTTGAGTTGGTTCACATAAGCAGTCTTTGATCTTTGATATGATGACCTATACCAAGGTAAATCTTTTAATAAAATACATATAATTAAAGTCTGAGATCCAAGATACATAGGGAACTGACACAGAGATGAGATCAAAAACCACATTCCAGTAAACAAATGTCAAAAGGATTAAAACTGTTCTCAAAAGTATTGCAAAGTGTAAATGATTATATGAAAACATGCTCCACATCACTAATAAGCGAAATGTAAACTTAACTATTCTGAATGTTCAGCTTACACCCTGAAAATTGAAAAACAAGATTAAAAAAATGGAAACTGTCAATCATAGAGAAGCTACTGTTGCTATAACTTATTGATACTACCTATACAACATTACTCCCATTTGCCTTTCCCTCTGGCCTCATAGCCACCACCCTGGTTCTCACCAAATCTTGCCTGAACTACCATAAAATAGTCTCCTAATTTAAATCTTTCTTCTCTTGAATCTATGCTTCCTAGGACTGCCAAAGTAATCATCCTAAAGCATAAGATTGGCCATGTTGCCCACCTGATCAAAAACCTCTTTCAATCCCTTCTCATGTCCTGTAAGAACACATAAACTCCTTAGCCCAAAATCTAAGACCCTTCACAATCTGGTTCCCATCTACCTTTCATACTACAATCTGGACCTCGCAAATTCTGCATTCTAGCCGAACTGGATTTCTAGCTGTTCCATAACTGAAATGTCCATCCATTTGCCACAAGTCTTTCTGCAGTCCTAGAAGTGTCCTTATCTCAGTCTATCAGAAACATGGTCCCCCTTCAAAGTTCAACTCTGTGTCATATTCTTTACAAAGTTTTCTCTGATTACTCCCTGGAAATGTTTTCTCTCATCTCCATTTTCCATCTATTATAGTACTCACACATAGACATGTGTAGTTAAAATATTTGTGTATACACACATATTATATATTTATATATATACACATATATATTATATATATAAATGCAAAATGCACAGATCTAAAGATACATCCCAAATGTTCACATGACCCATTTGTACCCAATCTGTAATCAATCATTCCAAGCTCATATTGGTCAAGTAAGTCACAGTCAGACACACCATAACTTGACTCTAACATAGTGATGTCATTTTAGTCCTCTTCAAGAATGGGGGGAGGGAGACAACAACCAGCATGTGTATTTGAGTCTATAGGTAACATATATAAATATATATATTATATATATATATATGTATATGTATATATATATATAAACACCTACACAGGCATATGTATATATATATATATATATATATATATATATATATATATGGAGAGAGAGAGAGAGAGAGAGAGAGAGAGAGATTTGTTGATGCTTTCTTACAATTAATATAAATACCTTGATAGCAGAGGCTACTTTAGTTTTTGCCTTTTCACGCCCATATCTAGCACAGTCCCTTAGGCAAAGCAGAGGCCTGAGTTTTGCTGAATTTTTTTCTTTAAAAATTAAATAATGTAACAGAATGTGTTTACATACGTATCCCTGTCCTTTTGGGCTAGGAACCTGTCTTAAACATTTCGTATCTTCACCAGAGCCTACCATAGCATATATTTGGCAGTCAATAAAAGTAGAACAGAATTGAATAGCACATGCCTAAATTCACACAGCTAGTTAAGCAGCAGAGTTGGGGATTAAAGATCACACTCCACAGGGGCCTCCACTTTGTATTTCAATCCTCCTTTATGTGGCATATCTAAATGACTAATCTTGCCATGAGCCATCTCATTAGGTGACACTCCATAGCCATGCTTACCCTGCAAGGGATAATTGGCTTTAGGGTTCTAACTTCAAATCACACACATGTCGAGAGGCACTGAAAAGGCTGCTGTGAAAATCTTTCAAAGTGAAACATGAAACCAGGTTGACATTTGTCTGTTAGAAAGCTCAGCCAGGTTCATGAACCTCAGATGAAGGAGACTGAACTGAACAATATCTAAGTTCTCCACAAGCTCTAAAATTCAATATTATTTGTCCAACTTTTAACTTTTTCTATTCTAAATTCCCTTCAGTCTCTAACCTTTTGTGTTCTATAAAGTACATAACATTTAAGGAGGCTTCAGATGCTCATTAGAAGAGTGGGAATTCCATTTCAGAAGTTAAAACTCCAACATAAATACCAACATAGTAAATGGTAGATCAGTGTCAAAGATCAGTTACACAATGCACAGTGGTAAATTACCATAGTAATATAGTGTTTGACAAACCCAAAGATCCAAGTTTAGGGGGCAAGAATTCATTATTTAGCAAAAATTGCTGGGAAAACTGGAAAGTAGTTCAGCAGAAACTAATCACAGACCAGCATCTTCCACCATATATCAAAATAAAGGTCAAAATGGGTACATGAGTTAGATTTAAAGGCCCAATCCTATATAGGTTTTCCAGTTCTTTCATTTAATAGTTATGGAATTACAGGAGCAGCTAGGTGGCGCAGTGGATAAAGCAATGGCCCTGGAGTCAGGAGTACCTGAGTTCAAATCTGACCTCAGACACTTAATAATTACCTAGCTGTATGGCTTTGGGCAAGCCACTTAACCCTGTTTGCCTTGCAAAAACCTAAAAAAAATAGTTATGGAATTATAAAAATATAAAGAAGGCAATTTGAATTACATAAAACTGAAAAGCTCTTTGCACTTAATGTACTAAGAGTTAGAAGTGAGGCAATCGACTGGAGAAATCTTTGTGTCAAATATCTGTGAGATAAGTCTAATATTCCAGATAATATAGGCAACTAACAGAAATATACAAGACTAAAAATCCTGTTCTTTAATAGATAAATGGTCAAATGATATGAACAAACATTTCTCAAAACTATTTTTTAAAAACCATATGAAAGAATGATAACAAAAGAAATGAAAATCAAAACAACTTTGAGGTTTTACCTCATATGCTACAGATTGGCAAATAGAACCAAAATAATAGAAATACTCAATATTAGTGGGGTGCTGAAAGAGCAAACTCACTAGTGCATTGTTGGTAGAGCAGTAAATTGGTTCTGGAAAGCAATTTGGAATTATGAAAGAAATTTACTAAAATGATCAGATTCTCTCCCCCAGAGATTCCACTACTAGGGATTACCCCAGTGAAATCAATGACAAAAAGCAAGACCTCATATAATATCTATTTGTCTATCTGTCTAGAATCTATTTTGCTCTATGTCTATCTTCATTAGCATTTTTTGTAACAACAAAGAATTAGAAACAAAATCAAGGTCCATTAATTAGGGAATATTTAAGTTGTGTTACATGACTGTAATGACATATTACTGAGGTATATGAAACAATGGTTATAATGAATACAGACAAGACAGAAAGATTTAGAGGAACTAATACAAAGCACAAGCAGAATCAAGAAAACAGGGTGTAACTGCAACAATGTACATGGAAAGAATAACATCAAGATCAAAACCAAATTCTACCAAAGTATAATAAATTTGGCTCCAAAATTGACTCTAAGAAGAGATAGGAAAAAGTACCTCACTTTTCAGGAGTGAAAAACTATGGGTGTGAAATATTGCATTTAGAAGCAGACATTTTTGATACCTTGGTTACTTTTGCTGATAATTTTTTTTCCTTCTTTTTAATTCTTATGAGAACTGGTTCTCTGAGAGGTGGTATTGAGGGGATATATTAGGAAACATAGTAATACAAAAACAAAAATCATCAATATCAACTTACTCTTTTAAATAAATAAAAGGAGTAGGTCTAAGAGTGCTGGTCAGGTCCCTAATTAAAAAATTGTTAGGTGATCCAAAGTTGCTTATTATGAATTTATTAATTTGTAAAGTGGAAATAATGATAACTCATTCTTTCTATAATGGAGAATGAAATAAAATGAATTAATATCTGAGGAAGAAAAGAGTATCATTTATGGCAGGGCAATGACTCATGGCATCATGTACTGAATGAGTTATAACTATATAACTGATTTTTACAGACTTATACTAAAAATGGAATGAATATAAACTGAAATAAAAATAGAACTTTGAACCAGATACATCATAAAGTCCTAGGCCATATTCCAGTCCTATTCCTTTAAGTTAATAGGTATTAGATTTTATGAAGAAAATATGATAAATATAGTTTCATTACTAAACAGATTCCCTGAAGACCACAACTATACCATAGTTATTGGGTGGGCCAACTCTTACAAAAATGAGGAAGGCAGTGAAGTTTTTTTCTTTTTCTATGTCTTTCCCCCTCCCTTTTCCCTTTTAAAGCACTTTACTACTACTACTACTACTGCTGCTGCTGCTGCTGCTGCTGCTGCTGCTGCTGCTGCTGCTTCTATTGTTGCTACAACTACTGCTCCTATTACTACTTCTATTACTGCAACTGCTACCACTACCACTACTATTATTGCTACTACTACTACTGCTGCTGCTGCTGCTGCTGCTGCTTCTATTGTTGCTACAACTACTGCTCCTATTACTACTTCTACTACTGCAACTGCTACCACTACCACTACTATTATTGTTACTACTACTACTGCTGCAACTATTACTATCACTACTACTACACTACTACTACTTCTACTGCTACTACTACTACTACTACTACTTTCTACTGCTAATACTGCTACTACTGCTACTGCTACTACTACTTCTACTACTACCACTACCACCAGTACTACTACCACCACCAAAGCTAATACTACCATGACCACTACTGCTACTTATAATACTGCTTCTACTACTATTATTGCCACCACTACCAAAAGAATGATTAATAATATCAATAGTAGTACTTTTATCTTATTATGTAGATTACAAAGCATTTTCCCCTTATTAATCCCTATAAGAGTAGTAAAATATCATTATCCATAATTTTACAGATTAGGAAACTGAGGCTTAGAGATATGAATTAACATAAGGTGATAGAGTTAGATAGTGGGGAAGCAGGAATTCAAATCTAATTCTATAGTTTCCATGACCAGCACTCTTTTCAAGCTTCCAGGCTACCCTTAAAAACCTGATCTCTTGAAATTCACTCCAAAATGTATATTATCATTGTCATTCCCAAACATGTAAGGTTAGACACTGAAGTAGAATGTGGCAGCTCAGGACAACAGTTGAAGAGTACTGAACCTAGGAGTCAGAAAGACTCAGTTTCCTCATCTGTAAAATGGAGATAATAAAAGCACCTACCTCCCAAGGTGGTTGTGATTATAAAATGAGTAAATATTTTGCAACATGATTTGCAAACCTTAAAGTCTACAGAAATGCTAGATATTATTAAGATTGATAGAAAAAATCTTGCATTATTGTTTATCCTTCATCTTCAAAGACCAATAGTATCACACAGTAAGTTTTGACTTAAGTGAAACAGAATTCCAAGTCATCGGCTTTACTCTCTCTTTCAAAGTCAATGAGGTCCAGTGACAAGACAAAAGTCAAGATGGCTGACAATGATCCAGGATAAAGTGAATGTTCTTGGTCTTTCTAAGTCAAGGTCACTGTAAGATAAGCTCCTGGTCTTGTCTTATTGACAGTCTCTAGATGAGATACAAGATATATAAATAAAATGGCCACCAACAATAAATAAAATAGTCACTAACCACCTAATGAACAGTACCAACAAGAAGCTACTATGGTCATTGACATCTACAAAGGCTAGGGCAGGGGGAGTTTCAGAAGGAAAATAGAATCTAGGAGGAGGAAGCTTATAAAAAGGGTAGCACTAAAGTAAAGCTATGGAGAATATATTCTAGGTTGAGTGAGCAGCATAAACACAAGATTATGTTAACAAATGCAGAAAAATTTCTTGACAAAATAGAACATTCCTTTAGATTAGAGTCAAGTCAGTAAACATTTAAGGGTCTATTATGGGCAACTAAGTGGCATAATGGATGATTTCTGGACCTGAGGTCAGGAAGGTCTGAAGTCAAATATAGCTTCAGATACTTAGTAGCTGTGTTGAACCTGAACAAATCACTTGACCCTGTTTGCCTCAGGATGGAATGGAGAAGGTGTAGAGAATAGGAATGCAGATGGGGTAAAGAAGATGGCAGCCTGGAAAGAATGAAGACATCTTTGGCTGGGGTCTTTCCTTTAAACTGGCATGGGCATGAAAGAGTACTGACCAAAAGTTTATAGATAAAATGAAGAGAAATCTTAGCAATTAGTAATAAGATATGAAAATAAGGTTAAAATGTAAGTTTCAACAGCAACAAGGAGGTATAACTTAGAGCAGTTTGACAGATGAATCTCATTAAGAAAATATGGAGAAATGGCCAGAAAGAAACAAATTTCAGTTCAATGTAAAGTATAAGTTTCTAAATATTTGTTGTTCTTCAATCATTTCCAATTTTTCATGGGTAGCTAGGTGGCACAGTGAATAGAGCAATGGCCTTGGAGTCAGGAGGACAGGAGTTTGAATCCAGGCTCAGACACTTGACTTACTAGCTATGTGACCTTGGGCAAGTCACTTAATACTGACTGCCTTGCATTCAGGGCCATCTTCAGCTGTCCTGATTTCTATCTGGCCACTGGATGGAGATGACTCTGGAGGAAAATATTCATGTATTTGTCAGGGCATCACCTTCCTGATGCTGTGGTCTTCTTCCAAAAAAGAAGGACAAACCTTAATTTTTCATGATCCTGTATGGATTTTTTTTTTGGTAAATACTGGAGTGGTTTGCCATTTATTTTTCCAGCTCATTTTACAGATAAGGAAACTGAGGCAAATCAGGTTATGTGACATGCTCAAGGTCACACAGGTAATAAACATCAGAGATTGGATTTGAACTGAGATTTTCCTGACTCCAGGCCCAGAGCTCTATCCACTGAGCCACCTAATAAGGTAAAGTGAGATTAAGTGACTTGTCTAGGGTCACACAGTCTGAGATCATATTTGAGCTCAGGTCTTGCTGATTCCAGACCCAACACTATCCACTGAGCTACCTATGCTGCCTGAGCTTTTCAAAAGTACTGTGGACTTCCTAAGATTGAAATGAGTTTCTACTCATCAGAGAACTTTAAGCAACCCCAGGCAGGCTGACGACTTGTAGGGGATATTGTCCACATCTTTTTATTTAGGGACAGGTCACATTCAGTGAACACTCTGATTCCTTTCAGATCCCCTACCTCCCACCAGAATCCTAGAATCCTTAAACAGAATTCTTAATTAAGCAGGTAGTTTGTGGGCATTCTAGAAATAAACTGGTAATTGTTAACTAAACTTGGAGAAGAGGGTCATGAGGGCAGGGAGCACTGGACCTGTGTCAGGAAGATCTGAGTTCAGACCTGATCCTAGTTACTAGCTCTGTGACCTGGGTAAGTCACTTAACCTCTACCTCAGTTTCCTCATCTATAAAATGGAGATAACAATAGCAACCTTCCTACCAGGACTTTTGTGAGGATCAAATGAGGTAATAATTATAAAGTTCTTAACAGAGTACTTGGGAAGCACTGTAAACATGTCGTTGTTTCCAGGTGGTGATTAGTGTTGATTGTTTGGGGTCACAGCTGTTAACGAAGATCATCCATAGTGTCAGGGTGAAATACTGGTGAAGTGAATATTGAAGCATTTAGATAGGTAAGATTCAAATTGTGGAAGACCATGAATGCCAAGATAAGGCTTAAAGATGTAAATGAATGATGAGGCTTAAGTGTTATTTCTCCTCAAGCTATTTGCATTTTTAACAGAGGCAAAGCCTTAGTATTACTATTATTATTAGATTAATGAGAACAAGATTATAGGAGTCCACTAACCCCAAATGAAATCAGGGAACTAATGAGGCTTGAAATTATCCAAGCTCTTCTGTACATAAAATTAACTGTGGTGCACTATCCCAGTCTATCATGGGATAGCAACAATAACAATATCAATCCATGAAACTTAACAACATGTTAAATACATTTTGCTATACCAAATACTTGTATTCTTCAATCGTCATGAAATTAAAGGCTTTCGGAAATAAAGGAATCTAACAGAAGAGATCAAAATCTTATGGAAAAAAGGAAGTTTCTTTTGATCCTTTTGTCCTACCTGCTACTAGAGGTGTACTGAAGATGCTTACAATAAGGCAACAGAGTATGACCTTAATTACCAATAACTCAATCCAACTACAAATAGAAGTGTACCACCATGCACTTAATATTAAATATAAATTTAAAAAAGAGTTCTTGTCTCTGATCATTCTAGATTAGCTGCATTAGATAGGCAAAATAGAGAGAAGCCATAGGACTTTCTCTCTATACCACGGTCACTGGATGAAGTGGAAACAGCATGGCCCTGATACTGTTTCCCTCTCTTGTATTTAATTTTTCTCTGCTTTAAAAGAAAGAAGACTGAAGATAAATGTGACCTTGTGAGCTTCAAAAGGTCAGAAGTCTAGGAGGGGAGTCCATGTTGGGACTTGGAAGAAGCCAGCAGTAAGAAGCAAAATCCCCAGGGATCTATCTGTCCAACCTAGTCCAGCCTTAGAATAGATGAGAACTCATCCATCTATCAGCAATGCCACATTTGGAAGTGAACTTAGGAGGGCAAATGTTATATAGACAGTGCATTAAGTCTCAGCCTACTTTCCCTAGGCACCAAGATGGTATTAAGGGAGAATGTATAATACTTCCTTCTCCCCCAACCTCAACATAGACAAAAATCACTTTTTTCCCTTTATATTGAATATTCTATGGTAGCATCAAAGTAAATATTCCTTTATAAAAGGTAAAAATAAAAGTAAAAATAGCAGAGTAATTGGTCCCAGTTTCTATCTGTACTCAATCAAAAGAGATTAAAAGATTGAGATCATCATAATAAAATAAGTTTAGAAGAATAATGTTCTATAATAATTAAAAAATAGCTCATATTTATATTTTTTACAAATCAGTTCCCTAGGCACAGTCCTTTCAGATAAACAACACATAATTTTAAATTTTAAAGATAATATTAAGTACCAATTACAATCCCTTTTGTCAGAGCACTTTCAGATATTCTCATTTGATTCTCCCAACAACCCTGCAAAGTCAGATGGGGAAACTGAGGAAGATAGAAGTTATGTAAGTTGCTGTTGGGTTTGCCCACTATGACCACTTCTGTAAGATTTCTATACTTTGAAAAAGGCTTTTCATTCCATGAAGATTAAAGATTCTAAGTATTTGGTATAGCAAAATCTATTTTAAATGCTCTTAAGTTTTTCAGGGATTATTTGAGGTGCTAATTTTCAAGGCTAATTTAGGATATTATCAAGTCGTGGGGAAGATATTTTAAGAAAAGAGTCTGACTTCTAAGGGTCCCCAAATTGTACCATCTTTAGCAGTGGTCTACCTGAATTTTTTTCATTATTTCAGTCACATCCAACTCTCCATTGACACCATGTGGGGTTTTCTTGGTAAAGATACTGACGTAGTTTGCTATTTCCTTCTCCAGTTCATTTTACAGATGAAGAAACTGAGACGAACAGAGCAGTGACTTGCTCAGGATCATAGTAAGTGTCTGAGTCCAAAAAAGAAGAGTCTTCCAGATTCCAGGTCCAGCACTCTGACCCATTCTGTTTTAATACTACTGTCAATTGGTTAGATATATTACCAGGAGATGGGGCCTTTTCCAGTTATGACTGACAGGTTCAAGCTAAGATGACCACAGGTGTTTTCATAGAATTCCAAAATTTCAGAGATTCAAGGGACCTTGGAGAGCATCTAATCTGACTTGTTTTACAAAAATGAGGATACTGAAACACTGAAAAAGTGACTCATCTAAGGTCATACATAACCTGAAATAAGACTAACATCTAGGATTCTTGACTCTTAGAATTGTGTTCTTTCCACCATAGTATAATGCTTCATCTTTTTCCACTGCTTTTGTTCCTTCATTCATTTTTTCATGTTTAAACATATATGTATATATAAAATATGTGAGAAAAAGAAGAGAGAAGAAGAGGAGAGAGTGAGTGACAGAGAGAGAGAGAGAGAGAGAGAGAGAGAAGAGGGGGAGGGAGGAAAAGAAGGATAGAAGGATGGATGGATGGATAGAAGTAGGGAAAGAGGAGAGGGAGGAAAGAGAAAGAGAGGGAGGGAGGGGGAGAAAGGGATAAAGGGATGGAAGGATCAAGAGAGGGAAAAAGAAAGAGAGAGAATGAGAGGGAGAGAGAGGAGAGAGAGAGAGAGAGAGAGAGATCTAAATAACTTGTAATTTTCCCCTGACAACTAAGAGGAGGTGATATTAGCTATGTGGGCCTCCAATTCAGGGTTAGTAAATTTGGCAGATAACCTCTGTACAAGCCTGTCCCAAAGAGCACAGTACAGTATCCCAAATGATGCTCTCAGTACCTTATATGAGCAGACAAGGCTAAGCTATTCACAGCCAACAGATTGATGAAGGGAATTTGATGGAATTATTGCGGCTTCACCAGGATGACAATGGGACCCTGGGAAGCTAGCTGAAGAGAAAACAAGATTACACAAGTCCAACAAACCCGAATGAAATCATCAGGCTAATGAGGCGTGAAGTTATCCACACTATTGTGCAGAAAATTAATTGTGGTTCACCATCCCATTTGATCATAGCTGATGGCTCTCAAAACTATGCAGTGATGGTCCACAGAAGCCTCCCCTTTATGGGCCAGGCCTAAAATACTAAGCTCCTACTCTGTACCTCTGACTTCCTCAGTTTAGGGAATTCTTTCCAATTCAACCGAATTCAATAACCACTGAACATTCCTACCTTCCCTGTTCCTGTGGAGGACAACACCATCCTCCCTTTCCCTCAGGCTTGCAACCCCCTGTTTGTCTCCTCGCTATCCCTCATCCCACCATATCCAATCTTTTGCCAAGATCTATCCATTTCACCTTTGCAGCATCTCTTCTGCATCCCCACCTTTTCTCCTCTGAGTGTCCATCATTCCTATACCAGCCCTCCTCATCTCATAGCTCCTCATTATAATAGCTATTAATGGATCTGCCTGCCTCATGCTCCTCCCCACACCAATCCATCCTTCATTCAGCCACCAAAGTGATTGTCCTAACATATAGATCCCTTAATGTCATCCCCACTTCTTCTCAATAAACTTCAGTGCCTCCCTATTTCCTTTAGAATCAAATATAAAAATCCTCTGTTGAGCTTTTCAAGCCCTTCATAACCTAGTTCCCTCTGCCTTTCTGGGCTTCCTACACCTTAACCTCCCTCCACATACTCTTCAATGGAGTACTTCAATGGATTCTGACCTTGTACATGAACAAGACACTCCATCTCTCTGCTCTAGGCATTTTCTCTGGTTGTTTCTCATGAATGGAATGTCTTCTCTCTTCATCTTTTAGTTCTCTTTGAGTCCCAACTAAAATCCCATCTTGTACAGGAAGCCTTCCCTAAGTCTTCTTCCCTCACTGGATTGGGAGCTCTTAGAGGATAGGGACTGTCTTTCACCTTTTTGCATTTCCAGCACTTAGCACTTAGTTGTTGTTGTCGAGTCCTTTCAGGAGTGTCCAGTTCTTTATGATCCCATTTTCTTGACAAAGATATTAAAGTGCTTTGCTATTTCCTTCTTCAGCTCATTTTACAGATGAGGAAACTGAGGTAAACAGTTATGACTTGCCCAGGGTCACATAGCTAGTAAGTGTCTGAGGTCGAATTTGAACTCAGAAATATGAGTTTTCCTGACTTCAGACGTGGTTCTCTATCCACTGTGCCATCTAGCTACTCATTTAGCACAATATCTAGTCTATAGAGGGTACTTAATAACACTATTAAACCCTACTATTCACTAAGAGAACAAAGTCAAGCAATGAAAGTGCCTGCCCTACCATTTGGGTGTTTCAACCCCAGGAAGTTTTCTGAGATAGTCAATGTGAAGAGATGTTCCCAGGGTCACACAAGGAAATAAGTGTTAGGTAATAGGCACTGTGCTTAGTGCTTCACAAATATTATCTCATTTGGTCATCATAACAATCTTGTGAGATAGGTACTGTCATTAACCTCATTTAAAAATCAAGGAAACTGAGGTAAGCAAAGGTTAAGTGACTTGTCCAAGGCCACACAGTTATTAAGTCAGATGGGTCTTCCTAACTCTCGACCCAATGCTCTATTCACCACACCAGTCCATTGTTAATAAGTGCCAGAGGTAAATAATAATAATATAATAATAACTAGCATTTATATGGTGCTTTAAGATTTGCAGAGTAATTCACAAATCTTATCTCATTTGAGCATCACAATAGCCCTAGAAAGTATGTGCCATATATTATCCCCATTTTACAGATAGGGAAACTGAGATAGACAGCAGTTAAATGATTTCTCTAAGGTTACACAGCTAGGAAGCAACTGAGACTGAATTTGAATTCAGGTCTTTCTAACCCCAGAACCAGCATTCTAACCATTGTACTATCTAGTGCTCTAGATTTAAACCCAGCACTCTACCATATCATAACACCAGACCAAAGACTACATGGAACCTCAAATCATCATATGATCTCCCTCTTCAAAAAGTTTACAATGTCCTTGAAGAGACAGGGCAGAACTCAACACATGTGTGCACACACACAAACACACACAATTAAACATCAATAACAACTCTGTAGTGTAGCACCTTTTTAAAAACTTCCCTATGAAGTTGGAAATGGAAGTAGTATCTTTTTTTTTTTTTTTACAGATAAGGGAACTAAGACTCATCAAAGTAAAGTGACTAGATTCTCATGGCAACAAGGTCAGTGGGAGCCAGGATTCAAACTCAGATCCCCTACTTGACCTTTGGTAAGAATTCAATGTCAGACTTTGAGACATAATGGAAAGAGCCTTGGCTTCTTGGAATAGAGTGCTAGTTTTGTTTCTATGTCACCATAAGGTCACTTCCCTTCTCTGGGTCTAAATTTCTACATCTGTAAAATGAAGGGATTGAACTGGGTGACTTCTATGACCTCCCCCCAAATCCTAACTATATGCTCCTGTGACTAGATGAACTCAAAGACCCTTTCCAGCTTAAAGATCTATGGACATTCAAAGGAGAGAGGACACAATATTGCCTAAATTGGCAACCATGGAACTGGCATGGCCAGAAGGTCCAGGAATTTAACATAAATAAAAATAACAGAATCAGGATAATCAGAGAGGACAAAGGCATCACCAGATCTCTCTGCCTGCACATCATCTGTGGACTTTCACTATTTGAGCCATTCTTAACAAAGAATCTTAACAAACAGGCCATGTTATATGGCTTTCTCTAGGGAAGAGTTTGAAGTCCTTTAGTGAACATTCTTCCCATTGGACAAAAAGACAAAAGAAAGGGGGGGGAGGGAAGAAAGGAAGGAAGGAAGGAAGCAAGGAAGGAAGGAAGGAAGGAAGGAAGGAAAAAAAGGAGAGAGAAGAAAGAGAAAGAAAGGAAGGAAGGAAGGAAGGAAGGAAGAAAGAAAGAAAGAAAGAAAGAAAGAAAGAAAGAAAGAAAGAAAGAAAGAAAGAAAGAAGAAGGAAGGAAGGAAGGAAGGAAGGAAGGAAGGAAGGAAGGAAGGAAGGAAGGAAGGAAGGAAGAAAGAAAGAAAGAAAGAAAGAAAGAAAGAAAGAAAGAAAGAAAGAAAGAAAGAAAGAAAGAAAGAAAGAAAGAAAAAGAAAAAAAGAAAAGAAAGAAAGACATAGACTAAGAAGGGCTAAGCTCTTTGCTAATTGTAATGATTATTTGAGTCAAGTTTTGATGGAGTCAGGAGCCGTGAGTTCAAATGTAGACTCTGTCATTGATGATCTTCCATTGTCGTGACTCCAGGTTCACTTACCAGTCTAATTGAACCTGGATACAAAATCCAATTCTTATCTTTATTTTTTTAAGGCTCCTGTCATTTCTCTCTATTTTAGTAGCCCTGGGGTAGCAGGAAGAACAGTAAACCTGGCAGTTGGAAGACTTGGGTTAGAAGCCTGATTCTGCTACTTACCATCTGTGTGGCCTTGGGTGAGTCACCAAACCAATCTGGAGCTCAGTTTCCACCTCTGAGAAATGAAAAGATCAGGTTGAATTATTCCCAAGGCCAAATCCAGCCCTGACATTCTACAATTCTTTGGAAAGAGCCCAAATACCAGGGCAATGTCTCTTCAAAGACATTCTGGGAGCTATTATTATAAGACTGTAAAGGATGAGAAAAGAAAATTCAACAGGGAGCTTCCAAAACAATGGTGTACAATCCCTGAATGGAAGGAGAACAGAATCAATGTTTACTGGAAGGTTCCTCACTCATAAAACATCTGACTAGTCTAGGGGCAGGATGGGGAGGGGGAGGAGGAAAAAAGTTTACAAGAAGCAAAACACAATACACAAAGCTGAGTATGTCAAGTAAACTCAGTCAAAGAAAAGTTAATGAGGCAAAGATGTGATTCAACTGTGTCCATTATTGAATAAGCAGAAGAAACTGTCTAAACACTGGACTTGGGTCCAAGGGCACCCTGGCAGGCTGAAAGCTTGTCATTCTATTATCCTAAAAGAGGGAACTACATTAGACAACAATGGCGGGAGAATTTTGCCCACTGGAGGACTTCAAAGAGACTGACATGTTCTTTGTACAGCTGGGGAACCGACTCCCGTAGCCTGGATTGAATAAATTTCTCAAATTGGAAGGAATGCTTTAGACTGGCCGGCAGGAAGAATTTGTTGACTGGGGGTTGGGGGGGAGGTTGGGGGGAGACAGCTGGAGGGGGGGAAAGGGAGGAGGCAGAGAAGGGGAGGTGGAATCTATTTCCCCCAAGTCAGGGTCATGAATGATGGAAGGGCAGTTTATTAGCCTAAAGGAACCAGTACCATTGGGAATAGGATTTCCAAAAGTTAGAAGATGCCTAAATTTTTAACTTATAGAGGCAGCAAACTGCTATGACTCAAAATGAAGACAACAACAACAAAATGAAACAAAACAAGCAAAAGAAACAAAAAAAAACACAGTAGAGCTAGAGTCAAAGGGACTAAATTTGAGTCCCAGCTTTTCCACTAACTAGTTGTGTGTCCTTAGACAAATCACTTTACCTCCTTAAGCCTGATTTTCCTTCTCAATAAACTGAAGATATTGGACTTGATAATATTTTAAGATTCATTTCATGCCTGTTCTAATTCTTGAACAAAGTATATGTGACTAGTCAGATTTTTCCTTCCTCTTTTTGTATCCTCTACCCACTCTTAGAAGCTCAAAAGACTTTTTTTTTAAACTCAAAGAACTTTAGAGATCACATAGTCAAATACCAAAATTTTTAAATGAAGAAACACCCCTTGGGGAGATTCAAATGTAGGTCCTCAGGCTCCTGATCTTGGACTTCTAGTCTCACTCTATCATGTCTACTCTGCTGGTGTCTAATTGTCCTCATGCTATTCAGTATCTCACTGAAGCCTGCCCTCCTTGACATGCTCCAAGTAGTAGAGAGGCGACTCAGAATTCTGGATGAAACACTGAACTTGGAGCTCAAAAAATCTGGCTTTAAATCCTATGTCTGTGACCATATGGAGATAACTTTATTTCTCTTAGCTCCAAAGGGAGTTGGACTAAACCTATTATTACAGTATTCTAAGCTCTTCCCCAGCACTCTCTCCATCTCTCGTCAAAATTAAGCTGTCCTAGGTCTCATTTTCTCAGGCTGGAAATGAGCTGGCTGTGTGTATAATATAAACAAATTCACAGTTGAGTGTTAATGATCAATGCATTTTTACTCAGCTGACTCACAAATAGCATTCTAACTATACCTGAGGAAAGATTACCTTAATATGAAATGGTTGCTTAATGGTAGAATTTCAGGTACTATAGCCAGCAAGTAAGAAGAATATTTGAGGGTGCAGAAGCATATTACAAAGTACATACAACGCATCATTCCTGAAACTGTGAAGAAAAGACAAAAATAAAATAATCCCTCATCATCTACCAAGGTGATACAGGTACATGGACTAATATAATTCAAGGGAAGGAGGGAATGATAGAGGCAAGAAAGAGAACCAGACTAAGTACTCTAGAAATACTTGAGGATGAAATATATTTCATTGTAGAAAATAATGATGATATTTGTCCTTCATTCTCAAAGAAGACCATGACACATCAGGGAAGTGATGCCATGACAAGCATATGAATGGGAATTGGGGGGGGCGGTGCTGTGCTAAGTCACCAGTCTTACTTTCTCCTCCAGAGCCATCTGAGTTCAGTGGTCAGATAAAAATCAAGATGAGGATGCAAAGCAATCAGGGTAAAGTGACCTGTCCAAGGTCACATAGCTAGTAAGTGTCAAGTGTCTTAAGCTGAATTCAAACTCCCATGCTCCTAACTCCAAGGCCAGTGCTCTGTCCACTGTGCCACCTAGCTGCCTGTAGAAAATAATAGTAAAAGGTTATATGACATCCTTGTCTCCTGAGCAGAATCTTAAAGGCAAATAACAAATTCTGAAAGATAGAGACAAGGAGAATGAAGACATCGTGTCTTTGGGGGGAAGGGAAGGGGAGAAGGAAAGTGACCTATATTAACACATGGAGAAAAGAGGAGTTCTGAGTTTGATTAAAGGAAAGAAGTATGAAATAAAACTGAGATGGTAGCCAGATTATAGAGCCTTAAATGCTAGGTATGATGGGAGCAGTATCCTCTCCTCAACAACTTTTAGAGCAACCTTTGTAGGATGAGGTTCAAACTCATTAGTCTGGTAGGTTAGGTTAATTTTTCCTTAAAAGATATTGAAACTGCTCTAGAGATTCCTAGAGATTTAATTGGGTTCTGGGGATAAGGCTTAGTTGAGGTCTCCAAAGTACAAAAACATCCTATACCCACATGGTTATCACTCTTCCCTCAGGCTTTGAGTTGAGGAGAACTACCTTCCACTAAATCATCTGTGTCCTCAATTCTTCCCTTCTCTGAATGGTTCCCCCCACCAAGGGAAAACTAAGTCAAAACACCTTGTGTTCACAGTTAGAAAGACAGTAAGTATCTCATTTCCTTCTAATCCTAAACCTTACCAAACTAGACAGAGGAGGTAACTAGAAGTAAGGCCAACTAGTAAAATATAAGAAGAGACTGCCACAAATTATCAATGAAAAACTATAGGGAAAATTGCATATAGAATATCAGAAAGATATATGCCTGTAAAATATAGACTAGTAAATTAGGGCTTCTCACATTTGGAATAAGGACTTCTTGAGTGTGAGGAATTTAAAAATAAGGAGAATTAATTTGTTTCTCTGCCAATTTTAATTCCTTGGTAGCAACCACTTTTCGAAAGTGATTATGTGGTAAACCTGCAACCTCACTTGGGAGGGGAAAAGGTTACTTATATCCAATATTTATTGACCCCAGAGAAATTGTCAGGGATATTCTTTACAACTGGTTGCAGATGGGAATTGTACAACATGAGCCTCTAAATCTGTCTCTAGATTGGGATGATGGTATAGTAACACTCCAGTTTGGGATTGTATGCATTTCCTAAGGTAATATCCCAGATTTTTCTTTATTATATAGTAAAAGTCAATTTCATTATTTGTAAAAGTCCCCTGCTTTTCAGGGGTTCTAATATTAAAAAACACTCTCCAATATACCTATTTCTCAACAGAGAGTTGAGGGACTATTGGAGAGGAGTAAAGCATCCATCACCTGGTATGGCCTGGTATTTGTTTGATTTGTCTTGCTTAACTTGCTTAACTCTACTTTGTGATAGTAAATAGTACTGTTTGGTGGTGAAGGGAGATATTGACAAGTGGTAGAAATGTTAAAGGAAAAAAGTCACTAATAAAACATTTATTTAAAAACATAATAAAATGAGGGGTGATTTTTTTTTATTCACTGCAACAAAGATAATGGGAAAATCCCTCCTAGAAAGGGGCTCAAGGTTCATCTGCCAACCCTTACATTCTACTAATGAATTAATTTTACCATGCTCATTCTCAGTTGGGGTAGTTGTGGAGCAGAATTTAGTCTTAGTCCTAAATGTTTCTAGTTTATGAAACAAGGGAAGGAACCACAAAGAGTTACCATTAGGTCAGGGCAAGCACAACTAGTTCTCTGTAACTCACTGGGAAAAAAATCATGATGGCAGCAAGCAGGCAATAATGCTTCATATACATGTTAATAATACATGGGATCGAGGGATGAGGTGGTAGAAGCAGGTAGGCAGTGGTGGGGAAGAGAATGGAGGGGGGGGAAATAGAGAGTCATGAACCCAGGTCAGAATTAGAAGCACTTGAGCAACATGCCCTCTCAACAGGTGGAGTGCTGGAGGGACAGGAGTTTGGAGTCCTGCTTTTATAGGATTTGGGGGGAGGGGTGATGAACTAACTCTTCTCCATGCCACCTTTGACTTAATTTACTAACATTCATGAAACATCATTTCAAAGATATGAATACTACCTTGGGTTTTTCTCATTTACATTACATGTTGCTGATCTTACTGCACCTGTCTGGGAGCTTACCTGTAGTTTACAGAGGGCTGTTAGCTGAACCGAGGGATCATTCATTACATTAGGGTCTAGCACAATCTCAGAATGTAACCTCGGTTCATTTATAAAGCAATTGCCAATGCTTCCCCAATTTATGAGAGTTTGCAAATCACTGTTATACTTTTTTAATTTATAGGGAATTTAGTAGGTAGCTTCTATCTTGCCCTTTTGTAATCTTACTTTTTACCATTGTTACCTTATACTAGCTACTTATAAACTTACTTTATGAACTGGCACAGGGAGGGTGGTCAGGAAGTGGATACAATTTCACCATGAGAGGTTTAAATGTGATGACTTCTAAGATCCCCTCCAGCTTTAATTCCAATGATCAAACTTCATCAGTTTATCTAGGGATGAGTATTCCCAGGTTACTTCTTCCCATCCCATTTCTGTACCACTATCAGACTATCATTCCCCATACTTTACTTTTATCATGCCATTGCCTCCTCAACAACCTTCAACACTATCCCACTAGCTGTAGGACAAGGTCCAAATTTATTAGCCTGGTTTTCAAAGCCCTCCATGATCCCTTTCCAATTAAAATTTTTTGTCTCAATTCCATATAGTTTTCTAAAAGAATCCTTTGTTCCCACAAAATTGGCCCTGCATTTTTCTGTTCTGATCCATTGGTCACATTGATCTCTCAATTTAGTGTGTAGCCCAATAGCAGAGGTGGTAATATAAATAGTAGTTTAATCTATTGTGTTTGCTACTTGCCTCCACTAAAATCCTCCTACTTCTCCCCCTATGGTAATGACTTTCCTATCTTGGTCTTTATCCTCTATATCTTCTTAAACTTATTAATATGTTGCACTAGAGTTATCTGTGCTTACAGTTTTTTCCTGGAATTGACTGGAAACTGAATGAGGGCAAAGACTGAATCTTGCCTAAATTTTGTATATTCCTAATCTCAAAGAATACATTTCTGTACATTACAAGTGGTTTACAAATAGTTTTGAACAAATGAATATTTATAGAATTATCAGGAAATCTAACTGAGGCCAGTGAGCACTGTTCAACTTATTCTGTTAGGCAAAGACACCCAAGGATTTGGTATTTGTTTCCTAGAATCTTGGGCATGGGGACCTTAGCAACGACATCACCAACCATCCCAAAACCTTGAGAGACAAGTCATCTACTCTACTTAACCATTTTGGTTGTAGCTCTCCCTCCATCTTATTTAAAAAAATCTACAAATGAGAATGATGCCACCTTTATGTTTTTTTCATGAAGTTTATATGAGTCTTTAATGAGGTAATATATGACAACACTTTGAAGGGCATATATTATTCTCTGAGTGTAAGGCATCATTAAAAACAATAGAAGATATGACCTCCTGCTTTCAAGTAACTAACAATTTCATCAGTGATGCAAGACTAAAACCCTTGAGACAATGAAAGATCCAGGTAGTAGATGATAACTAGCCCTAACTCAAGTCCCAACCCTCTGGCAGCTTGGGGAACTTGGACCCAGTTCCTTCATCTTGGTCACTCCCTGACAAATTAATTGTCTTTTATTATTTGCTTGTTGAAGTTCAACACTTGAATTAGTGCTCAGATCTAAACTAATTAGCATTAATCAAGCAAATATAAATTTGGGAGACAGTTTTAAAGGCTTTACTTAAATCAAGTCATTGAATTGCCTTGACTGACTGAGCATGCTGTAAACTCATTATGCCAGAGAGCAAACTCATGGGATAATAGGAAGCCTGGATTCCGGACCCAGGAGACTCTATTTTGAGACCCAGTCTTATTACTATGTAACTTTGGCAAATAATGCCATTGTCCCTTTATTTATCACTTCCTCTCTCTGGTCCTATTTTCTTCTTTATAATAAGAATTGGTATGTCTATGTTTTGCAAAGCATTTTGCATACATTATTCCATGTGATCCTCAGGATAAATATGTGATGTAGATAGTGGGGGAAAATATTCCCATTTTATAGATGAAGAAAGAAAACTTTTAGAGAGGTTAAGAGATTCAGCCAAAGTCATTTATCTATAAAAGATCACAGTCAAGTCTTCTCACTCTAAAATTAGGATACTATCAATTATAACCTACTGCCCAAATAGGAAATGATAGTGGGGGAGGAAGGAAGGGTTGAACTCTAAAGGACCCTTTAAGTTGGAACATCATTGACAATAGTGGTTGGATGGTACAGTGGAATGCTAGACCTGGAATCAGAAAAAAACTCGGTTCAAATCTCATAATAAGAAATGTAATCTCATTATAGTAATCTGCTGTTTGATAAACCCAAAGAGTCCAGCCATTGGGATAAAAACTCCGTCTTTGATAAAAACTGCTGGGATAATTGGAAGTTAGTATGGAAGAAATTTATATTAGACCAACACCTCACACCCTTCACCAAGATAAGATCCAAATGGTCACAGGACTTAGATATAAAAAACAATACTATAAGCAAATTAGAAGATCAAGGACTAGTTTACCTGTCAGATCTATGGAAAGGGGAGCAGTTTATGACTAAGGAAGAGTTGGAGAACATCACCAAAAACCAATTAGATGATTTCGATTACATTAAATTAAAAAGCTTTTGCACAGATAAAACCACTGTAACCAAGATCAAAAGAAATGTAGCAAATTAGGAAACAACCTTTACAACTAATGATTCTGACAAAGGACTCATTTCTAAAATATACAGAGAACTGAGTCATAGTTTTAAAACAAAAAGCCGTTCCCCAATTGACAAATGGTCAAAGGATATGCAAAGGCAATTTACAGATAAGGAGATCAAAGCAATCCATAGCTATATGAAAAAATGCTCTAAATCATTAATTATTAGAGAAATGCAAATTAAAGCTTCTCTGAGGTACCACCTCACACCTCTCAGATTGGCCAATATGACCAAGAAGGATAATGATCATTGTTGGAAGGGTTGTGGGAAATCTGGGACACTATTACACTGTTGATGGAGCTGTTAACTCATCCAACCCTTCTGGAGAGCTATTTGGAACTATGCCCAAAGGGCAACAAAAATGTGCTTACCCTTTGACCCAGCAATACCACTACTGGGTCTATACCCTGAAGAGATGATGGAAAAGGATAAAAACATTACTTGTACAAAAATATTTACAGCAGCCCTGTTTGTGGTGGCAAAGAATTGGAAATCAAGTAAATGTCCTTCAATTGGGGAATGGCTTAGCAAACTGTGGTATATGTATGTCATGGAACACTATTGTTCTATTAGAAACCAGGAGGGACAGGATTTCAGGGAAGCCTGGAGGGATTTGCATGGACTGATGCTGACTGAGATGAGCAGAAGCAGAAAAACACTGTACACCCTAACAGCAACATGGGAGTGATGTTCAACCTCGAAGGACTTGCTCAGGAACAATTTTGGGCTGTCTGCAAAGGAGAGTGCCATCTGTATCCGAAAAGGAGCTGTGGAGTTTGAACAAAATTCAAGGACTATTTCCTTTAATTTAGAAAAAAAGAGATATCTTATTGTCTGATCTTGTTACCTCTTAGACTTCTCTTCTTTAAGGATAATGATTTCTCTCTCATCACACCCAGTTTGGATCAAGGTACAACATGGAAACAAAGTAAAGACTGACAGAGTGCTTTCTGGGGGGGGGGGGGGAGAGCGAAGCAAGATTAGGGGAAAATTGCAAAACTCAAATAATATCTTTAATAAAAATTAATTTAAAAAAAGAAATGTTACTTCCATGATCCTGGGAAGGTCATTTAACTATTGACTTAGTATAGTAAAATGAAGATTTATAGAATTATGAGGGGCAAATAAGATGACATATGTAAAATATTTTGCAAAGCTTAAAACTCTATTAAAATTGGGGCAGCTAGGTGGCACAGTGGATAGAGCACTGGCCCTGGAGTCAGGAGTACCTGAGTTCAAATCCTGCCTCAGACACTTAATAATTGCCTAGCTGTGTGGTCTTGGGCAAGCCACTTAACCCCATTTACTTTGCAAAAAAAAAAACCTAAGAAAAAAACTCTATTAAAATGTAGCTATTATTAATATGCAATGGGGAGGAGGGAGTCAAGATGGCAGATTAGAGGTACTAATCCAGTCAAATTCTCACAATATTCCTCTCCTAATAACTTTAAAATGATACCTCAAATTGCATTTTTGAACTGGCAGTGTCAACAAAAAAGGACAGCATTTTACATTTTTTTCCCACCTATGATAATTTAGGATGTTGCCAGGAGAGCTCTATGTCTGAGATCCAGCCTGATAACACCAGCTATGGGATTTAGAGGTAACCAGGAGAGTGGTACAGTAGCTTCTGGAGCTCTCAACCAAGAGAGAGTGAATTGAACAACTGGTCAGAAAGAGATTACAGGAAACTCTTTACTGGTAGGTGTATTGGCACTGAATAGCAATTCCATTGTCCACACACAATTTAGGGTAGAGATAAACACTTGTGGTAGGTCATAAGGGAGCAGGGTCTAGGTCACAGTTCTAGAGCTAAAAGCAATATTTTGTGCATGAAGTTACAGAGGAGTCAGGGCCTTCCTGGGCAAAGTTTACCACATAAGGAGAACAGTGACCCCTCCCCAGATCATGCCACCCTGGAAACTACAAAAACTTGCAGACTAGCAGCTCTGGAAACAGCAGCATGAAGAAACCAGAAATTTGGGACAGTGACAAACAACCTGAGATAAGCAAAGCCTATCTTTCATGTAAAGTTCAAAGTCAAAAAATAGTCATGGAAAATGAGTAAAACATAAAATAACAACAAAAGAACTTAAACCCAAAAATCTACTCTAGTGGCAAGAAAACCAAGACACAAACTCAGAAGGTAACAATGTTACCAAATATTAAATTGGGCTCAAGTTCAACAAGAGAATTCCTATAGAAGTTGAAGAAAGAAGAATGATAAAGGGAAAAAAATAGGAGAAGAAATAAGAGTGATACAAGAAAAAATATGAAAAGAGAATTAACAACTTGATTTTTTAAAAGGACACCAAAAATATTGAAGAAAATAACACCTTAAAAAAAACAGAATTGGACAAATGGTAAAAGAGACAGAAAAATTCGCTGAAGAAAAGAACTCCTTTGAAAGGATAAATGGAAAAGGAGATACAAAAATTCATTGAAGATAAGAATTTCTATATCAAGAAACAAGAAAACAAAGTCCAAAGAATGAAAAAATAGAAAAAACTGTGAAATAGCTCATCAGAAAAACAACTGACATAGAAAATAGTTTGAGAAGACATGATTCAAGAATTATTGGACTGCCTAGGATCAAAAAAGAGCCTAGATATCATATTTCAAAAAAATTATAAAGGTATACCATTCCAAAATCTTAGATCCAGAAGGCAAAATGTAAATTGAAAGAATCTACCGATTACCTCTTGAAAGAGCTACTGAAATGAAAATTCTCAATAGCCAAATTCCAGAATCCCCAGTCAAGGAGTAAATATTGCAATGCTTTCCAGAAAGAAACAATTTGAATATTATGGAGTCACAATTAGGATCATACTAGATTTAGCAGCTTACATATTAAAGGACCAGAGGGACTTGGAATAAAGTATTCTAGAAGACAAAGAAGCTAGTATTTCAACCAATAAAACCCTACCCAACAAATTCAGTATAATCTTTCAGGAGGGGGGAATAGTTATTTAATAAAATAGAGGACTTTCAAGCATTTCTGATTGACAAAAACAGAACTGAACAGAAAATTTAACATCCAAAATATAAGTTTCAAGAGAAACATAAAAGGGTAAATATGAAAAAGAAATCATAAAAACTCAGTAAAGTTAAATTGTTTGGGAACATGATACACATAGAATTGTTTATATCTTAATATACATACATATATCAACAGAAGACATGGGTTTGAATTGATTATATTGAAATGACCTCAAAAAAAAATAAAGGGATGAGCAAAAGGGATGTACCAGGAGAAGGGAGAGAATGGGTAAAATTATCCCCTATAAAAATGGTGTGTTAAAAAATATCATTTACAGTTAAGAGGAAAATAGAGTTTGGTGGGCAATGTTTGAACCTCACTCTCATTAGAATTGGTTCAAAGAGGGAATAATATATATATATATATACTACATATGTGTTCATATACATATATATGTATTCAGTTGAGTATGGAAATCTAGCTTAACCAACAGGAAAAATAGAGGAGATTAGAAAAAGGCAGGAATGAAAAAGGGAGGGGAGATTAAGGGAACCAGTGATTAGAAAGAGAACAGACTTCTGAGGAGAAACAAAATTAAAAGTGAGAAGGATAAACAGAAAAATATAGAATAGAGAGAAATATAGTTGGCAATCATAACTTCAAATGAATAGGATCATTCACCACTACAACAAAAAAAGCAGAGAGCAGAATGGGATTAGGAATAGTTAGCCAACAATATATTGTTACAAGAGATACACTTGAAACAGAAACACTTGCACAGAGCTAAAATAATGAGATGAAACAGAATCTATTACGCTTCAACTTAAAAAAAAGGCAGTAGGAATTGTCTCAGACAAAGCAAAAATGAACCTAATTAAAAGATAATCAGTAAAATTACATAGAGTAAGGAAAATGCTCTAAATTACTGTCAATAAGAGAAATACAAATTAAAATATATCTTAGGCATCATCTCATCCCTAGCAGAAATGACAAATGCTGGAGGGGATGAGGGAAAATATATTCACTAATGTATTGTTAGTGGAGTTGTAAACTAGTCCTACCATTCTGGAAAACAATTTGGAAATACATCCAAAGGTCTATAAAACTATGCATACCCTTTGACCCAGCAATTCCACTACTCAAAGAGATAAAAAGGGGAGGGGGGAAGACCTATGTGTGCAAAATATTTTGCGGTGGCAAAGAATTGAAAATTGAGGGGACGCACATCAATTGGGGAATGAGTAAACTATTTATTTTTAGGTTTTTGCAAGGCAAACGGGGTTAAGTGGCTTGCCCAAGGCCACACGGCTAGGTAATTATTAAGTGTCTGAGACCGGATTTGAACCCAGGTACTCCTGACTCCAGGGCTGGTGCTTTATCCACTGTGCCACAGCCACCCCTAAACAAATGATTTTGATAGAATGCTATTTTGTTATAAGAAATTATGAGGGACATAGTTTAAATAGGAAAAAAAACATCTATAGGAACTGATGTAAAGTGAAATGAGAAGAACCAGATCATTGTGCACAGTAAGAGCAATAATGTAATGATGACAACTATAAAAGAATTGGCAACTCTGATCAATACAATGATCCAAGACAATTCCAAAGGACTCGTGATGAAAAATGTTATTCTTCTCCAGAGAAAGAACTGATTCTAAGTATAATAAAGTTTTTTTCACTTTATTTTTCTTTTTTTTGGTTGTAATAGATAATTTTTGGAAAATATTCTGCATAATTTCACTTATATGATTGATATACTGCTTGCCTTCTTATTAGGTGAAAGAAAGGTGGATTTAAAATTAAAAACAATGTTAAAGAATAATAATAAATACATGATAAACACATAAAAGTACATATGTACATATACAAACTTATGTCTCTGTGTATGCTGGGAAGAAAATAGAAGTATTCTAATACCCAAAGCTTCATCATGAACACAATTTCCTCTTTTTTCTGTCCCTCTCAACCCCCCATTACACTGAGCAAATATTAACAACCCAGAAAAATACATAAATCCAATAGTTCAACAAAACAAATTCCCAAATTGACCATATCCTAAAATGTATGTGTCTCTCTCTGCTTTTTAATTGTATCAGTTCTCTACAGGTGAATGATATGTGTCTTGATTATTTTGAATTTCTGGTTTAATGTTGTGTTAATTATTTTTTCCTATGATGTTAGCATTGTATAAATTGTTCTCCTACTTCTGTTCACTTCATCCTGTTTCAGTCCTTTCCCTTTGCCTCTGATTTAAAAAATTTAAAAGACTAGCTATAAGGAGTTTTAAACCTATAGGACCTTTTCCTCTTTCTTTTATTTCTTTTGAATCTAAGCTGGGTCCGAGAGTATGCACAGTTGGGGGGCAGAGTTCCAACTTGTTTTCCAGGAGAGTTGGACCAATTCACAGCTCTACCAGCAATGCACCTTTTTCCCACAGCCCCTCCAACATTTGCCATTTTTCTCTTTTGTCTTATCTGATGGATATAAGGTGAAAAGCACTTCAAAGTTTTGATTTGCATTTCTTTAAGTATGAGTAGCAGGCACAATTTCCTCTGCAATTCTAACAAAAAGAAAGGGAGAAGTCACACTCAAAAACTGTTTTCTAAAAACAAAAACAAACCTGTTTTCTAGACTTGTCATTTGATTTCTCTTCAGCCCTGACTTTCAGATTTTTTGTAATAGAGATCTTCTCTAACTTTCTCAAGTGATTATTATTTATGCTTACAGTTCAGGACATCTAAATCAATTTAGCCATCCTGTGTGCTATCCAATTCCTCATTTAGTAAATCATTTCTTTACTGGACTGTCATCTATTTACTTGTAATTTTTTTCTTTCCTCTCATTTTCCCCTTCTTTTGTCTACTACATATCTCTGTTCTCTTTTTCCCACCTATACATGACTAAAAGAAAAGGAAGTACATCAAATGATTTTAAAATCAGTAAACACTTTTATTCTGTTGGCAATTTACTTATGTTGAGTTTCTCAAATGACATCTTATTTTTATTTAGACTTTAAGTTCTCGTGAATAATCAAAAGTATTAGGACATTCAATAATAAGACAGAAATATAAAGATATTACCACTAGACCACAATCAAGAAGGCATGCACTTTCCATTATCTGTCCAGTAGATGAGATGAATGGAGAATCATCCCATTCTCCTTGCTAATCCTCTGTCTGACCAGTGGCAATTTTAAGAAGAAAGATGTAAACCCCTATAGGGTCATGTGATTCAGTCTTTTAAGGCTGACTGGGAAAAAATAAACCTGAGTGTATATATATATATATATATATATATATATATATATATATATATATATATATAATATATATATGTATATATATATGTATATATATACATATGTGTGTGTGTGTGTGTGTGTGTGTGTGTGTCTAAATGAGTTTTATAGATCACTACTTCATTGAACTGGAAATAATCCTAGTGATCATATAGTCCAGCTGCCTTGTTTTACAAATGAAATCCAGAGATGACGTTTTTTACCAGTAGCAATATGATACAAGATAGTGTGTGAAATGTAACCACACTGAGGTGAGGAATTGCATGTTGCTATTTTCATCTTTGCATTCCAAATACTTTACTTAAAATTTGCCCTAATGTAGGTGATTAATAAGATGCCTAGAACTTGTTCTCTGTGATAGAAGGAGCATTGGGGTATTCATTTCTTTCATCATAACTGAACTTCTTTGCTATAAGGGAGGATTTTATTAGGAATGGGAAGGTTAGCGATAGTCAACAGAGAGTGGCAACCATGTTTCTTTTTTTTAAGGATTTACTTATAGACCTTAAAGAAAAAGAAAGAGCATTGGAATCAGGAGATCTAAATTCAAGCTGTCACTCTGGGTGTTTCTTCTCCTAGTCTCAGTTTCTTCTTCTGTAAAATGGGGGCGTTGGACCAAATTATATTTCAGGTCCCTTTCAGCTTTAACAAAAAAAACCCATCCCAGCTCTTACATTCTAGCCCTTAAAAAAAAAATTTAGATGGTTAGTCGCAAAGTCAGGATTAAAACCCAAGCCTCTTGTCTATTCAAGAGCATTGCTGTTTCTACTACCAAGCCATTCTGTTTAATATAGCTATTTAATTTAAAATAATTTTGAGGCGCGGCTAGGTGGCAGAGTGGATAAAGCACCGGCCCTGGAGTCAGGAGTACCTGGGTTCAAGTCCGGTCTCAGACACTTAATAATTACCTAGCTGTGTGGCCTTTGGGCAAGCCACTTAACCCCGTTTGCCTTGCAAAAACCTAAAAAAAAAAAATTAAAAAAATAAAATAAAATAATTTTGAACTCAAGAGTAGATTTGAAAAGTGCAATCTTAACTCTGCTACTGACTGGCTATGACCATGAGCAAGTGACTTAACATATTTGAACTTTAATTTCCTTATCTATAAAAGAGGAGATAATAGCATCTATCTTGAAAGGTTGCTGAAAGGATTACATATGAATATATATATATACATATATATACATCTTAAAGAACTTTATTAGTAAATGTCTGATACTTCTGCTGTTGAATGCCTTAAGATATTATTAAATATATAATGATATGGAGAAAGCATGCTGGATTTGAAATTAGAAGTTCTATCTTGAATTACTATTATATTATAAGAAATGACAAAAGTTGAGAAAAACCTGAGAAAATCTATGTGAATTGCAAAGTGAAGTGAGCAGAACCAGCAGATCATTATATATGATAATAGTAATATTATAATGATGAAAAGCTGCAAATGACTTAGCTATTCTGATCAACACAGTGATCCAAGACTTATTCTGAAGGATTTATGATGAAAAATCCTATCCACCTCCACAGAAAGAATTGATAGAGTCTAAATACAAATTAAAGTATACTTTCAGACTTTTCTTATTTTTCTTGCCTTTTTATCACATTTAATGTGAGAGTATATTTTACATGATTGCATATGTGTAATTGATATCTCATTTCTTATATTCTCATTGAGTAAGAGAAAGATGAGAGGGACAGAGAGAATTCAGAACTCAAAAACATTTTTAAGATGATTTAAAACAAAAAAAAATTGAAAGTTTAAAAATTTCAAGCTCATTGTGAAGTGTTGTGTTATCTTGGGCAAGTCATTCATTCATTTACTCATTCTCTTAGAGTAAAAGAAGAAGCATCAGAAAAATAATAAAATATATTTTAGCCTTTATGTAAAAGACTTCGTAATAAGACACCTCTCTACTTAAAAATAAAAGAAAAGATTCAAAGATGTGAAGATGTGGGGGACAACTAGGTAGTGCAGTGGATAGAGCACCAGCCCTGAAGTCAGGAGTACCTGAGTTCAAATCCAGCCTCAGACACTTAATAATTACCTAGCTATGTGGCCTTGGGCAAGACACTTAATCCCATTGCCTTGCAAAAAACCTAAAAAAAAGATGTGAAGATGTTTATGACCTTAAGCAAGGACTTTAGCATCTCTATGCCTCAGTGTTTCCATCTATAAAATTGACTTATGATTTCTCAGCTACTTAGTTAATAAAATTGCTTTATTACTAATTAGGAATTGGATCAGGTTCTGAATATAGGTCATTCTAAGAAGTGGCCCACTCTTCATAAAGGTCTTTGAGAACCTTAGGATGAAAGAAACTATATGCATAAAATCCTATAATTCTAGGATTCTGTAAGCACAGAAGGTTATGAGTGTTTTAACAGAGGAGGTGACTCATTGTCTTGGAGGGAGTGGTGGGAAAGAAGAATAGAGAAAGCGGGCTTGAGAGATGGAAAAGTGCATAGGAACTAATTGCCTGGAAAAGTTAAGCTCTTTAGGGAAAAGAGCTTGGAATTTGGAGAGAGACAGAGAGGGAGAGGGAGAGGGAGAGGGAGAGGGAGAGAGAGAGAGAGAGAGAGAGAGAGAGAGAGAGAGAGAGAGAGAGAGAGAGAGAGAACAAATACTTTTGTCCATTAGAAATTCAGAAGGAAAAAATAAACAATTGTATTTTTAAATGAACTTTTGAAAAAATGAATGAATAAAATAAATTAGGGAAGCAGCATTGAAAGAGTCTTAGATGGGGTGGTTAGGTGGTACAGCTCTGGAGTCAGGAGTACCTGAGTTCAAATCCTGCCTCAGACACTTAATAATTGCCTAGCTTTGTGACCTTGGGCAAGACACTTAACCCCATTGCCCTGCAGAGAAAAGAAAAAAGAAAAGAAGAGAGGAGAGGAGAGGAGAGGAGAGGAGAGGAGAGGAGAGGAGAGGAGAGGAGAGGAGAGGAGAGGAGAGGAGAGGAGAGGAGAGGAGAGGAGAGGAAAGAAAAGAAAAAGTCTTGGATTCAGAATCCAAAGACCTGAACTCAGGTTCTGATTCTATCATTTACTACCTGGATGGACTTCAGCAAGTTCCTTCAATTGTTTGGACTTCAGTTTCCCCATTGGTAAAATAACAATAAAGATACTTGCTCTCTGGAAAGACTTGCATGAACTGAGTGAAGTGAGCAGAACCAGAACATTATACACACTAGCAGCAACATTGGGTGATGATCAGCTATAATGAACTTGTTCATTTTAGCAGTTATTGTACTGAAAATTCTAAAAGACTTGTGATAGAAAATACCATCCCTATCCAGAGAAGGAACTATGGTGTTTCAATCTAGCTCAAAGCTTACTATCTTCAGTTTTTAAAAGTTATCATGTATTATGGGTTTTTTCCTCTTTATTGTTTTTCCCTATTTCAATTTAATTCTTCTTTCACAACATGATTAATATGGATTTACTTTTTAATATAACCTATATTAAATTGCTTTCTGTCAGTGGGGGGAGGGAAGAGCATGGGGAGAAAAATATGAAACTTAAAACCTTTCAAAAATGATTGTTGAAAACTATCTTTGCATGTAGTTGGAAAAATAAATAAATAAAATATTAAAGCAAAAAGAAACTTGTACTACCTAGTACCTTGCAAGATTGTTCCAAAGAAAAAGATTTATAGTTTTATAATAATAATAGCTTTTTTTATTTACTTAGCTCATGTTAGAGTTGGCAAAGTGCTTTTTCATTATTATCTTATTTTGTCCTCAATAATCCTGGGAGGTGGGCACTATGTCCATATTTTACAGAAGGGAAAGTTGAGGCATCTAGGTGCTGTGACTTGCCCAGGGTCACACAGCTAATTAATAGCTCAGGTAGGATTCAAACTGAGTTCTTCCTGACTCCAAGACTAGTGCTCTATCTACTGTGCCCCTAGATGATATAGAATATGAGTAAGTTTTTAATTATTCCCATGGTGAAGATAAGGAAATTTAGACCAGGGAAGTTAAGTAGCTTTCCTTGGGTCACACAGCAAATAAGTACCTGGATTCAAATTCAAGTTATCTTAATTATCTTTCCAAAATATCCTGTTTGCTTCTCAAAAAAATATCATTTTAAAAAAATCATGAGAGCCTAATGTAAATTATCAAGACATTAGTATATTAATGTAAATTATTAATTAGGCAGAGCAACCCAAGAATGTTGGGTAGCTTATATGGGAAGAAGGGACCCTGAGAAAGAAGAAAAGACAGCACAAAGGGGCAAGATGGACAATTCCAAAGACACACATTGTCTATTTTACAATCTTGGCCAACTGGAACTAAGGCTATAGAGAAGGGGGAGAGGGAAGAATAGAACCAGGTATGAAGTGAGCATGACCTGGTCCTTGTGAAATGATGGTCAGGGTCAGGGACTCACCAATTAATAGAGAGGCAACTTTTACTCCAATGGACAGTGGAAGAAATGGTATACAGCTAGGTCCCCATTAGTAAAAATATTAATTTCCCTGAAGTGGTTATATTATACAATTGTGCACTTTTCGAAGTTATAATTATATGTAAAATATGATCATTGGTTCCAGCCCAATGGAAATATGCAATGAAAATTTGAATAATGTGACCCCAGCAGGCAATTCATTATTCTGCACTAATTGGGACCTAGTTATATTCCCTACATTAAAAATGAAAATTTAACAATCTGAGATAAAATAATCCTTCTCCTAGTACAAGTGAAAATTATCTTTAACTTTGTGGAAGAAAATATTCATACAGAAAATATCAAGATCCACTGAAGTTAAAGAGGATTACTTCTGTTTGTTGACAATGGATCAAACTAAACAGGAGTTTAGGAGAGGATTCTGGGGAGTGAGAAGCTGGATCATGGGGCAAGTAGGTGATGCACTGGTTAGAGCACCAGCCCTGGAGTCAGGAGTACCTGAGTTCAAATCCAGCCTCAGACACTTAATAATTACCAATCTGTATGACCTTGGACAAGTCACTTCACTCCATTGCCTTGCAAAAACAAACAAATAAAACCAAAGAGGTTGAATCACCAGTCACTAACCTGCAAACACTAAGTAAGGCATGGAATGGTATAATGGGGAAAAATACTGGGCCTAGAGTTATCAGAGACCTAATTTTGATTCTGTGAGTCTCAGAGTCCTTATTCAATTCAATTCAACAAACTTTTTAAAATGTCTCCCTAGCTCAATATTAGGAATGAAAACGCAAAACAACTAAGAATCCTGGCCCTCAAAGAGCACAAAAACTTGTGGGGGGGGGGGGGGGCAGTGGAGGGGCAATCTGAAGAGAAGAGAGAGAGGGACACGCAAGATTCACACAGATAAATAAATCCAAGATAATTTGAGGGGAGAATGAATGTAAAAATTAGGGGGATCAGGAAGGTTTAGGGTAGGAAGAGAAATTTTTTCCTGCCTCTGTCAGCTCCCATTCCTTCCTGAAATTACTTTGCTCTATTGTGATAGGACATATCTATATTCCCCTCAACCATCATAGTGCTGAGCCTGTAGTTAATGAATTTCTGTTGAATAATAAATATCTTAATAAATATCTGTTGAATTATTATATGATCCTTCCAGTAAAACTACTGAGAAGCTGCAATCCAAAACCAGGATTAGCCATCTAAATCTACAATGGTTGGAATGTACCTCAACTCATCTATTCCAAATTCCTCATTTTGCAGAGGAAACTGAGGCCCAAAGAGATATGTCTGAAGTTACCCAGCTACTAAGAGGTAGAATCGGAAATTAAGTCCTGTTACTCTAAAGCCAGTATCTTTCTTGTCTTGGTTCTACACTAACTCTGAGATCCTGGGAACTTTAAAGAATTACAACTCCTCCCAGCCCAGAGAGAAAAAACTGGGGGAACAGTTACAAAGTGCCTTCTAAGTTGAGCAGATAATCAAAGACATTGATAGGGCTTGAGGGTGGACCTTTGATGTCATGGATCTGAAAACCTACTAAGTATAGAGATTCCCTCCATCAATGCAAGATGGAGCCTTCTCTGCAATTTAAGTTTTCTGGAGTTGCTTAGAACTTTGAGAGAGGAAATAATTTGCTCAGTTTCCCAACCAGTATGTTTCAGGGATGGGATTTGAACCTAGATCTTCCTGGCTTTCAGCCTGCCTTGTTGATATGTTATGAACAGAACTTTTCCTTTCCCTGATTACAAATTGGATTAAAGGTACCAAGTGGCAACGAGCTCTAGATGAAATATTTTTTACCAAAATGCCACTCCACAAATATCTGTTTATTAGAACCAAACTAATACAATGGGATCCACACTCGCCCTCTTGTGTTGGTCATGAAAATTACATAACTAAGTAAGGGACTGAAGGTCATAGATATGTGGCTGATCAAATAAATCCCTTTCAAAAATCTTCCAAAGGAATGCATTTGTTAGAAATAAATGCATTTTCTAGGTCAATTTGATTTTTTTTTGTATAGCCTGGCAAATGCAACATGAAATGACTAGAAATGAGTCTGCCAACCAAATGGATTCATTTTAGGGTGGGCAGCACTGAGTTCTATATGAAATAGAAAACATATCAGAGGCTAGTGTGGTTGACAATAATGTATCGACAGTATGGTGCCAATGGATATATTCTTACCTTTTCAACAAATATATTCTTTTCCTGCCTGTAAGGCTGAAAGTGTGGAATGGAAGCAATGAAGAGATTTCCTACATTGAAGGGAGGGAAAAAGAACATACACACAAGGAAAATGAAAGTGTGCTTATGGGCTATACTGATTATATACAGGCCCCTTTTTGCAAGGAGTATGAATCTAAAGGGTCATAAGGGGAAATTTTCAGAAGAAAAATAGATTTTAGTCATATGCAATGGCACATTTTCCTTTTCTAGAAATTAACTGGGGTGGGGGGAACATTTATATTTAACAAGAAACTATTCTGGGCATAAAAATGCATTTTAAGATTGTGTTCCTTCCTGGTAAAATACAACCAATGGTAATACAACAGTCTTATCTTATGTCAGAAACACCTTGGAGGAGGAGGAAACTCACCTGTATTAAACACATTGACATTGTGAGAGTTCTTTGGAAAGGATATCTTTTCTAGTGGAGAACACTGACACCTACCCAGTATCCTTCACTCAAAATGAAAAGTCAATCTTTTTTCCATTGGGAGATCAAAAATCCAAGTTCTAAATCTAAGGAAAGTTTCATATAAACTTATTCTCCACTTCCTATGGAAATAAAAGGGAAGATTTAGGGAAAGTCCCCAGGAAAAGGAAATGATCACAGTAAATAATTTAAAATTAACAATGATTACTTTCTTTTTTCTCCTTTTATGGTACAGTAGGGTAAATGGAAAATAGAAAGAAGAAAGTTATTATATCACTAAGAAAGGAGGAAAATGTGTTCTCAATGGTCTTATTAATCTGGTCCAATTATACAGACTTTTTTCTTGTGCAAAAAAACCACAAACATTTAGGTGAAAGATAAGCAAAGGAACATGTGGTCCCAGTTCAGTGATGGGAACAGAAATTTTTCTGATTCTTTTCCCCACCTCCACCCCTCCACCCAAAAAAAAGAAGTAGCTATGATCATACAGGTGAACACCTTTGATATTTTTGGAAACCATATTGTAATGCAAACTCTCCAGCACATCATTCATCACTTCCCCACATAGAATTCAACTCAACTCTTAAGTGAGGCAAATGGTGGCTGACCACAGTCAACTTCCTTTCTTCAAAATACACCTTTGAAAAGGTTCAGCCTACTAACTGTTTTATCCTAGGTCTGTATCATTAAAGTCTTGTAATTATACAGCCTAGACCACATTCTGGGAACACAACTTTAGAAAGATAAAATTACAAATGGCAAGTGCCTATTGGATTCCAAAAGTCAATTCTTCAAGGAGCAGAGTTGCCAAGTCCCCAGGAAGGAGATACTCACAGTGAAAGCCCAACAACTCTTTTCACACTGATAATGTTTTCCAGTCATAGCCCTCTAAAGCACAGTATCAACCATTCTGCTCACACGCACATATGCAGAAAGTGTCCTATTTTTTCACATTTTCCCACTTACAGCATTTTTGGCTGGCTCCCTTGGAAAACGTTATGAAAGAGTTTCGTATAAGTGTGTGCTGGATGGATGGATACAAAAACTGTCCCCAAGGTTATACAGAGTAATGGAAAAGGGCTTTGGGGGTAGGGGAATGAGGCTGCCAAATCCTATATATTATAGCATTATGAAGGCCTGCAGAACTACACCCTCAATATTAAAAGGCAATCACCTGTTTTAAAATGAGCATCAGGGAAAGTCTGCATTCTGGTTCAAGTCCCAAATCTCTCATCAAGTTACTTTTTAAGTATCTGGTTTTTAACTTGTTTATCAACTACAGGCAACTCAATTTTTCTCTGCTTTTTCTTTCCCTTAACCTTCTAGTCAACAAATTGCTAACTGACATTTATATAAGCAGTTCAAAAGTCCCAAAGCACTTTTCATACATTGTTTTATTCAGATATTATAAGTCTGGTAAGTTAGATTAGTGGATTCTATTGGTATTAACTCCATTTGCCGATAAAGAAACTGAGGTTCAGAAAGGTTAGATGACTTCCCCATTATCCCTGTGTCAGAGGCATGTTTTGAATATGTCTTTTTGACTCCAGTGTCCCAACTCCCAGCATCCTCAAAATGTTATCTCTAATTTTGTCTTGGCTACTCAACATACCCTGTTATTTCTCCATTATTCCATAGTAGTTGTGAGTACTTAACATCTCTATTTGTCCTCCTTTGTCTGTCCCTAGAGGTATTTGACTTATTTCTGCCTTATCTACATTAGTTGGACAATAGGTTTGTTTTTATTCCTATCCACATTTTTAAAATACAGTCTCTCCTATTATTGATGCCAGGATAAAGTGAAAACATAATGGCTATAAAATTAGCTTTAAATCAAGTAAACATACTCTAATTCTCCTAGCTTGAGGGAAAAGATGCTATCTCTTGCTAGGGAGATTTTTGTGAAGCTTAGGGACTCGCTATTTTGCATCCAAGCAATAAAAGTCATTCTAGAATAGCCACTACCTTGGTAGTCTTTGTGAAGAACAAAGCCCTTCCTAAGTGCTGAGGAGCATATTGGTGTAATTAAAGGCTGATAATAACAATTGAAAGTATTTTCATAAGTCAGTGCAAACTAGGGGTTTGATCTCTGATGAAAAGATTTACTCAGGAATTTCAAAGAAGGGAAGGAGGGGGAGATAGTCAACTTAATAAAGAGTTAAAAATAAACTTTGCATCCTGTTAATCAATCTGTAGAATGTCTGCTTTCTTTGACTTAGTAGTCAAGATATGCTTAGGGGAGAATTCTCATGTATTCAATTGTAATTCCCTCTCCCTCCCCCATTTAATTAGAGCCTGTATTCTACAAAGCACAAATAGCATTGGTAGTAGAGCTGTAAAAATTCTAAAACAAATCCATTTTCAAAGCTGGAGGGGGGGGTAGGGGGAATGAACTATATTTATTGTTTTAATTTATGGAAAAAACAAACATTTTCATAACATCATTTAAAAGATGATTGCACATGAAACTGCAAATCTATTGTGTACAACTTGCTGCATCTTTTAAATATATAATAAAATTATATTACTTTCTTTTTTCTTTAAATAAATGAACTTTGTTTAATTACATTAAACATTACAGCTGAGTGGTGAACACTTGAGATGGAACTTTTTGACACAGGCCTTCTTCTGAAAAGTGAAAACAAAATAAACAAGATCATAATGGAGCTTTCCCGAAAGTCAGACAGCAAAGTAGTTTGAGTAAGAGAGATAGAGGGGAAGGGTGGGATAGAAAGGTTGAGAACTTTTCTCTGAAAAGAAAAATGATCTCCCTTCTTAACCAGGAGAGGATAAACAAGCAAAAACGTTTCCTAGAATGAAGCAAGCCACAGCAGTCATGTCATGGGGAAACAGTGGAAGGGGAACTAAATGTAGGAATCTAGACTAAATGTAGGCATCTCTTTTATGGAAGCTATAGTTATATATTTTTAGAGGGGCAGCTACCAAACTACAGTGAAGCCTCCAGAATAGTCAATAGAGGGACATGTCAGCTGGCTCTCATTGAAGAATGAAAAAGGATAGAGTCACTTGATTTGCCCATTTCTGCCCAGCTGTGTGACCCTAGGTAAGTCACAGCCTCTCAAGGTCTCCATATGTTTATCTTTAAAATTGAGGGTAAGGAGAGATGGGGAGGGGGAGGTTGGACTATAATGCCTCTTTAGCCCTAAGACTATGATACTCTGTTCTTGTCACAAATGTGTTTGTTATGTTTGGGGGCCAGTGCAGTGAGGGGGTTGGAAGAGAGTAGGACAAACTGTTTTATTCTGCTTTGAAACTTTTAAAAGATGGTAGAGAGAGGGAAGGGAGGAAGGGAAAGAAGTTGTAATGGAAAAATGTTTAAAATTGTTTTTACATGTAATTGGAGTAAAAATAAAATATTGAATTTGTAATTTTAAAAAATAGCAAGGTGATTAGACACCTTCTATTTCCTAAAATGGGTAATTTTTTTATTATATGAGAAGACCCTTTCCCCCTCATAGAAAAACACACTGAATAAGGAAAAAATACTCTAGGTTCTTTACTTTGGTGGGGGCCAAATAGGTACACCTGAATCCAAAACTCAACATGCCATTGGTTTAACTTGGAAAAGTCTCTTCCTTTCTCCAATCTTTCATTTGCTCAGTTGAAAATTGGAGATAATAATAATAGCTAACATTTAAAGGATTTGCAAATTTCTGAATATATGTTAATTCATTTTATCCTTGCAACAATCTTGCAAGGTAGGTGTTACTATTATCCCCATTTTACAGATGAAGAACTGAGGCTGAAATAAGTCAATTCAGTATCCTACCTTTTATCCTATACTAAGTCATTGCTAATTGCTCCAGTTGTTCCTACCATCTCCTGGTGTTTTCTGAGTATATGTGAAGTATCTTTAATCCATACTCCATACAGCTGCCAAAGTGACATACCTAAAGCACGGGTCTGACAGTGCCACTCCCCAGCTCAAGAAGTTTAACTAGCTTCCTATTCCCTCTAGGACTAAGATAAAATACAATCTCCACTATTTGACATTTAAAGCACTTCACAATCTGCCTCCAATCTATCTTTCATGGCTAATTACACATTACATCCTCCACACACTCTATATTCCAACTAAATTGACCTATATACTCTTCTTCATATACACATTCTATCTCCTATATCCATGCTTTTGAATAGGCTGTCTTCGTCCCACCCACCACAACCCACACTCATGCTCAACTCTCTCCTCATCTCTACTTGGAAGCAGCCTCCTATCAGCCTGATTCCATCTTAAGAATTCTCCCAACCAACAAAACATTACTTTTATATTTTATATATATACTTTATAAGTCCTTATCAAGGTATGTTATCATTTCTCTTCTTCTTCCCCAACCCCCCCCCCCCCCCCCCCCCCCCCGCAAAATACTAAATCTTGACATTTGTTTGTTTGTTTATTTTAATTTTAGTTTTTTTGGCAAGGCAATGAGGATAAATGATTTGCCTGAGGTCACACACTAAGTATTAAGTATCTGAGGTTGAATTTGAACTCTGGTCCTCCTGACTTCAGCACCACCCAGCTGCCCCAAAACTAGCTTCTTGAGGGCAAATTTGTTTCATTTATGTCTTTGTATGTTAGCATAAGTAGTGTAATTGCTTAAAAATATCAAATTGTTAAACTGAATTGAGAGCAAGGACTGTTATCTTTGTGGCTCCAGTTCCCTGTACCTAAAACTAAATTGAATTGCTTTCCCAATCTTATTATCAACTGGGCATGCTCTGTGAATTTCCTTTTAAAGATATTTGTTAGAGCAAATACTAGTGTTATATCTTATAAATTTTTCCTTTAGAAGTCCACCACCTACCCTATTTTGTTTAGAACTATCTAAGCTGATTTGTTTAGGGTTATTATGCCCAATACTACAAATTATTCTGTAAATAATTGGGGACCTTGACTGAAACCTAGAGAAGAAAGAGAAAATTTCTTCCTGGTTAATTAAACTGGGATGGGTTTTAATAACTGTGGCCTTAGAATACAGTTGAGATGAAAGCTCTCCTTGGGAAGAATTTGGGAATATAATTGAAACAGGCGACCCTCAAAGTCTTTGAAGGTGTCTACTGCTAAAAAGAACGAGAGAAGTCACCAAGTTTTTGTTCCTTCCTTGGGGTTGACAGCACAGTGTTTTATGCTTGTATGGTCTCCCAGAATCCAGCCTGCTTATCACTGTTCCTATGACTGAAAGCTGAAGATGCTTTTTTTGAGAAGGCCATAAATTAGACCTGGAATTCTAAGGATAAACATCTTCAAGATTTATATGTGCAGCCTCTCTAATTACAGCTATGAAAAGGTTTTGACCTAGCAGATAGTAATGATACCTGCACATTCTTTTGAGTCCCTGGATGGTAAAAGGAGTGCAATCTCTCCCTAACCACCGTTGAGGATTTTCCCAAATGATCTATGGAGAGTCCAAGGACTATGAAAAATTGATTTTGAGAATGAAGACTCTACACACAGTGTAGACTCTAAAAATACCATGGTGAACTTGGGAAGTTGTGTGTGTGTGTGTGTGTGTGTGTGTGTGTGTGTGTTATCACTGGAGTTTTTTTAAGGTTAAATCAGGGGAATTTTCCTTTCATTCTTGGCTTTCAGACTTAATATTAAATAAAAAAGGAAGTCTACTCTCAAAATCATCTTGAAACATAATGGCTTAGAAACATACTTAGACCTAACAACAGTAGTGCTAACTCACTACCATTACTTGTCCATCAGTAAAGCATGAGAATTGACTTTAAAGACAGGTGATCCAGGTTTGAATCTGTGTTATTAAGCAACTCATAACCTTTGGGACTCAGTTTCCACATTTGTAAAATGAGGAGATTAGATCAGATGATTTCCAAAGTCCCTTTCAGTTCATTATCCTATGAGCTAATCTTTTCCCTTGATACTATAATGGTGTACTTAGAAAGAGGAAAGAACCTAGTTCTAAAGTGGTATGGGAAAATAATAATTATTATGATCTGTGGTCTAAAATTCCAGCTTTGGATTTATGCTACCTAAATTCATTCTTGGAATGCCTCTTGAAATTCTCTCCTTGGTCCATGCCTATATTCATTGTTTTCCCTGGAAACACCAGAAGTTAGCTGGTTTTGCATTTACTGGTCTGGAACAGGGACCAGAATTCCCATGCAAGTACAGAATTCAACAATATGTCAAATAGCAATAAAGTTTTATTTCATACAATAGAAATTGTGAGATATTTTTAGAATTAAAAAAAGGCAATTCTAAGTCTTTTTGAGGTGCAGTGAAAGAGTCAATTCCCTAATAGAGGGAATTTACTATACTAGTAAAATCACAAAGTAACTATCATTTTAAAAACTCTCTTTCTTCAAATCTTTTTATTATAAACATGGCAACCAACAAACAAACATGATCTTTTCCAAGTATAAAGAATAGAAAATGAGAAATGTATATGAAAACATGAATCTTAATTTTGTATAGCTTGGATTTTAAAATTTTTAATAAATTAAACCAAGTTATTCCAATATTTTCTGGTTTATTTGGGTCTCTTTATGAACTACTCTTTGATGTCTTCTCCTTATTATAAAAGTTTCATTAAAGCTTTTTTCTTTTTTTTTAGCATTACTCTTACTATTCTTGATACTCATTAACTCTTTTAAACATTCTCCAACAAAACAAAATGAAACAAAAGATGTCTTCCTTCATAATAAATAAGATACTCAAGTAAAAGAGAGCTACACCTTGGCTAGGCCAGAAAATATAGATCATGATTAGTTCATTTCCTGGCACAAAGTAGGCTTTAATAAATATGTATTGATTAATTGATTAATGATTCCTAATCAGGTTTTGGGAGCTGTGATTGTTCAATACATTGACATGCAAAAGTCTCATAAATTGTTCATTAACAAGAACTTGAAATATATGAGAATAGTCTATTACCTAGTTAAACTCCTTAAGGCAAAGGTACTTTCTGGATGGCTAAATATATATATTTCACTTTCACTTTCAGCCTATGTGCAACTCATAATTCTAAGTCTCTTTGAAAGCCAGAACATAGTTTGGTCTTTTTTTTGAGACCTTTCATACTTTCCTATTAGATTTTAGTTAATCAATCAACAAATAAGCATTTATTAAGCACCAAGTATATGCCATTATTCTAAGGATTGAGAATATAAATAGCAGGCATAAAATATTCCCTATTCACAAGAAATTTACATTCTAATGGTCAAAAAGGCTAGATGGATGGATGGATGAATGAATAGATAGCTATAGAAAAATCGATAGATACATATATATATATATATATGATATCTACATAAATATTCATCTATAATATATACTATACAGCTAGGTGGCACAGTGGATAGAGCACTGGCCTTAGAGTCAGAAGAACTGGAGTTTGAATCCAACATCAGACACTTGACACTAGCTGTGTGACCTTAGACAAGTCTTCTTCACTGATTGCCTAACATCAGGGCCATCTCCAGGCATCCTGATTCATATATGACCACTGGACCCAGATGATTCTGGAGGAAAAAGTGAGCCTCTTGGCTTAGCACAGCACTCCCTCATTCAAATTCAATTCATGTGCTTGTCATAGCATTACCTCCCTGATGTCATGGTCTTCTTCAGGAACAAAGATGAAATATCATCATCATACTATACATACAGTATGTGTAAAATAAATATAAGAAGAATAAATACAAGCTATTTAGGAAGGAAGGTGCTAATAGTTGGGGGAATCAGATAACTTCAGAAAGTAGATGGTACTTGAAGGAAATATATTTTTTTAAAAGGAAGATTTCATTTATTTTGAGTTTTACAATTTTTCCCCAATTGTTGCTTCCCCACCCCCACAGAAGGCAGTCTGTTAGTCTTTACATTGTTTCCATGGTATACATTGATCTAAGTTGAATGTAATGAGAGAGAAATCATAAGAAGAAAATATCTTGAGGGAAGATAACTATGCCTTTTATAGTCTTAGATTTGCCTAAGAAATATTAGGTTAAGTCTTTTGGATCTGTGGAGTAAGTGAAAATAAGGAGTCCATGAAGACAAAAAATGAACCTAAGAGACTAAAAGAATGATGATACCTTTGACATAATTAGACAAGTTTGAAAAGGGTGCGAAACCAAGGGGAAGAAAAAAATCATCAATTCCATTTTGGATATGTTGAGTTTGAGTTATTTAGGGACATCCAGTTTGAAATGCACATTAGGCAATTGTTGATAAAACTGAAACTCAAAGGAAAGAATAGAGTTGGACATAGCTATCAGAAGTTATATGCAGAATGACAATAAAGAAACCCATACAACTGAATGAAGACACCAAGAGAAAGAGGATAGAATACCCTCAATTAGGGGGAATGATATGAAGATAAATCAGTAAAGGAGCCTGAGGAGAACTGGTCAGACTGAGAAGAGAACCAGTAGTAACATGAAATCCCAAAGAAAAGAGAGTAACCTGAAGGAAAGTAGGCAACAGTGTCAAATGGAACAGAGAGGTCAAGAAAAATGAAACTGAGGAAAAAGCATCAAATGTTAAAATTTAAAATCATTGAAAATTTTAAAGAGAAGAGTTGCAAATGATGAAATTTGAAGTCAGATTGCAAAGCACTGAAAAGAAGAAAGGAAGTGAAAGTAATATTTGTTGATAATTTTTACTAGGAGTTTGACTAAAAAAGGAAGAGATATAAAGGGCATTAACTTGAAGAATTGATACTGAAGGGGTTTTTGGAATTCTTTAAGGATGGGGGAGATTTGGACATGTTAAAAACATTAGTGAAAGATTCAGTCAATAAGAAGTTGAGCATTAGAGGAATGAGGGCATGATTAAAGGGGCCATCTGTTGGAGAAAAAACAGAAAAGATGAGACCAAGTATACATATAGTACAGCTGACCCTGGCAAAAAGAAGAGCCACCGCATACTCAAAGACTGGGGGGAAAGATGGAACCAGTCAGGGATTTGGGGATTGAAATTAAAAAATAAAAGGCACCTTACTTAAGCACCTTCTAATCACTTATCAAGCACTGTGCTAAGTCCTAAAGATATAAAGAAGAAAACAATCCCTCCCTTCCTCAAGAAATTTATATTCTATTCTCGTACATAACATACATACATATATGTGTGTGTATATATGTATATACACACATGTATATGCATATACTTCCTGCAGACGGATGTATTTGAACTCAATCTTAACATAGATCTTTCAAACATGGCCAATATAGACATTTGTTTTGCTTGACTAAGCATATTTGTTTAAAAGAATTTTGTTTTTGCTTTTCTGCTAAGAGAGAGGATGGTAGGAAGGATAAGGTAGGATAAGGGTAGTCCAAAAAAGAAAGGAAAATAAAAGAATGAATTAAATCTTTAAACTTTATGATGCCAGGGACTAAATCTCATCTAAATCTTCACTATTGGAAATGATTTTTCCCCCTGTGAAAAGTAGTGCTTTTGGCTCCCTCTGCCCTCAGGAAGGTAATGTCTTGGGAAATAGACTAGCATAGTGCCAACATATGGTAAAGACTTAATAAATGCTTTCTGAACTAAATTAGATTGAATCACCTTTGCTAGTCGACCATTGAGGGATTTATAGACCTAATGGGACAATTAAGGGGAAATTAGAGTGTACTGGTGAGTTTTTAGACTTCATGATAATTAGAGGTATGGGTGGGAAACAAACTGCCTCAGTGGTGGGAGGAAGGGGGTCATCAAACTGTGATTTCACCCATCATTAATGACAGAGACTCCTTCACAAAAATGAGATCAGGATATTTGAGTTCCTGATTCCTGGGAAATTTTTTTGTGTAAAACCTCATCTTTCAAACTGTGATGGCACTGGAATAGGAAAACTCTGAAGGTCTCACTTCTGACATATTGAAGAGATCCACAAGAGAAGTTTTCTAATTGAAGAAGAACCTGTAGGATCATTCAAGTGAACATAGAGCAGAAGAAAACTGGAATACTGCATTAGAAATTAATTTCACCTCTAGGAAGAATAGCAGAGAATTAGAGAGTTGTGTAATGTAATGACCTGTTATCACACTATTGAGGGGTTAGAGACAATGCCATTGTCTAAATTCTAGAATTTAGACATATTTGTAAATAATGGAATCTAGACATGTTTCTGGGAGGGGGAGTGGCTACTGATTGGCAAACATCAATATTTTTCATTTAATTTCCATTCCAATTAAAAACTTTGGATGGGTTGCTAGGGGAGATTTGATCTTTGAATTAAATATTTTTGCCTTGACCTTTTGTGAGCTGTTTGCTTACAATGAAGTTGGGAAAAGATACTAAATGTTGTCCTACACTGAGTGAAGATCCCAGATTTTAGGAGTGGGGATAGAGGCAGATGTCTATTAAAAAAAATGTAGTTATCACTATAGAAATAGAAATTAAAATAAACTAATTCCAACATGCCACATGAGTGCCTCTGACAACAAGGTTATATTTCTATGTTTTCCAACTCTTAACATAAATGCTTTGCACAGGCATTTAATAAGACATTATAGTTTTATAAAGCTTTACAAGTTAACAAACAATTAACACTTTCCTTTCAAAAATGAGGCAATGAGATGCTTGGAAGAGTGATAGAGATGGAAATGCTAAATGAAGATTTTTAATACCACTTCTAGAAAGAGTTATTTGTCACCTTGAGCAAGTCACTTAACCTTTCTCAGCCTTGGTTTCTTAATCCACCTCATTCCATGTTTTGCTTAGACTATTAAGATGTTTATAGCCATTCATTAATTAATGAACCAAGTGGAACCTAGGCAACTGGACCTAATTCCAACTCTCTAGCTCATGTCATCTAGTACATTTATAGATAAAGAAACACTAAAATATTAAACAGCAATATAAAAATATAGAAAATTCTATCTACAATGATTTCTCTCTCATCACACTCAATTTGGATCAATGTACAACATGGAAACAAAGTAATAGACTGACAAATTGCTTTCTGTGGGGGGGGGAATTGTAAAACTCAAAATAAATAAAGTCTTTAAAGAAAAAGAAAATTCTGGAGTCTGAATGAAGATTGAAGCTTACTATTTTTACTTTTTTTCTTTCTCATGGTTTTCCCCTTTTGTTCTGATTCTTCTTTCACAACATGACTAATGTAGAAATATGTTTAACATGATTGCACACGTAACCTATATCAGATTGCTTGCTATCTTGGGGGGGTGGAGTGGAGGAAAGGAGAGAGAATACTTTCATCCAAGAAGTTTTCTGAGGAGCAAATGAAATAAAAGTGTGATTCATGACATGGTAGACAGAGTGATAGGATCTTCCTGGAGTAGGGAAGATCTGAGTACAACTCAAGCCTTAGACACTTACTAGTGTATAACCTTTAACCACTGCCTGCCTCAGTTTCCTCATCTGTAAAAAATGTGGATAATAGTAGTACCTACCTTCCAGAATTGCTGTGTGAGGGAAAATGAGGCAAAACTTATAAAATGTTTTGCAAACATTTAAGTAAAAGGTAGTTATGATTATGATTATAATTGAAGTACCTTGAAAACATATATAAATACTAACTCTTATAAAAGTAAGAATTATTACTTTCAGTTTGCCAGTGAGGAACCTGAAACTCAGAGGAGTCAAGTAATTTATGGAAGGACACACAGCCACTGAGTGTTCAAGCCAGGATTAGAACAAAGGCCTTTTGACTTCATATTCAGTCACTTCTTTTCTTTTCTTTTTTTTTTTTTTGCTAAACTGTGCAGATTTCCAACAACTTCCAAATGTTTGTTGAAATGAATTCAATTGAACTGTTATTTCTTTCAGAACTGAAAATTACATAATCTTTCTTTAGAGTTCATTTCTCTTCCCCTTAACTGACAATAATCCCTCCCTCTTTTTCTTTTTTTTAAACAAACACCAGGACTACAATGTTTTGAAGGAACTACCAAATTTTCCCCAGTCAGAGAAAACCTGCCATAGTTTGGACTGTCTGAACAAATATAATTTGGCTAGTTAAGGAAAATTTAATTTCATCCAATTTGTTTTTGTTTTCCAAGTTCAGACTTTGATAGCTATCTTTAAGGAGGATTACAGGATTTATAATTGGAGGGAGATTGAGAGCCCATCTAATCTAATTCCCTCACTTTACAGAGGAGGCAGCAGAAGCCCAAATGCTATATATTGATTACCAACAAGCTCACAAGAAGGCAGTGGCAGGGTTTAAACCCCAGGGTTCTAACTGTGCATCTATTAGAAGAAAGATGCCAGACAATTTTTCTCTAACTCATAAAGGATCATCAAAGAAGGAAAGGGTTCAGCTCATTTTCTCCCAAATGGTATTAGAGAACAATTAAGGTTCAGTAAAAAGCAGGCAGACTCATTCTGAAACCTAGCTTTGAGTTTCTAGACCTGTATCTGGGCAAATAATTCTGAACCTCAGTGATTTTGACTGGAAAATAAAAGATCAACCATGCTCTCATAGGACTATTAAATACTAAACAGCAATACAAGGATCCAAGACAATCCCAAAAGACTCATGATAGAAAATATTATCTATATCCAGGGAAAGAACTATGAAATATGAATGAAGATTAAAGCTTACATTTTTACTTTTTTTCTTTCCAATGGTTTTTCCCTTCTGTTTTGATTCTTTTTCTTTCACAACATGAATAGTGTGGAATTATATTTAACATGATTGTACATGTATAACCTCTATCAGATTGCTTGCTGGGTGGAGGGGGGAGAGTAGAGGAAAAGGAAGGAGAAAAATTTGGAACTCAGGATCTTATAAAAGTGAATGTTGAGGGGAGGGGGTGCCAAGATGATGGAGTAAAGGTGGGGACTTTCCCAAATTCTCCCCTAAACCACCTCAAATACTTTTAAATAATGACTCTAATCAAATTCTAAAGTGGCAGAACCCACAAAAAAGTGAATGTTGAAAACTATCTTTACATAAATTGGAAAAAATAAAATACTTTCAAGTGGGAAAAAAACAGCCCTTTTTAACCTCTTGGGGGTCCTGGATCTCCTTGGCAGCTTGGTGAGGCCTATAGACCCCTTCTCAGAATCTGTTTTTAGATAACTGAAGGAAATGTTTATTAGAAGTTAGTTAAAAATATAGATATGATTTGTTTTCCCCATCTAGTCATGGATCCCTAATGTGTCCATGGACCCCAAGTTAAGAACTGTTGAACTAAAGTGATGTGAATCATTATGAGTAATGAATGGAATGTAGGAGTTGAAAGAGACCTCACAAGTCATCCCAGTCAGGCCTCTCTGGAGAGTACATCATCTCTACACCATATCAGTGTGGTCATCTAGCCTCGGCTGGAATACTTCCAGTTACTTCTGCTGAGGCAGCCCATTTCAGTTTCAATTAGCTCTAATTATTAAGGAATTCTTCATATAACCTGTTCCCCTGCCTTTTGCTCTCAATTCTCTGAATTATTGTCCTCCACAGGGCCTAAGGTTATGATTCAAAGATGGGAAGATTGAACATCTCTGATGGTCCTAGCACAGGAAAATATGATTGTCTCTCCCCACTTCCATCCTTGTAGTCTGAAAAATTTCCTGCTTACAATGGGGCAAGAGTCCTTTTTGTAAGCTAAAGGAGGACTTAATCTCAACATATTATGGCATCTACAGTTGTCTTTCTCTCTTCCTTTCATTGCCATTGAGATTTGGATTTCCTGCTTTCCATGAAGGAAATTAGTGGTGGGGACTTTCAGGACTGTTGCTAAAACTACCAAAGACAGAAGTAGCCAAGGTTTAGCATGAGTATGAATCCACTGAAGACCAATACCTCAGAAGCCTTGATTCTAGAGCAAAGATGGTAGATGAAATGCTTGAAAGACAATTCAGAGTTGATCTTTGTTACATTGGTGGTATGACCTTGGGGACGATGGGGTGTTAAATAGAGATTTCCCTTATAACTTCCCCTGTTTCTCTTTGCTTCTAGTCAGTGATTCTAAGTCAAGGTATATAGCAAGGGTACATGAATCCTGTAGTCACATCCAAAGATCTAAGAGGGCAAACTGGGAAAGTTAGAAGATAGATATTTAGGTCAATTTCCTTTTCACTTTATTCTATGATTAGGACATGCTAAGTCTGAATTCTGTGGATATAACAAGCCATGAAAAGGGGGGAAAGGAAGTAGAAAAGATGGGGCTCTTGAACTGACTATAAAAAGTAGATTTATATTTTAATTTATTGACAACATTTCATTTCATCTCCAAGAATAATAAATCCTAGGCAGTAAGACATGATCCAGTCTACTTTAACACTATCTTCAAAGCATAAGTTAGGAAGGTGAAGAGAAATATAGACCCTTTCAGAATTGCACCCTTGATATGTAGGGCATGGTCATTCCTAGGAAGACTCTGGAAGGGAATGAATGATGTACTCTGACAAATGGCACTGGGAGGGTGATGCAAATGCATTATCACCCAGTGGTCAGTTCAATTATTGCCCTCCATTGCTGAAAAATTCATACAATAACTTATCGCCCTTCGGCTGTCCTTTACAGATGTGTAAAGAGAAATAAGAGAAAATGACAGGAGAACCACACCAAAAGAGGTCATTGTCCTCCTCATGCCTAACTACATTCCTGTTAATACATAAATAAGCAAACAAACAAACAAATAAGCATACCCTTAATATCATATACATACATAGACTTTTTTTTTTGACTTAAGGTTTCTCGTTGGGTACATGCTCATATGCAAAAATTGTGTCTTATTCTGCATTTTGAATCAATCACTTTTCTGAAAAAAAGGTCAGTAGTATGTTTCATCATCAGTTCTCTGGAATTGTGGTTTATCATTGAACTGATCAGTCTTCAAGTCTTTTTAAGCTATATTTATTTATGATAAACAAAATATAATTATTTATAATATATTATATAGAAACATAACAAAAATTATAAAAATTTATAAAATATTTCTGTTGTATAAATTTTTCTCCTGGTTATTAAGCTTTGTTTATATTTAAAAGTGAATATGAGATGCTACCTGAGCTATTGTTGGCTTCAAAATCCAAAACACCTGTGTTCAAGTTCCACCTTTTACAACGACTAGTTGTGTGATCCTGGGAGAGATAATTAAACAAATTCATAATGCTTTAGACAACTCTCTATAGCTATGATTTTAAAAAAGGGGGGGGATTGCTTACCTGCATTGGAAGAGGAAATTTTCTCAGGAGTTCTCAATATCAAATAAATCACAGGGTCAATTCCTATCCTACTGTGTAATGTCAGTGTGAGCTAGTATTGTGCCCTCCCCTACATGGAAAAACAGTCTCTCCATCTGAAATCCCCTGGCATTTTGTTTCTACTTTTCTTGTCATACTTTCACATTTTGCCTCATGTTGAAATGATTAATATGTGGTCTTATCTGCACAACTATATTATGAGCTCCATGATAGTAGATACCATGTCTTATTTATCCGTGTATCCCCAGAGGTCTAATACAGTATTTTGTACATAACAGGAATTAAGCAAATATAGTTGTTGAATGAATAGGGTATGGCTACTGTTGAGGAAAAATGTGACCAGCTAAAGGCTTCAGAGGTTTGAGGGAACAAGAATGAATTCATTTAAAAGACCAACTCAACCCAGAAGAATTTGGGGACAAAAAAAAGGTTCATCACATATTACCGAGGTTAGCAGAAGCTAAGGGAGAGAGAAAATAAAGGCAGTAAAGGTAGTTGGAAGTGAAGAGATTAACAGCAGTAGCTAGCAAGGGATAAGCAGTAAAGAAGGAAAGTAAAGGGCAGTTACAAGGTGTTGTAACTGGACTGATCTTAAGGGATCTGAAGTACATGAGAGGTAGAAGGATAGGAGAGTTTGTTTAGGGGATCATGGTCCCCAAGAGTTGGTTGACTTTGCTAAGAGAGATTGCCACTCAGCTGAGGGGTAAGCTTTTAAAGGGGCAGGGAGATGAAATTAGAGATAAATTGTTTTTCCTCATTTGTAAAATGAAGACAATGATAGCACCATTACAAAATAATGATTAAGATAATATATGAAAAGCATTTACTAAATCTTAAAGTGCTATATAAATTCTAACAGTGATGATGATGAATGTAATAGTCATGAGGCAAAGCAATTCTAGACCACGCCTATATTGTCTCTTCTTCATTGAGGGGACAAAAGGATCTCCCAAAGTCCAACTTCAATAATCACAACATTAATCACTAACCTAAACACTCCCCTACCTGCTTAGGGAGTTGGATAAAATAATGTGCCCTGGGAGAATAAAATAGATGTTGGTGAAATGGGAGTATGAGACTTGATAATGACTCTCATTGATCCTTCTGTTTTATTATACTTTCATTAAGGACAAGGATGTGGATTACTTCTATCGCTTCATTAGAATGGGGAATACCCCTGAGGGGAAACTCCCTCAACCAATACTAGTTGCATTATTTATAGTCTTTGAGAGTTATCTATAAAATTGAAAGGTCAAGTGTTTTGCTCAGGGTCACAGACTCAGTATAGCTCAAACATGGAACTTGAGCCCAGGTCTTCATGGCTTTAATACCAGTTCTCTATCCATCATAGAAAAGATGACTTCACTCAAAATATTGAGAAGTTTAGAGGTCAATACTCACTCTTAGGCCTAGGGAGATCTGGGTAATCAGGAACCATTGATTGATAGTATCTAGTACTGAATAGGGTCATGATATCCCTTACTATACATGATTACACAGACATACATACACATATGTGTATAGTCTATATTCTAAGTTCCTTCCAGTTTAAGAGCCCTATAATTCTCTGAAATAGTAGATGGAATCTGGTCCTGAGAGAAAGGTTTAAAATTAAAATTAATTAAAATTAAGGTTCATTAATTAAAATTAAGGTTTAATGCTAACCATTCAAGAGTCATAAGATCCTTCCAACCTCTGTGTGAAACTATGGAAGTTAATAATCTGGGAAGACAGACTGGATAAAATAAAGTAAACCTCTAAAAATAATCTGGAGTAGTAGAAAAGATCCTCCACGGTTATGTTGACTTTGTCTTCTCAAAGGACAACTACTCAGCTCCTGCCAAGCTGTGAGTATAGCAAGAGGACCACCCTAGAGTCACCTATAAGGTAAGATGGTTAGTGATGATTTTTTTTTGTCCTCAGAAATTTGTGAGGCTATCTGCTAAGGCAGAGGGATAGCAATCTGCCCTGAGGAAGGGAGCTCCCATACTTATAAAATAACGACAATAATAATGACCAGCATTTACATAAGACTTGAATGCCAATTATAATAACTCATTTGATCTTGACAACAATCTGGCTGGAAGGTACTATTATTATCCCCATTTCACAGAAAAGGAATCTAAGACTTCACCATGACATCATGTTTTTATTATAGTTAACTGTACAGTGATGAAAAGAATGAATAAATTTAAGTGACTTGACCAGGATCACATTGAAGGTTTCTGAAACAGGATTCAAACTCAAGTCTTCACTGATACTAGGTCCTTCTCTTTATCCATTACAGCAAAATCTCAAATAGTTTGATGTATATAAGATCCAAACCCAAATTACTATCCATCTACTTATTCATTTCAGCAATACAATAATCAAAGACAATTTTAAAAGACTTGTGATGGAAAATACCATCCATATCCAGAGAGGGAACTGTGGAATTTCAATAAGGATCAAAGCTTATTATTTTCAATTTTTGAAAGCTGTCATGTATTATTTCATTTTTTCCTCTCTAATGTTTTCTTTCTTCCGTTTGGATTTGGTTCTTCTCCCTCAACATGATCAATAGAGATCTATGTTTATCTTGGATATAAATGTAGAGCCTATATCAGATTACTTTCTGTCAGGGGGAAGGGAGTGGGAAGGGAGGGAGGGAGAAAAATGTAAAGCTCAAAACCTTGTAAAAAAAGTGATTGGTAAAAACTGACATTGTATGTATTTGGAAAAACCATTAAATTTTTAAAAATTACTATCCATCTTTCAATATCCACCCAAGTTCCACCTAAACTATAAAATATTTCCAAATTTGTTTCTGGTAAAAAATGGCCCTTCATGCCTCAGGTGTGAAGTAGCACCTTTATAGTTATCTTGTTCTATGCTATGATGCAGTTATTTGAGCAAATTAGCATTCCCTACCCCATGTTGAATTTTTAAGCTCCTTGAAAGCAAAGACTATGTCTCATTGAGATTGGCATCTGTCCCATACAGCTGACATTAATTTAGTGCTTTAAATTTCACAAAGCACTTTACTCACCTCATTTGGCCCCGCTGTATCATTCTCTCCAATCTTCCAGAGAACACAAAGGCTCAGAGAGATGGAGTGAGTGGCCCCAGTCAGGCAGCTAATAATTGGCAGAGCCAGGAATCAAACCCAGGTCTTCAGACTTCAAGTGTAGGGTTCCTTCCAGTACTCCCTGAGCACAAGGTCCTGACAATGGCACTTAATAAAGATTTGTCTAATTGGATTGGAATAGAAAGAGCATGGAATTAGTCGACAAAGGGAATAGGAGGGGCAATAAAAGGCAAAGGACCCAAATTGTAAATATCAGCAATCCCACTTTATAATAAAAATAAAGAAAGCAGTTCTTAATCTAGAGCCTACTTCCATCTTTGTTTATAGACACACAAAGTCCTCAGGGAAATAATCCCTAAAGTTGACATGCAAATGGGAGCTAGTAGAGACAGGACTGCCAGAAGCAGAAAAGATATAAAACAATTATTAGAACAGTTTCACCTTTGCCCAATCAGTGTTGGCCCCAGAGAGCAATATGAAGCATAGAAGACATGGAGAAATTGGAATAGACTTCAGTTGTCTTCCTTGCTGACACCTCATTGACATTTCATTAGCATGAGTCATGCCTTGGTGCTTGGGATTTTCTTAGAAGGAGATTCCCATAATGCTATTCAAGAACCCCTGGACCTAGGGGAATTTTTATTAAGAATTCCAGATACCCCAGCAAAATCCTTCCTCAGCACACTTTGCTTCCATGTTGTTCCTGCCATGAATGAAGTGTTGAGGAAAAGAATCTTCACCATGACATCATGTTTTTATTGTAGCCAACTGTATTGTGCTGGAAAGAATGAATGAATATAAAGGCACTTAATAAGTCTCTATTATGAGCCAGTACTGTGCTAAGTATTGAGAAGGCAGATCCAAACCCAGAGCTAACTCTGCCTTCAAAGAACATACATTCTAATAGCTAGAAGACAACACAGTGGTTGCCCTTTGGTCATGAAAGTTAGAAGGGTGTTAGCTAGATGATGGATGATGGGAGAGAGGAGGGATAGGGATAAGAGAAGAAGGATGAGAGAGGAATAGAGACAAGAGAAAAGGAAGGGAAGAAGAAAGAGAGGAAGAAAAAGAAGAGGAAGGAGGAGGAGGAGGAAATTAAAGTGACTTTTCTTTAAAATACACATAAGAGAATTAAAAGTCAGAAAAAAATCACAGACAAGCATCATAGCCTTGAAAGCTACAGGATGAATTTATTGTATTAAATTATAACTTTATAATTATTAATTAAAAAGGAAAGGAAGTTTTACATAATAGAAATTCAACAAATACTTATTAAATACCATATACCACAGTGTTAGTCACTGTAAAAAAATAAATGAAACAGTTCCTGCTTTCAAGGAATTCACATTCAAAATAGATTTATATTCTCTTTCCTTTCTCCCAAGTTTACAGCTCTGTATATGTGCATGTGTGTGTGTGTGTGTGTGTGTGTGTGTGTGTGTGTGTGTGTGTGTGTGTGTGTGAGAGAGAGAGAGAGAGAGAGAGAGAGAGAGAGAGAATATTAGTTCATATCACAAGAATCTTTGAAAGGGCTCCTAAAATTCCCTTTTTCAGCTATTTGCAAAACTTGGCACTGTGGTAAGACCCCCCCCATTTCCATCTTCCTCCTTTCTCCTCTTTATCTTTCTTTTTTTTAAGTACTTGCCTGGGTTTCAGCAGGCCACCTTGAGCTCCTAACTAAAGAGAATGAATCAAACTTAGGCCAACACAAACTGCCTTGCAAAAGGCAAAATAGGTTGAGAAGAATTAAAAAGATGGCATCAGTAACTGTATTAACCCAAAAATACATCATGGGCACAAGGGAGAGAAAGAAAATGATCTTAGATTATTTAAGTAGAATTCATTGGGGGTTAGCTGTTTCCAGGAGATTATCAAACAGTGACTACTTGACAAAAAAAAATAAAGATAAATTTTTTAAATGCTGTTACTTTGGCCACATCTCATGTCTATTCAAAAAGCATTGACTTGGGCTGCCCCAGCTTCAGGTGTCTGTTACCAAGAACTAGCATCTCTATTCCATTCAATTTTCTTCCCTCCCCATATTTACTATTTAGAATTTATATAATATTTTCTGGTCATCTCCTGTCGATAGTTTTTCTTCAGCTTCTATTCTCACATGTCTAGAGGAGACTAGAGGGTGATTATTCTGTCCAATAGGGTGACATGTTTTTAGGGACAGAAATGTCACCATTTGAGGATGTTCACCACTGAGAACTGAAAACAAGGATGAAGGTTGAGAATTTCAGGAGAAATAAAATAGTTATGCAGACTTAGAGCCTGGGGAGCAATATGTACCACTAATTATATCCCCACTTAAAAATACACCTCTCTCTCCCCCCATTAAAATTAGAGCAAGGAAGGGCTTCATTCTTTGTATTTTTAGCTCCAGCATCTAACACAATCCAGCTCTTGATAGTACCTAATAAAGGACTGATTGATTCCTTTGACTGGCAATCAAACCTGATTTGTCAACAAGATCAGGCCCCTGGATGTTTGTGACATAATATGTTGAAAGTCTAAAGGAGTGAAGTGAATATTACCAGGAGAACATCTAATACTATAACATTACTACTGAAAAAGCAAATAATCTCAAGACTGAAGAACAAAGGTCAAAGAAATATTCAACCATGATTCCAAAGAACTGATGATAAAGAATGTTAACCACCTCATGACAAAGAAATGACAGGTTGATATGCAAAAATCCATATTTTTGGATGAAATCAATGTGTGAATTTTTCTTTTTTGCTTGATGATGTTTATATGCTATGAGTATTTTTTCTTTCTTTTTCCTCCCAGGGGATATGGGAGGGAGGAAGAAAGAATAAGTGATCTTTCATAAATGATTGATGATTGAAAAAATTAAAACTATTAAACAAGAAAGTCTGAAGTATGCAAGAGATAGAGTTTGGACAGAATTATTGTGTTGGACTTGGGAGTAATCTGTGTGGTGTGTTAGGGAAAGTAATTAATGACCTAATTTATGCAAGGTTTAAGAGTATGAATCAGTACATGTGAGTAGAGAGAGAAATGTTTCATATGAAAATCTCCAAGAAATTCCAGGGACTCAGGTGCAGATCCACGAAGTTTTGAAGCAATCGGTCCTCAAGAGAACTTCCATTTAAAGAGAATAGGAATGATTAAGCAGTGTTCTGAAGTAAGCACACCCATTTCAGTTATGACAATCACTCCAGAATCATATTAAAAAACCGAGAGGTGACCATAAACCCTATCAAAATGTAAATGTCTAATTAGCACAATTCTGAGCCCCCAGTAGTGTCTATATAACATTAAGAACTACTACTGTTTAAGGGACTGGGTGAGTGTATTGTAATTGCCCGGTGACACAATGAGTAGAGTGCCAGGCCTGAAGTGAGGAAGATTCATCTTCCTGATCAAATTCGACCTCAGACACTTTCTAGCTGTGTGACCCTGGGTAAATCCTTTAACCTGGTTTCCCTCAGTTCCTCATCTGTAAAATGAGCTGGAGAAGGAAATGAGAAACCACTCTATGATCTCTGCCAAGAAATCCAAAAATGGGGTCATGAAGAGCCAGAAATGCCTGAACAACTTCCAAGAATATGACCTAGTAGATAGATGGTAGTAATGGCATCTCCTAAGGAGACTAGGTAGTGAAGTCAAAAGAATGCAGATTTAGAGCCTCAGTTTCCTCATCTGTTCAATAAGAGGGTCGAACCTGGATCAAAGGTATCAGACAGAGCCCTATGAAAGTAGAAAAAATTGTAATTTGGAAACATTTAACAAAATAAATAAAAATACAACAAAATAATATGAATATGTGGTTCTCTAAGTTGATATGTGGCCTACAGGAATCCTTTTATTAGCTCTGATTTTATTTGAGTTTGACACCCCTGGACTCAGTAATTTCCAAAGTACTTTCTTTTTTTATTCTTTTTTTTTTGTAAGCAATGGGGTTAAGTGGCTTGCCCAAGAGCACACATCTAAGTAATTATTAAGTGTCTGAGGCCAGATTTGAACTCAGGTACTCCTGATTCCAGGGCCCGTGCTCTATCCACTGCACCACCTAACTGCCCCTAAAATACTTTCCAACTCTAAATCTAGGATTCTTCTTTGGCTAATGCCATTTCTCTTTTCTTTCTAACTGATCCATCACTGGTGCCTCTCCTTCAAAGCACTCCATAAGTATAGACATGCTTTATCCCTAGACTCCCCTTTTCTTCTTTCTAGACTTTATCCTTGAGAAATTCTATCTGTTCCCATGACATCAGCTTTCATTCTTTTCAGTTGACGCCTAATTCTATATTTTCAAGCCCTAGTATCCTATAATCTCTGGTTACAATTCCCTCATATTCCACCTGAATATTCCCTCCAACATCTCTAAATCAACACACCCAAAACTGAACTCATTATCTTCCCAGAGAAATCTGCCTATCCTTATAATTTTTCTATTTCTATTGAATGTATTACCATTCTCCAAGATTCATAAATATGGAATCATCATTGATTCTTCAATCTCCTTCATCCCTTCAACCTATATCAGATGCCAGGTCTGCTATATTTCCTCAATATCTCTTGTACTTTCCTTCTCCTCTCTACTCACACTCAGAGAATTCTAGCTCAAACCCTTATTTACTTTTGTAATTCTATCCCCAAAACATATATAACTACATATGTACATGTAAATATATGTGTTACATATACACACACATATGTTGCCCAGTCAAGTCCAACTCTTCATGACCCCTTTTAGGGTTTTAGTGGTTTGCCATTTCCTTCTCCAGTTAATTTTACACAGATGTAGACCTAAGGCAGATAGGGTTAAGTGACTTGCCCTGTGTCATACAGTTAGTGAGCATTCTGAGGCTAGATTTAAAACCCAGGAAGATGAGTCTTTCTAATTTCAGGTCCTAAATTTTTAACTTCATTTTATTTTTAGATCAATTCCAACATAATTAACTCACACCCAAGTCCTCTTGTCTATGTAGATTCCTTCTAACTTACCCTAAGGAGGATAATGTTTTTATGAGTTAAATGTATCATCTTCCCAAAAAGGATGTAAATAATTTAACTTTATCGAGTTTCATGTTTATCTTTTTATGCTTTTCTTCAGTCTTGTGTTTGACTATCAATTTTCCATTCAGTTCTGTTTTTTTCAACAGAAATGCTTGAAAGTTCTTTTTTTAATTAAATATCCATTTATTCCCCTGAAAGATAGTACTGCATTTACTGGGTAGGTTATTCTTCATTAGAATCACAAGCTCCTTTACGTTCTAAAATTTTGAATTCTAAGATTTCCACTTCTTTAAATGTGTTGTCCTTACTATAGCTCCATAATATCCAAATCACTTCTTTCTGACTGTTTGGAATATTTTCTCCTTAACCTAGGAGCTCTGAAATTTGACTTTAATATTCCTAGTAGTTTGCATTTTAGTATCTATCTCTTTCAGGAAGTGATCAATGTATTCTTTCAAGTTCTATTTTGTCCTCTGAATCTAAGATATTGGGGCAGTTTACCTTTATAATTTCTTGAAATATAATGCCTAAGCTCTTTCTATGATCATGATTTTCAGATAAGATAATAATTCTGAAATTATCTCTTCCTGATCACTTTTTTACATATCACTTGTTTTTCTATTGAAATGTTTTATGTTTTCTTCTAATTTTTTCATTCTTTTGACTTTGTTTTATGCTTTCTTGATGTCTCTTGGAGTCATTAGCTTCCACTTGCCTAATTCTAATTTTTAAGGAATTATTTTCTTAGTGAGCTTTTGTACTTTTTCCATTTGACTTATTTTCCTTTTTAAATAGTTCTTTCCTTCCATGAATTTTTGTGCGTCTTTTACTATTAGGCCAATTCTATTTTTCTAAGGTATTATTTTCTTCAATATTTTTTGTGACTATCAAAATTTTATCTTTTGTCATAATTTTCTTGCTTCACTCTCATTTTTTTCTCCCAGTTTTTCCTCTATCACACCTATCTCTTTAACTTTTCCAGGAATTGGAATGGGTTTAGGTCCCGTTAGTATTTTTCTGTGAGGCTCTGGTTTTAGCTGTTTTTACATTATTGTCTTCTTCTAAGTTTATGGTTTTTCCTCTCAATGTAGTAGCTTTTTATGGTCAAAATAGTTTTTCCGTTGTTTGCTCACATTTTCAGTCTACTTCTTGACTTTGAATTTATGCTAATTTTAGGTGTTGCTCAACTTGGGGTAGGAAACGGTGTCCCAAGCTTAAGATTTTTCCATGCTGCTATTTTCAGGATGAGTTCTGGAATCTTCCAGTTCTTGGTGTTTTCAAGGTAGAGTGATTCAGGAAGAGATGTAGCCAGTGCTCAGAAAGAACCCTGCTCCCCTGCTGCCATTGGTACTACTCTTTTTGTTCCTGAACAGGGCCCCTACTTTCCTGCAGGTGCTAGGGCTCCTCTCTGTCTTGATACTGTGACTAGGGTCCCTCCTCCCTTGTCACTGAACACAAATGCTCCTCTCCACCAGTCACTCATCAGTCAGTGCTAGCTATACTCAGTATCATCAAAGGATTTGCTGTAATCTCTTTCTGACCAGTTGTTCAACCCTCTTACCATCTCTGGCCTGAGAGTACACAAAAATGCTGCTATTGCCATGACCATGCTACTGTCACAGACCTCTTCAGTCATCCTTCTATGCTGTCTTAGGCTGGGGAAAATTCCTCACTCTAAACTTTTGTTGGCTCTGTCACTCCAAAATCTTATTTGTGGAGTTATTTTAAAGTTGTGTAGAGGGGAATGTTGAGAGTTCAATTAGGTTGCTGCCTGTACTCCACCATCTTAGCTCTACCCCAGATTGTTCTAATTATTAGGAATGCTGTTTTTTCTTAATCTTTCTCTTTAGAACTTTTAAACCACTGCTCCTATTTATACTTTCTGGGGTCAAGTAAAACAAATTTAATCCCTCTTCCATGCAACAATCCCTCAAATACATGAAAATAGATATCTGTTTTTATATCTTTTCTTCTTCAAACTTGAGATGCTCAGTTCTTTCAAGAGATCTTCCTATGGCATGGACTCCAGTCATCCCAATTGCTCTCTAAGTATGCTCTCCAACTTATCAACATCCTTCCTAAAACACTGAACTAATGATGAACTTGTATTATGATTATTTGTGTACATGTCTTATTCCCTACTAGACTGAAAACTTTGGAGCTATGTTTGGGGGTTGAGTTGTTTGTTTGTTTTTTCATTTTATATCCCTAGCTCTTCACACAATATGGTACGATAAGTGAGTACTGAAAGTTTAGTTACTAAAAGTAACTAAACTGACATATAGAACTCCATTTCTAGATTTTCTAGATCAATGCTGATTGGGAGTTATTTGGGAAGACTCATCCACCTACACTTGGCAATATATATATAATGGTAGAAGTTCTAAATTTAAAAAATAAAAGCAAAAATATTCACCCTAAACCCATCAGTTCATACCATAAAGATCATTCACTCATTTACCAATTGCTTATGAGCCAGTGATTGCCCTCTGTGTCCATCCTCCTCATTCCTTCTCCTCCTATAACCCTTAACTCTGTCCTTAGGATTTGGGGTTCTAGAGGTGAGCTCTGATTTTTTTTATCTTTCCTAGAATTAAGCCTCAATATCACTTCCCAGCCATTTCTATCCCTCTTTACTTCTGCACAGGTACCCTCCCCCCTCTTTCTATATCCCCTGTATTATCTTCCCTTATTAAAATAAAATACTACCCTTAAGGGTAGAGGCTGCCTTGCTTGCTCACATCTGTATCCTAGAGCTTAGCATAGTACTTGGCTCATGTTAAAAGCTTAACAAATGCTTTTTATTGATTCATTCTTTCATATGCTGTATGTATTTAGATCTGGCTTCCTAAATATTCTTTCAACTAGAGTGTGAGTTCCATGACAGCATCAGTGGCATATTAGGCCACATTTAGACTTGGGAAGGAATCCAGAGGGTAAATGACGTGCCCACATAGCAAACCACAGAGTTAGGATTTGAACCAGGCCTTTTGATTCAAAATCTAGGGCTCTTTCAACTGCATATGGCTACTCTCTCTTTTGTATTTCCATAATACATCGGGCATAGTTGGCACTCAACAACATGGTAGTGTGGAAAGAATCTATGCATTAGTTCGTGACCTTGGGCAAATCATTGAGGTTCATAGGATTTAGAGTTGAAGGGCACCTAATTCAATCCTTATGTTATAAAGTTGAAGAAACTGAAACCCAATGAGGGGAAGTGATTTGCCCAAGGTCATGTAAGTGGTAAGTAGCAGAGCCAGAAATGGAACCCAGGTCTTTTAACCCTAGACTTGTTTTTGTTTTGTCATTATTCAAACTATCACCTATGAAGATCTAAATGTTTACACTATCTACCTAATGGGATGGTCATAAGTAAAGAGCTTCATATTTAATTCAACAAGCTTTCATAGTGTGGCCACTATGTGACAGGCACCAAGCTAGGAACTGGGCAAACAAAGAATAGCATGGTGGTCTCTGCCCTCAGAAAGTTCATATTCTTTGAGCAGTGATATGAACACAGAAAAATAAATATAATGTTTACAAAGTCATCTGTATCTATTCATTTATATTTTATATTATTTCTTTACCTTAAGGACATTTAGCAACCAACTGATCCAGCCCCTTGATTTTACAAATAAAAACACTATGGCCCAAGAAAGGTTTAATGATTTCCTTTTTAGTAAGGAGCAAATCTAGGATTCAATGTCCTATTTGATACTTTTCCTAGTAGCTTAGAAATTACATTTAAGCCACCAGGAAAAACTTCATTAGCATTAGAATTTGTACCCACTTTCATTTTAGGCTGCAGGGATAGCATATTCATTTCTTCATTTAGAGACACAGATACTAAGTAGAAAATTCCTTAACACTGTCCCAATAAGATAAGACTGTCTCTTCAGCTAGTACCCCCTCCCTTCTGAACAGATTCCAAAGGGGCTGGCTTTTCTTTTGTCTTGGGAATGTCTCACTTGGTAATATGCTTTAGGGGAAAGGAAGAAAAAAGAGAAAGTAACAAGTAAAATGAGGACTCATCTTTCATCAGAGGAAAAAAGAAAGCAGGTCATGGGGTTAGAGTTCATTACAGTTAAAAGGGACTTTAATGATTTTAAGACTAATCCTCTTTTGTATAACTGAGGAAACTGAGGTCCAGAGAAAAATAGTTTGTCCAATATTACACAGCAAATAAGTTGTAGAGACCAGAACAAATACCTGTGTCTTTAGTCTAGAAAGTCAGTGTTCTTATCATTGCATCATAGCTACAGGTTGATGCAATTAGGAGATAGAGCTTCCTAAAGTGGTTTAAAAGTCAATATGATTGTCAATGGATGCTGTAGATAGAGCATAGGGCCTAGAGTCAAGAAAATCTGAATTCAGATCTAATCTTGCATACTAGCTGTGTGACCCAGGGCAAATCATTTAATCCTGTTTGTCTCAGTTTCCTCAGCTTCGAAATAAGTCAGAGAAGGAAATGACAAACCACTCCAGTACCTTTGCCCAGAAAACCCCAAATGGGGTTCTGAAGAGTCAGACATGACTGAACAACAAGGATCCTAAAATTTGTGCCACAAGTCACTCTGCATGCTGATTTTGCATATGGCTTAAAATCTGTGATAAATCTGCACATCTTAGTGTACTGGATAAAGTGAGTTTTTCTCAATTTTCGATGAGATGATAATGATGTCCTTCCAAAATTTAACCCCAATGCCTCATCATGATGTGAAAATGAGCCAGCTGAAGCCTAATTTTGACCTCCCAGGTTGCAAAGATTCCAAGTTTTGAGGGTCAGCTTAGATAAGAGTAATCATCAGAAGACAGGTTACCAAGTAAAGATTAATTTCTACAACAATAGCAGCTCTTAAAGACCATCTTGCGGCCATTTCTGGGGCAGAGTTTCCTTGTCTTTAACATGAAGTTGATCTTCAAGTTCCTGACCCATTCTGGAATTCTATGGCCCTTTGATCTACAGCACAGGTAGAGATGTGATCCCCATCAAAATACCCAGCCTACTGAAATCGCTGTTCCATGCATTCACTGCTGTTCTTATTGTCCAACTTAACTGAAGCTAAATATTTCTTGCAGAGGACCACAACTGAATTTTTTAAATTGATATCATACCACAAACTTAACATTGAACATCAACACAAATACTGCTATTTAGTTTGCAATTATTTTCACTTAAATTAATAATTTCTAGACAAAAAGTGATCAAAGCGTTTTTCACTCTCCTCCTTCTAAGTCTATATCTGAATTCTTTACCCATTCATTCTCATTGGGTTTTCCTCATACAATTTCAGTGTGTAGCTATATCATGGAAGACTATAATACATTTAGAACAGATGATATGGAAACAAATTTGGAAAGAACAATGTTGATTTTTCAAAACACATTTTCCAATTTCCTGTTTTGACTACTGTAAATTAACAATTTTTTTTTAGGTTTTTGCAAGGCAAATGGGGTTAAGTGGCTTGCCCAAGGCCACACAGCTAGGTAATTATTAAGTGTCTGAGACCAGATTTGAACTCAGGTACTCCGACTCCAGGGCTGGTGCTCTATCCACTGAGCCACCTAGCAGCCCCCTAAATTAACAATTTTTTGAGGACTCATAATTGGGAATCTCATTATCCTACAAGATTGAATTTGCCAGTATATTCACATCATTACTTCATTGGTGGCTTCTGTCCCTCTGATTTGGCCATTGAAATTAAAGGTCAAGGCATCCATTTAAGAAGAGTGTTCAGTGGGGTGGCTAGGTGGCGCAGTGGATAGAGCAACGGCCCTGGAGTCGGGAGTACCTGAGGTCAAATCTGACCTCAGACACTTAATAATTACCTAGCTGTGTGGCCTTGGGCAAGCCACTTAACCCCGTTTGCCTTGCAAAAACCTTAAAAAAAAAAAAAAAAGGTGTTCAGAATAATCTTCTCCCCATTTCCCAACAGTCATATTGCTTTTGAATCTCTTTTGGATCTCTTCAATATGGCGCTGGTCCTTTCCCCCCTCTCACCTTCCTTTTGTGTGTTGCCTTTTCCCACTAGATGGCAAGTTTCTTGAGGGCAAAGACTGTCTTATTTTTATTTGTATTTTATTTGTATTTGTATTTATTTGCATTTGTATTGCCAGTACCCATAAATGTTTATCAACTGGTTGATTGAACTGTGATTTCTTTCTTAAGAAACTCCCTCTAGTAGGGCAATTTATAGTCTTAAGAATTGCCTAGGGGGCAATAGGTGGTACCGTGGTTAGAGCACTGACCCTGGAATCAGGAGGACCTGAGTTCAAATCCGGTCTCAGACTAATTACATAGCTGTGTGACTTTGGGCAAGTCACTTAACCCCATTGCCTTAAATAATTTTCTAAAAAAAGAATTGCTTAGAACATGTGACCAGGAGATACAAGAGGCAGAATGTAAACCCAAGTCTTCTTGCCTGGGATGCCAGGTGTCCCCTACTCCACATTGCTTCTCAACAATTTCACTGAAACTCAAATTGTATTTATATAGAATGCCTGTGGGTATTCACCAAGAGATTTCATGTCCTTCTCAGATTTTGAACTCAGGTCTCCTGACTCCAGGGCCAGTGCTCTATCCACGGTGCCACCCAGCTGCCCACATCCAGGGTCAGTAGTCCTGATTCATATAGCCCCCCCCACTCAGATCCAATTCATATACCTGCCTCCCTGATGTTGTGGTCTTCTTTGAAAATGAAGGACAAATATTATTATTGCTATTATTATTATTATTATTATTATTAGTCTATTCTATTCCTAACAGAAGTTTTAACCACCTTTTTTATGAGTCATTTTTTATGACTACTACAAATGACATTCCATGGCAGGGAAATAGGACACAGACTACCAATTTATTTAATGTCTTGTTTAGGTTAATAGTATTGTATTACCATTACTCTTCATGAACCAATAGGCCACTAAGACCCTTCTGTTTCATGAGGTTTTCTTGGTCATTTAATTCACTAGTTTAATCACTCGTTGTCAGAACTCTCTACTATGACTCTTGTGTAATCCTACACAATATAATCTGCCATGACAAGGCAATGATCCAAGTGGAGATGTGTTCCTCTTTACCCTTGTTCAGTAGTATTCAATTCTTCGTGATTCCATTTGGGATTTTCTTGGTGGATGGAGTGGTTTGCCATTTCCTTCTCCAGTTCTTTTAACAGATGTGAAAACTGAGGCAAACTGAATTAAATGACTCGCCTAAGGTCACATAGCTAGTGAGTGTCTGAGACCAAAGTCTTCTGACTCCAGACTTCACTCTATTCATTGCTCCACCTACCTCCCCTTAGCTCACAGCTATTCATCGACCACAAAGGTTTTGAAATCCTGTCACCCATGCCGAATCCCTCAAATAGATGATTTGCAACCCCATAAGCCAGAATTGACTCCATTCTGGGGGGCACTGGTCCCTAAGGGTGTGGTTTACAACTGTTTGCTGTAAACTGCCAATTCACTGGGATTCAATAGCAACAAGATCCCAAAGTAGATAAGTTCCCCTGACCCCAGTGACTTAAAGAGGGCCATTGACCTAAGGGTTATATAAAAATAAGGGCAATCAGATACTGAGAATATTGAGAGTCAGCAATCTGAGCCAGGAGGAATCACCAATTAAAGTTCCTTAACTAATCAGATAAGAAATGGGTAGCAATAATGAGGAATAAGAGTTGACTAAGAAAGACCTGATAACTCCCAAGGGCAGGAATGCATAAATTAGACTATGTGTCTGCCCAGAAAAGAGCTGGCCCTCCTTGCTTCTCACAAGTTAGCCAGATCTGCAGGGCAGTTCCCTACAGGTTTCAAAGCTAAGACTTGAACAAGAATGCCCCTGTGATTTACCAAAAAAAAAAAAAAAAAAAAAAAAATTAAAGGAGAAGAAAGGGTTTGAGAAGTTGTGCTCTCAAACCCTGAATTACAGGGTTTGTGGTTCACTGGCTGCAGGGGGCCAGCCTTGGGCAAAATTGAGAAAGATCTTCCCCTCCCCTGGATGGGTGGCCTCTTTCTCCCTCCTTCCCTCCCCCTTCAAGTTCCTGCTTTACTTCAGTTAGTGGGCCTAAATTATCTTGAGCAACTTGGAGCCCTAACATGCTATGGTTTCCCCTTCCAGATCTAGGATTCTTGGCTCTAGGTTCTAAGCCTCCTTCCAGCTCCGATGTCCTCAATCCTCAAGAGCCTTCCCTTCCCAGTTTTCTTGCCTGGGGGGGTTTCTAAATAATCAATGTATCTGCTTCCCTGCCCCCCAGCAGCCCAAGGGCCTCAAGTCAAGACACCCCTCCCAGGCCTTACATGGTCCACTAGGTGCCTTCCAAGTCCCGCAGGGTCCTGCTGGTTTTCTAAATGATACCTTGTAAACTGATCCTGCCAGACAGAGAGTCTGCAGAGGATCCTTAATGGGTGACTAGGTAATAATAATCCCTTGCATTGGGATAGAGTTTTACGATAGGAAAGTCTTTTCTACTAGATTATCTTGTTTGATCCTAGATGTGAATGATGTCAACTGCTAGAGACTGGCAAACACCCTCATCTTACATTTGGGGAAATTGAGGCTCACAGAGGTTAAGACTTTCCTAAAGTGACTCTCTCTGTTTCTATCTGTGTGTGTGTGTGTGTCTCTCTCCATCTGTCTGTCTGTCTCTGTGTGTCACTCACTGTCTCTCTCTGCTTCTGTGTGTGTGTGTGTGTCTCTGTCTAGTTCTCTGTCTTTCTGTTTCTGTCTCTCCTACTGTCTTTCTGTCTCTCCTCTCTCTCTCTCTCTGTTCTTTTGTCTCTCCCTTCTCTATCTGTCTTTTTCTCTATCTGACTCACTCTGAGTGTCTATCTGTTTCAATCTCTCTGTCTCTCTCTGACTCTGTGTGTGTCTCTATCTCTGTCTTTCACTCTCAGTCTCTCCCCCTTTCTCGATGTCTCTGTGTCTCTCTGTGTGTCTTTGTGTCTCTAGCTATTTCTCTGAGCTCAGATTTACCCATATGTTCTGCTAAAGTTTATACTGCTCATAAGCAGTCAGAACTAACTCAAACCAACTTCTTCAAGCTCTCTTTCCAATAGCATTAATAGCATTGCCCGTCTCTTAGGAAACAACAGAGTATGAGGATCATAGATTGAAGGCTAGAAGGGTCAGTCAGTCCTTAGAGATCATTCAGATGGATCTCCTCAATTCCATCCAAAATAGAAATTAGTAGCAATCTTTTTGAATACTGAATTGTAATGTATATGAATGAAATAGAAAATAATAGAATGCAAGACTCTTGAAGGTAAAGACTGTCTAGGGATGTTTTTGGTTGGATTTTTTTGTTTTTGGTCTTTTGGGTTTTATATCCCCGGTATCTAGAATAGAACCCTTTATAGGAATCTACCAGTTATTGTAGGAATTTACCAATCAACAAACATATATTAAATATCTGCTATTGGAAAAGCACCAATAGGCATGCTGGGTGCTGGAGTTACAGAGACCAAAATGAAATATAAGCCTGGAAGGAATATTTATGTACATAAATGTGCACATATATACATAATATATTATATATATAATATATATACACACACATACACAAGTCTTTAAGATTATTTCTAAACTTTTTTTTACCCATAGGTAGTACCAGCATCTGTACCTCAGTATCTCAAGAACTATTCATCAGCACCATTCTCCCTCCCTGCCCCATTTCCCTAGGAAATCTAGGGATGAACATCCTCCCAATTACCCATGCTCAAAAACTTGCAGTCGGCTTTGATTCTTCATTCTTTCTCACTCCCAAACTTCCAGATGTCCAATCCACTCAACTTGGGACAGTAAAGCATTTCACAAGAAAGAGAGGGGTACAGAAAGGGGGGAGGGAGGGGGTGGTGTGCCAAGGAAGGAAAAGAGCATTTGGAATGCAACAGTCAGATTTAGTTTCAGAAAACATTTTCTACCCAAGGGCAGAGGATAAAGGAAAGTGACCAAATGCTTTAACTGTGAAAGAAGTCCTTTTAGACTATAGGTTCTTTTATGCAAGGACACAAATAGTTATTACAACAGTGGATGAAATCATCCATTTTATCATGTCCCTACATAGTTCATTATATTTTTATTCACTTTCAATAGGGGTTAAGGACTTTCCAAAATTATTTGGGGGTTAGTCCATCAAGATGTCTCAAAATGATTATGGTTCCTATTTTCTCTCATACAACCTAACTAGTCTAGTTTTAACTATCCCCAGATCATATTTTGCACTCTTTGCCCTCTATACATTTACTCAGACTATATCCATTGCCTAGAATATGGTCCATCCTCTTCTCCAACCATTGAAATCCTCCGTTTCTCATCTTCTATCAAGGATCAATTGAAAAAGGTTCATCTATAAAGTTTTCCTTGATCCCTCCAACTAAAAACAATTCTTGAATCTTCCTGGAGTACATTGCATAGATTCATCCTTCATCCTCTCCTACTCCATTTTCCTTACATTATACTTCACATAATTTCCTGGAATATAAAACTTTAAAACAGGGACTGTGTCTTTTTTCCCCCTATAAATAGCCATCACTTATTCTACACCTGCAGTGTCAAACTCAGGGTCATGTTGCCCTCAACACTCTTGAGTTCTTCCAGGAACCAAATTAAAATGTAACTGGGGAATAAATAAAAATACAATTAATATAAATGTAACATTTAAAATCCCAATCATTATGGGATAATCTTTTGACAAATTGGTAACCCCATTTTTATTCTAGTCTGACACTTTCTTATTGGAGAGAGAAAAAGAGAAAGGGGGACTACCATAGAGCCTTGGGTGACGATAGGTGATGATACAGCATAGGTATTAGACCAGTAAGGACTATCCCCAGAACCCAAAGAGAAAAATGTAAAAGGAAGGAGAGGGTTATCAACAAAGTTAAGAGAGGTCAAGAAAGAAGACTGATAAAAAAAAAATCCTTTGATTTGACAATCAGAAAATCATTGATAGCTTTGGAAGAGCAATTTCATTTGATTAGATTGAAGTCAGTTTGTAAGAGACTGAAAACTTAATGAGAAAATTAGAGGCTCAGGCAACAGGTAGACAATTACTATAGACTTCCTTCTGGACTTGAAAAGAAGAAGAGATTCAGGATAAAAGTTTGAAGGGATTAAAGGCAATTTAGCAAATGGTTTGCTAGAACTGGGGTCAGAGAACCCTTTTTCAGAATCATACTTCAGATAAGTTATTAGCTGTGTGGCTTTGACAAGTCATAGACCCAGATCTGAAAATGACCTTACAGGATGTCTAGTCCAAACCCCAGTCACTTTTAGTAGCTATAGTACTGTCCTTAGAGCCAGGAAGATCTGGATCCATCCAGCTACTGCTGAGATGCTTACTAGCATAGTCACACAGGGAAATCATTTAATTGCCCTGTACCTTAGTTTACTCAACTATAAAAGATAAGAGGATTGGATTCAATGACCTCTCAAATTCCCTTCCAAATCTAAATCTGAGATCCAATATTTTTAAAGTTGAGGAAACTGGTACCTAAGGACATTTAAAAACTTTGACCAATATCACACAGCTACTAAGTACTGGTCTTCACTTTTCTCATCTGTAAAATGAGTGTAATAAATATAGTACTTGTTTCCCAGATTTGTCTCTAGAGGATCAGATGAAATAATTATAAAAAGCTCATTGTCCTATATAAATGTGAATTATTTTTATTAGGGTCAAGGGAGGGTTTTTTATGGCTAGTAGATAACAGAGAAGTATGTGGATAGGGAAAGAATGAAGATTAGAGAAAGAATGGATGATTGTGGAGGAAATCTGCTTTTAGAAGAAAGTAGAGAGTAGAGGAAGCTTCACTAGGGATGGCTTCTATTTACCAAAGTCTAGAGGTGAGAGCCTGAGGGTAGGAGGTGGCATAGGAGACTTGAAGAAAAGTTTGAATTAGGCTAGGTGGGAAATGTGATAGTCAATTAGGGAGTAGTAAAAAAGGATTGCCTTCTGTAGTTAGAGCCCAAGGGAGATTAGATAACATAAAACTACAATGAACTCAAGAGAGTTGTGTTCAGAGTCAGCAATACTTATCAAGAACATAGGACACTTACTAGGTCTGTATCCCAAAGAGATCAGGAAAAAGGGCAAAAAAAAAAAAAAAAACCCCACATGTACAAAAATATTCATAGCAGTTCTTTTCATAGTGGCAAAGAATTGGAAATTAAGGAGATGTCCATCAATTGGGGAATGGCTGAAGAAATTCTAGTATATGAGTGTGATAGAACACTATTGTTCTATAAGAAATCATGAGGAACAGAACTTCAGAATAGCTTGGAAAGACTTGCATGAATTAACACTGAATGAAGTGAGTAAAAACCAAAATAACACTGCACATACTTAACAGCAACACTGTGCGATGACCAGTATGAAGGATTTGCTCATTTCACCAGTACAATAATCAAAAACTATTCTAAAAGACTTGTAATAGAAAATATCATCCATATTCAAGAGAAGGCATTATGGAGTTTAAATGCAGACCAAAACTTACTATCTTCAATTTTTAGAAGTTGTCTTATGTATTATCTCGTTTTCTCTCTCCATTTGGATTTGATTCTTCTTTCAAATATGACCAATATGGATCTATGTTTAGCATGGTTATACCTATAGAGCCTATATTAGATTGATTTCTGCCAAGGGGAGGGGGAAGGGAAGGGAGGGAGGGAGAAAAATGTAAAATTCAAAATCTTGCAAAAAAATGATTGTTGAAAAATACAGTTGGAAAAAGAAATAATTAAAATGTTTAAATAAAAAAACAGAACAGAGGACATATATGGCAGGGTTAATCTGGGATTGGAGTTTGACAAAACATGAAAATCAGTAGGGCAGGTGGGCCAGGGATTTGACAGTAGAGGATAATATAATAATATTGAGCTGATTAATTATAGGGTCAAGATTACAAAGAAGAAAAATGAAGTCAGTGCATAGGTAATCTGGAAGAACACTGAGGGTGGAGGGAAAGGAGGTCATCATGGTGATGAAGAATGGATATTACAAGAAAGAAGTCAAGTAGGGAGGGAGGCAGGGATTGAGTAATAGGACTGAAGATAAGAATTTCAGAATTCTTGATCCATGACTGTGTAGATGATGATGAAATCAAGGCTGAGAATAAGCCTCAGTGTGTGCCTGAGATGGAACCAAGGTGGAGGTCCTGATAATTGAGACTAATAAATTTGGAAATTGGAATGTTTGGAGAAAGAAAAACATATGTTAAAGTCCCCTCATATAAGTACAGGGGTTACCTGAAGGAGAATTAATCAAATTTGTTATTAATTTGTTTATTTAATTTTTTTAAAAAAGGAACCTACAACAATAGTACCTCAATCAGTTCTACTCTTCCTCTGCCCAAGCAGTCAGTACTCAAAGCTCCACATTTCTTAGATTTTCCATTCATTTCAATTAAAATGGATTCATTTTCAAACATAATACCTAACATGTCTAAAGTTTAAGTCTAAACTTAAAGTTTATTAAACTTTAAATTTGCCAAGATCTTTCCATATATTATTTCCTTTGAATTTCTGGACTACCCAAGATAAAGATTCTACAGTTATTATTATCCCCATTTTGCAGAGAAGGAAACTGAGGTTAATGGCATACATACGCTTAGTCAATACACCTCTTGATGTAAGAGGTGATATTTTAATTCAGCTCTTTTTGATTACGAGTCTAGGAACTAACTATATCTACTTTCCTAATGCTCCCTCTTTAGTCTCATCCGTTCTTGAATACCTCTCAGCCCCCAACACACACACACACACACACACACACACACACAAATGTTTATTAATGGATTCACTCATTTTGTTTTCCAAAAATGATAGAAATTAGAACTGGAAGTTGAACTGACTCTGTCTCCCCTTAAATCAGGACCTACTTTTTCACAAAAAAGGGGTCCTTTTTTTGACAAGGCAATGGGGTTAAGTGACTGTGCCCAAAGTCACACAGCTAGGTAATTATTAAATGTTTGAGGCTGGATTTGGACTCAGGTCCTCCTGACTCACTGAAAGGGGTCCTTTCAAGCCCATTCTATACCTGTCACTTTACAGAGAGGGAACTGAGGCTCAGGAATAGTATAGGCACACAGCAAGTTACAAGACTAAAACCGGACCCTTTCAAGTCTTCAATCTATTCGATGCCTCTCCACTTTACCGAGAGGAAACTGAGGCTCAGAAAAGTAACCGACTTGCATGATCACACCAAGGCTGAAACTGGAATCTAGGTCTCCCGACACCCAGTCTACCACTGTGCCTATCTCCCAAAGGCAAACTAAGACTCTACAATGATCTGCCTAGCTGGTCCCTGGGGTTCCTTCCCATCAAAGTGACATTCTTTACTTCTAGCTGGGAAGCTGCCTGCTTTTGCCTAATCCATCCTCCCCGGATCTTGGGCAAATCACTCCCCTTTTTATGGCTCTATCTGTAAAACCTGAAGGAGACAATACCCTGCCTTGGGAGGGAGGGGTGCCTATCATGAAGTAATTAGTGTCTGGCAATCACTTTGATCCTTTAAATCTCTAGATAAGTGCTGAGCAGCCTCCCAGCACCCAAGGACGATAAGGGAGAAAGTGGTTTACTTGGGAAGGTGGGAGGGAGGTGGAAGGGCATCCTCAGAGGCAGGGGCCGACGCATGCGCATCCCCCCCACCCTCCTCCAATTTCTCAGGTCGGCCTGAAAGAAGGTCCCACCAGGTATTCTCGGGAATGGTCCAGGATCACTCTCCGGGAAATCGGGGACCCGGGGACAACAAACTGCGGGGAAGCAAAGCTCCAAAGGAGCCCTAGTGCAAAACAATTACCAGCCAACACATGTTTTACATGAGCACGCAAGTGTTAAAACTGATTTAATTTTCTTCTGTAAATAAAGAATCCCATTGGAGCGTGCATGTTTATCTCCCTGGAAAAGATAAAAGTGTTTCATCTGCCAGTAGCCTCTGCCTGGAGAGAGGTGGGGGGTGGGGGAGGAGTGGGGGGGGCAGAAAGAGGGAGGGGAGGGAGGGGGCTATCTGGCCCCATGTGTTCCCTATCTTGCAATCAACAGTGATCTCGACCATGTGGAACTAGTTTGGCCCTATGGGGTCTTTTCTCTAAGCTTTATTTTTAGTTATCTCAAATGGTACTTACTCCCCCCGCCTTTCTTTCTTTTCTTCTTCTTTTTTAACATATTACTGATTCATAAACAGTAAAATTAGTCTGCCAGGGGGCTGGTGGAGGCAGTCATCGTGGTGGCGCCTGCTTTCCTGGACTTGGTGGTTTAAATAAATCGCGGCTGCCACAGTGGAATTTCGGACTCATAATCACCTGTGCGCCTCCCTGCCCCCTCCCGGCTCCGCCCAGGTCTCGGACCCGCTGCCACCCGGATCAAAGCGACCTTCTTTACCCTGACAGAGCTGGGGGAGGGGGCAGGAGGAGGAGGAGGAGGAGGAAGGCTGAAGAGGCGGGATGGGGGTGCGAAGGAGAGAGGAAGAGGGGGAGGAGGAGGGCTGAGCAGGCAGAATGGGGGTGCGGGGGTGGGGGAGCCCTGGAAGTCATAATAAGCCAGGAAATGAACGTCTATGCTATATTGTTTAAGCTGGAAGCCCTGAAGTATGAGAGCAATTTATGATATTAGTATTTCTGCAGAGAAATATGATTAACCACTTCATTATGTAAGTTGTGTTTTCACTTAACCTCTCTATCCTGGCACACATCTTGGGTATTTTTTTAACGGCAAATTTAATAAATTCCAACATCCCCGGACTTCCTGGCCTGCTCTGCCCACCGCTGTCCTTCCCCGCTGGTATGCTGGTATCTTTGGAAACTTCAAGAGTCAGAGATTACTCGCACAGTCTGTTTCCTACTACCTACCTACTTAGGGTCTAATCCGGTATAAAGTAAAAAAAGCTTTCATCTTCAGAGCACTTAAGTTAATTACAGTGAGGCCCAATTGCAATCCGGGGAACCCAGCTCTCCATCCAGGCCTCCTGAAGCCAAGCATCATCGGATCCAGATGCAGGCCCATGGCAACTTAAGCCGGACAAATTTTCTTTGTCATGAAGAACAACAACCAAGGAATGGGACGGAACAGTTATAGGCTACTTAAGTTGGATGGTCTTCCAACTCTCCGTTTGGGAGCTGGGAAGATCCAAGCGGGTCATTAGATGTGGGATCTGGTGAGGTCCAGCGATCTGCTTGATTTTTCTTCAAGGCTGATCTTTCTTTCCAATAAAACATTGATTTATGTGTCTTTTTTTACCTGATCAAAAATCTAGGCTAAATTTAAACAATAACTGGAGAAGCATCATTAACTCAGAGTGGGTTCACTATGAGCAGAGGGAGTTTTGGTCACAGTGGTCAGAATCTTGGACCTTAAGTCAAACCCGGCTCTGCTGATGATCTGTGTGTCTTTGTTCAATGACTTACCGTCTCTGGGTCTTAATCTCCTCATCTGTGAAATGAAGGGTTTGGACTCCATCAATCTTTAAGGTAGTGTGAAATTTTGTGAAAGAGGCATAGACTTGCTAAAAAGAGTACACAAGTTAAAGCCCTTTGTCTCCTGTTCATACTCTGATCCCTGTCAAGTCACTGTACTCTGTCTGAACCTCAGTTTCCTCATGTTTAAAATGAGAATATTGATTTTAAAAATACTTAGCTTATAGTTTTGCTTTGAAGAATGGGTTTTAATAATATATATGTATATATACATATATATAGGTCCCTCATTTTCTTTCTTTCTTTCTTTCTTTCTTTCTTTCTTTCTTTCTTTCTTTCTTTCTTTCTTTCTTTCTTTCTTTCTTTCACATTTCTAAGACAATGAGGTTAAGTGATTTAAGGTCACATAGCTAGGAAATTATTAATTAAGTGTCTGAGGTGGGAACTGAACTCAGATCCTCCTGACTCCAGAGCCGGGGCTCTATCCTGGTCCCTCATTTTCAAATCAGGAAGGTGATGCCATGACAAGACCTTGAACTGAATTTGAGTGAGGGAGGCACTGTGCTAAGTCACCAGCCTCACTTTCTCCTCCAGAACCATCTGGGTCAATTGACCAGATATGAATCAGGACAACTAGAGATGGCCCTGAATTTGAGGCAATCAGGATTAAGTGACTTGTCCAAGGTTACCCGGATATTAAGTGTCTGGGCTCAGATTTGAACTTGGGTCCTCCTGACTTCAGGTTGGACGTTTTTACCCATTGTACCATCTAGCTGCTCTGATAGAATGGTTTTACAAACTTTAAAATGACAGTATTTTCCCTTGCTGCCAAATGTCACTTACTACAAGAAGTCTTCCATAATCTTCCTTAATATTAGTGTCATTCTTATGAAACTCTCTCCCAGTTTATCCAGGTTATATATTATTTGTACACAGTTGTTCACATGTTACTTTGTGTTGTCAGGGGTTGTTATTATATTTTTTGCCTGAGTTTGTATCCCCAGAATTTAGTACAATGCCTTTTATGTTATAGAGCTGTAATAAATAACTCATTGCATAATTTGCCTTGATGAGAGCTATTACTATCCCAAACTTGTCCCAAAGTCTGTATTATCATTGGTCCTCATTTAGGAATAAAATATAAACCAATAAAATTTTAGCATAAAAGAACAACTTCTCCCTGTGTGAGAAAAAGTAATGTGATGTAACCTGGCTATTTATATTGGGCTTTAGATCTTGCAAAGCACCTTATATGGATTATTGAATTCATTATTGAAGCTTCTATTTACTTAAGTCCTTACTATATCCCAAGCACTTGGCTAGAAAATAGTTGAGAAAACCCAGATAAAAATGAAAGTTTCTGCCTTTGAGAAGCTAACATTCTAATATTATTTCATATGACCCTCACAAGAACCCAGTGAAATATAAACTATGGTTATTATTATTCCCATTTTACAATTGGGGAAACTGAGGTATTAAATGACTTACCCACAACTGGTAAATGTGAGAGGTGGGGGTGGGATTAAAACCCAGATCCTTCTGATCATGTCTGACACCCAACCACTGTACCAATTTTTGGATTTCCTTGACTCTGGGTTTTTAAGCTAGAGTCAAGCTAAATGTATGTGTGTTTGTGTGTGTGTGTGTGTGTGTGTGTGTGTGTGTGTGTGTGTGTGTGTGTATAATAAAATGATATTCAGTCTAGCTTAGGACATTTCCTCTCTTTATGGGTTTTTAAGCCCAACTTATCAGCAAGCATTTTAGACTGTTTGCTTTTTCAGGAGTGAATATTGTAGCTGGCAGGAACTGAGATACAATTAATTCCCTAAAGGCAATTAGAGGAGGAGGCCAGAAAGAGAAGTTGCTGGAGAAAGTAATAATATTGGTATTTGAAAAGTAAAGTTTCAAAGGCCCCTTAGCCTTTCATTTCTGGGAAGGGGCTGCCAAGCCCAGATAGAGAATCTCTTTCCAACAATAACCAGCAAAGCTGCTTTTTTCATAGCTTGCCACCTACCTAGATAGAAATAGGGATTCCCAATAGACTGTGTTGCTTTTGGGATAAGAAGCTCAGGGTCAAGGATTTTCTCTCTTCAACTCTGGGAAACTTTGCACTGGGTTGGGTCTGCCCGAGGCATAATAATAATCCCTTATGTTTGTGTTGGACTTAATAGCTTTCAAAATTGTTTCACATCCAATTTGTCGATCATCACCTTGTGAGGCAGGTAGGATTATCTCCATTTTTCAAAGGACAAAATGGAAATTCAGAAAGCTGAAGGAAGGTCAGGCTCAAATAGGGGTCTCCTGGCTCCAAGTTCAATATGTCATACTGTCTTTCTATGAATAGTTTAATCATATACATAGATTAATAACAGGCTCAGCAAAAAAAGATCTCAGCCCCCAAAGTAGTATCTTCATCTTCATTCTGAGCTCTGATACAACTTATTTCAGACTATACTTAATTAGTGTGTAAGTTGTTTTCCCTCTGTGGGATCTAAGCTCTTCCAGGGTAGAGAATGTTTCCTTTAAAAAAAATCCTAATTGTCTAGCAAGATCCCTGGAATACAGTATAAGTTTAATAAGGCCATGTTGAGTTGAACTGAGACAATATGGTACAATGGTATGCTGGGTTTTATCAGAAGACTTTGATTTGAGTCCTGCTTTAGACACTAACTAGTTATGTCACTTTAGGCTAATTCCTATAGCTCAGTTTTTGCAACTGGAAAAGAGGGATAAGTACTTCACAGTATTACTTCACAGGACTGTTGTGCAGAAAGTTCCTTGTAACTCTTAGCAAGCAGCAGAGAAATATTAGTTCTGCTACAAACAATATTGACAATTGCAATGGGAAGAAGATTTGGAGTTCAACAACCTAAATTCCAATCTCTACTAGGCTTATTATTACTTAGGTGATCTTGCTTAAATCCCTTTAACTCTTTCAGTCTTAATTTCCTCATTTCCGATGAGGAAGTTGTACTAAATGATCACTATGTTTCCTTAAAGGTTTAAATCTGATCTGAAAAACTCCTCAAAGCTTTTCCGGTGATACTATATCCAAACCATTCTAGAACCTGAGTTTTTACTGTTTGGGTTGGAATGATCAACCTATTCCATATGGTGCTTGATTATGATGAGGAAGGCTCCTTTTTCTAACTCCTTTCTTTAGCCTGCAATCTTTGTCCCACCCAAGTGGCACTTTATGCTTTAAAAAACAAATAGTAGGGTGAAGTAGAAGGAACACATCTTAGAATTAGAAGGACTTGGAGGCCCAAAGAGATAAAGGAAAAGGACCTATATGCATAAAAATATTTATACAGCTCTTTTTGTGGTAGTAAAGAATTGGAAACTCAGGGAGTATCTATCAACTTGAGAATGGGTGCATAAGGTATTTTAAATCTAATGGTAAACAGTTATACTATATGAAGAAATGAAGGGAATAGTTCGAGAGAACAAGTCTTGGGAAGATTTGTATGAGCAGATTAAGAGTGAAAATCAGCAGAACCCAGAGAACAATTTTACAACAACAATATTGTTGAGACAAATAACTCTGAAAGACTTAGGGACTCTGATCAATATAATAGCCAATAGGGAAGTAATAGACTCACAATGTAAACTGAGACATACTGGGGGGGGTATATGGCCAAAGCAGGAATTTGTTTTGCTTGATATATACATGCACACACATATATGTATATATGTATATATACATATATATATATATTTGTTACAAGGATTTTTGTTTTCCTTTTTCATTGGGGAAATAAAGGGGGTAATCTAAAAAGAAGGCATCATTAATTGGAAAAATAACATTTAATTTTTAAAAAGTCAAAAAAACCTAGGTCTGAATGTTGACTCCAGCACTTCTTTCAGCATTCCTCCCCTTGCTTCCCTTTCCCAGAGCCATGCCATATTTTTAATAATACTTTTAAAGACGTGGGGAAATAAAAAAGGAAAAAAATAAGCAAAAGATATTAATATATTTTTTAAATCTTTGGAAATATGTGCAATGCATCACACTGATAGACCTCTACTTCTGCAAAAGAGTGGGATGGGAGTATCTTCTTATCTCTTCGTCAGAGCCATTTTTGTTCTTTTGTAATTTTACAACATTCACTGCAGATTTTTTTTGGAAGCTGTTCTAGTTACATTGCTGGAGTAATATATATATATATATATATGTATATATATGTATATATACATATATATATTGTTTTCTCAGCTCTGCTTACTTTGTATCCTTTGATATAGATCTTTCTATGCTTCTCAGTATCAAACATAATTCATAGTTTCTTAGAGCATAGTAATATTCCATTACATTCATATACTATTTAAACATTCCCTAATTGATGGGAAATTTTGTTTTAAAATTCTTTGCTGTCACAAAAAAAGTGCTATTAAACATACATTCTGTTTATCAGTGTCTTCCTTGACATATAAGCTCAGTAATGGAATTTCTAGGTCAAAGAGCATGGATATTTTAGTCACTTTATTTGCATAATTCCAAAATGCTTTTTAGAATAGTTATATTAATCCACAACTCCACCAGCAATGCTCTAGTGTGTCTACTTTCCCACAACTCTTTCAACAATGATATTCCCATGTTTTGTCATCTTTGCTAATTTGTTGGTATGAGATAAAATCTTAAATGTGTTCTTTTATCTGTTTTTATAAGGTTGTTAAGAGTTTGCAATTCTTTTTAGAATGTTTGTTGTCTTATCTCTAGGGGAATGACTTTTGAGCTTAACTGTTAATTGCTTACCAATTGGATACCAAACTCTTACCAGGGAAATTTGATGCAAAGATTTTATTTTCTCATTTTACTGTTTCCTTCTAATTCTTATTCCCTTAAGGTTTTCAATTTTTTAATCAAAGTTATATAGATTATCTTTTGTAATTGCTTTCATTCCTTTTTGGTTCAGAATACATCTCCTTTCTCAGCTGTGAAAGAATGTGATCTGCTTCTCTTCTAATTTTTATTGAATGCTCTTTAATATTAGAGGGTGTTCTAAATCTATTTTTTGCCAAGCTTCTTTCCAGTTCCTTGAAGTTTTTATTAAAGAGAGAATTCTTTCCTAAGTATTTTATGTTTTCCAGTTTATCAAACACTGTTGTTGAATTCAATTATTATTATTATTATTATTATTATTATTATTATTATTATTATTATTATTATTATTATTTTAGGTTTTTGCAAGGCATTGGGGTTAAGTGGCTTGCCCAAGGCCACACAGCTAGGTAATTATTAAGTGCCTGAGGCCAGATTTGAACTCAGGTACTCCTGACTCCAGGGCTTGCACCCTAACCACTGTGCCACCTAGCAGCCCAAATTCAGGTTTTTTATGATTCTCTCTTGTCTAATCCATTCTGTTGATCTAACTATTTTTAATGTTTACCAATGATTTTGATAGCTACTACTTCATAATATAATTTGAAGACTTAATGTGCTATTCACTCATCATACTTGCCTCTTTTTTATTATCTCCCTTGAAATTCTAGATCTTTCATTTTTTGCATGTCAATTTTGTTATTATTTTGATGATTTCTGTAAAATATTTCTTTGATAATCTTTTTGGTATATCATTAATATTGTAAATTAATTTTGGAAGTACTGTCATTTATTATTTTGGCATAGCCCAACTATGAGCATTAATTATTCTGCCAACTATTTACATTGTTTTTTATTTCCTTGAGGAGCATGTTAAAAGTGAATATATACAAATGTATTGTGGACTGTGGTACACTGATCCACAAATATTTTATGCATTTTGTAGTTATTTGGAATGAGACTTTCCTTTCTATTAATATCACTTAGACTTTGTTGTCATTGTTTAGCCTCTCAATCTCAATTACCTCATCTGGAAGATGGGGATGGTTATAGTTGTCAGGAAACCTTGACATGTAGGGCCAGAAAAGGAATCAAACTTTATGGTACAACAAAGAAAATGAGAGACAGAGGGAAATAAAGGGGGTAATCTAAAAAGAAGGCATCATTAATTGGAAAAAATAACATTTAATTTTTAAAAAGTCAAAAAAACCTGGGTCTGAATATTGACTCCAGCACTTCTTTCAGCATTCCTCCCCTTGCTTCCCTTTCCCAGAGCCATGCTATATTTTTAACAATACTTTTAAAGACTGGATGGGGAAATAAAAGAGGAACAAAATCAGCAAAAGATATATATATTTTTTAGATTTTTCAAGGCAGTGGGGTTAAGTGGCTTGCCCAAGGCCACACGGCTAGGTAATTATTAAGTGTCTAAAGGCAGATTTGAACCCAGGTCCTCCTGACTCCAAGGCTGGTGCTCTATTCACTGCGCCACCTAGCCGCCCCAGCAAAAGATATTAATACTTTTTTAAATCTTTGAAAATATGTGCAGTGCATCACACTGATAGACTAATAATGAGAAAACTCTAAATGGTACTCTGGTGCTCTTAAAAGAACAGATCTCAGGCTAGATAGGTAGATTCTCTGTGGAGAATAAATGGGAAAACAGGGACAAGAATCAGATAAGATAAGAATCAGACAAGATAAAAAGATAAGGAGATATTGTGGACAGGCTCAAGGGAGAAACTACCCCAATGTCAGAAAAATCACAAATCATTAAAAAATTCAAAGTGAACACCCAATTAAATTCTTAAATAACATAATGTGGCTGAATGATCAAAGAAGGACAATCTAAGCAAATTTCCATGATTCCAGACCTTCAAGAGATCTGCTGGAGACAGTAGAACCCTCACTAGCACACCAAAGAGCTACTGGTAGAAAGAGAGCAAATTATTTTACAAATTATTTGGTCGCTCCTAATTTTAAATTGATATTTTCTTTTTTGTTTGTTTTTGGGTTTTTTTTTTTTGCAAGGCAATGGGGTTAAGTGGCTTGCCCAAGGCCACACAGCTAGGTAATTATTAAGTGTCTGAGGGCAGATTTGAACTCAGGTACTCCTAACTCCAGGGCCAGTGCTCTATCCACTGATATTTTCAATGAACAAAAATCTACGTTCTCTTCCTTCTATATCCCTTCCCCAGTTAAAAGCAACAAGAACTTGTCTAAATGAGGGAGAATGACTTTCTTTTCACTTTCACGATCCCAGTAGAAATACCTTCAAATTAAAAAAAAAAACTTTATACTTATTTCTCATATTTCAAGTACTTTATCTATTCTCAGTCCCTACTTCCTCTCTCCCTTTCTCAAAACTTAATCTGCTTCGTTATTCAATGACTATTATATATTCTCATTACCATCTTATTACCATCCTGCCTAACAATCACCAGTATTAAGAACACATCTGGACCTTCTTTTCTAACCTTAGAGAATAATTAGATTTCCAGTCAGTTAAGAGAAAGTTGTATCTTACCAGTTTAACTCTTCGTCCTCCTAGAATTCTAAATCTGAACACTTAGTATAATTTTGTTAGGGATGCCAAGAGCCTCCTAATAGCAATGGTTTAACCTACATTCTTCTTAATTATCCCCACCATGAAAAGTATAATGTACTTCAAGGACTATTGGGAAAATGTCCCATTCCTCTTAAGGAAGCCTTCATTCTAATGGAGGAAAGGAGAGCTGTAGCAACAGGTACCACCAAAACAGTAAGGAAAAGAGACTGTGAGATTTAGTAGAAAATGGTCTTGCTAGATTTGGAATCAGTATGCAGAGCTTTGAGTTCTGATTCTAATACTTAATAGTTGTGTGATCTTGGGCAATTCACTTGACACAGTAATTCAAGAGTTGTTTTGGGGGTTTTTTTTCTGGTGTAATTCAAGCATTGTTGAACTGAGATGGATTTGGGTTGGGGGTTTCGGAAGGGGGGAATACTGGAGTGGTTTTGCCATTTCCTTCTCCAGCAAATTTGATAGATGAGAAAACTGAGGCAAATAAGATCAAGTGACTTGCCCAGGGTCACACAGATAGTAAGCATCTGAAGCTAAGTTGAACTCACAGCCAGGAAGCATCTGAGGTTGGGTTTGAACTAAGGAGGATGGGTCTTTGTAACTTCAGGCCCAAGCACTCTATCCTCTGCAATGCCTAGCAAGGCCAAACTCCTTGTCAAAGTCTTATACAGCTGTGCTTCTTCTTTCCAACTGAATAAAAGGTAATAATGATGATGTTTTGTCCTTCATTCTCAAAGAAGACCATGACATCAGGGAGGTGATGCCATGATAAGCATGTGAATTGGATTGGGGCGGGGGGGGGGGGGGGGGGGGGGGGGGGGGGCTGTGCTAAGTCACCAGCCTCACTTTCTTCTCCAGAGCCACCTCAGGGGCCAAATATGGATCAGGATGACTGGAACTGTTCCTGGATGCCAGGAAGTCAGGGTTGTGACTTGCCTAAGGTCACACAACTAGTAAGTAATTGGAGCTCCTGCCCTCCTGATCCAAGGCCAGTGCTCTATCCAGTGATCTACCTAGTTGCCTTGATAAGGAAGGGGTGACTATATAAGGTGGCTCTCCTTTGAAAAAAAGATCTGAGGACCTCATGGCCTTCAAAAACAATAGTGTAAAGTGGCAGCCAAAAGGCTAATGCATTCTTGCAATTCATTCTTGGGAGCATAGGGCTCAGAGAATCATTGTCCTCTAGCAAGCTAAACTGGGTCTGAAGCACTGTGCTCAATTCAAATGCAAAATGTCAAATAGACATTTAAATTTTTAAAAAGAAATCTGAGCTCATTCATAGATAAATGACTACAATGGTTAGGGGGCTGGAAATCATGCCAACAAAAAAGATTGGTTAAAGGATCTAGAAACTGTAAAAGAGCAAACATCCAGATCATGATTGCTATTTGCATGATTTAGAAGGGGTATCGTGGCTGAGATGAAGCTTGTTCTGCTCAGTCAGAATTCAGGGTCAAAGTTCCAGAGGAAGAAATTTGGACCCTAAGGGGAAAAGAATTTTGCTAATAATGAGAGCTGTCCACAAAGGGATGGTCTGCCTTTGAATATCATTTGCCATCACTCAAAGCTTTAGGGAAGAGATTGGAGGTATAGCTACTTCTCAGAAATATCTATTCAGGTCCAAGTTGGGCTACATGACTTCTGAAGTCCCTTCCAAAGCTGAGAGTCTATGATTCTGCCTATGTTCATGGTGACCTGAAATCCCTTTCCCTCTCTGTCTTTGTTTCTTTATCTTTAAAAGAAGTTACACCAGATAGCCACTATTTCTTTCTAGTTCTGGAATTCCTTGTTCCCTCCTTACTTTGTTTCTATCCTAAATCTTACTCATCATCCAAGGATTATTGCAAGTCCTATCTTCTCCATGTAGGCATTTCTCACTATATATAGTAGTCCCTCCCTTCTTTGAATACTATCTGCACCCCCAATTTCCCTCATATTTCTGTTTTACAGCTTAAAAAGTACTAACCTGATACTAAAACTACCACTATGGGGTTGGTAGTTCAGGTATTATTATGGCAATGGGGGTGTGTGTCTGTGTCTGTGTGCCTGTATGTCTGTGTGAAGCTTGATTTCATTAATATAAAAACATTATAATGTGGGCACTCCCTCCACCAATGCTTCCAGAACATTCATTTTTACCTTCTAGACTCAGAGAACTGCTAGGCACACTGAAAAGTTAAGTAACTTCCCCTGAGTCATATAGCTAATTTTGTATTAGAGTAAGAATGTGAACCTAATTCCTTCTGACTTAAAGGTCAGCTTTCTATCCACTCAATCACACCCTCTCTCATTTTTATAGATGAGAAAACCAAGACCCAGAGACAGTGACTTTTCTAAGTCTACACCAACAGCAGAGGCAGGATTTGAATTCAGACCATGTGACTCCATGTTTGTTTCTATTTTTCACTATATATCCCATTGTCTCAGGATAGAATGATATTTTTGCATGTTGTTGACAGTTTTCATGAGTGTTTGTCTGGTTTCCCCAATGAGGGGCCTCTCTAAGAAAGAGCCTTCCTTTAGATTCTGAAAGAAACATAAATTTTAGTAATAAATAGTCCCTACTTTTATATACTTATATTCTCATGGAAAGGAAGGGGGTACTAGCAGATAAAACATAAGCACAAATACTGTTTTTTTAATACAACATTCTTTGGGAAATGCATCAGAGGGGTACAAAATAAAATATCATGTGAGGTCCCATAGAAAAAGTCCTTATCCTGGAGGATCAGGGAAGTCTCTATGGAGAAAGTAGAATTCTGAGTTTGGGTGTTACTTGTTATATGACTTTGGACAAGTCAACTCTTTGGGGCATAGTCGTCTCATGTAATAATGCAGCAAAGACAAGCCCAGATAATTCTAAAGTAGGCATAATTAGGGAAGAATGACTGCTAGTTTACTACAGGACACCAACATTTAGAAGGTCTAACAACTTCCATGGAAGTCACAATCCTGGTTTCAGTCCACACCGCCAACTCCCCTTCTTCTGCCCCATCAGAAGCAGCCAGACCTTCAGCAGTACAGGAATCCATCAGAGTCTTGGGGCCCCCATCACACCCCAAAGATTTCAAGTTATACCTCTGCCTCAAAGTTACTTTGAACTCTAACATTCTTCAAGAGTTCATAGCACTGGCCAGATGGTGTATAAAGATTTGAAAGAAATATCAGTTCTTTCTCAATGAACCAATGTGGCATAATTTCAGATAATTATCTACTTCATCCAGTCATGAAACTGACCCTGGTGAATAATAAGAGCAATAATTTGAATTGATATAGCACAAGGGTTCCTAATTTGGCATCCATTGACCCTCAAGGGGCCTATAGGTAGGGGGGCTGTCTGTGAAATTGGATGGGAAACAAATTGTATCTTTATTTTCACTGACTTAACTGAAATTTAGCATTCCCTTCAATTAATTAAAACATTTACTATAATATAATTAATATAATATGATTAATATAATAAATATAACCATTGTTTTCTTTGTTAAAAAAAAATTTGAAAGAGTCTGCCCACAGGTTTCGCTCACCTATCCAAAGGGCCCATGATACACAAAAATATTAAGAATCCCTGGCATAGCAAATTAAAATGAGCAAACTAACTTAAAAGCATTCTTATTTGGCCCTCACAACAATCCTATGAGATAAATACTAGTGTCAGCAATTTAGAAATTAAGAAAATGAGAACTTGCCTAGAATACACAGTGTCTCTTAGGCAAGATTTGAACCTAGGACTTCCTGACTCCAAGACCAGCTTTCTAGGCATTACACCATTATGTTTAAAGAGAAGATAACTAGGAAGAAATTGAAAAGTGTTGTTGCAAGAGACTGGCTTGGAATCAATGAAAGGAAACACTGAAGGGAAGTGGAAAGACCATTTTTTAAAACAACTGATTTGACCTTGAAGAATATAATAAAAAAAGACTATCCTTGCCACCATCTTCCTCTACCCCTCCTATACTTTTTGGGTATTCAGATATCATAGAATTGAAAATCAGCTGCCCATTGTATAATAAGAGAATGAAATTTTGGCCAAGGATCACACATACAACACCATCAGCTAATATTAACTTAGAGTGATTTAACTTAGCACAATACAAAAGAGCACACTCTATTCCCTAACACTGATTTTCCCCTTTAACAATTCTATGCTACAAAAAAAAAGACAAAAAGTAGAAGAAAAAAATCTTCAAAGTCAGTTTTTGGTTCTGTGAAATAATTTTCAAAGCCTCTGGCCTCCAAGACACACCACAAGGCCTATCTGTGATTGCTAAGTAATTGCTTTTCAACTACAAAAAGTAATAAAGAAATGGGACCAATTTCCCTTAATGTTATGTAATTAAATCTGCTGGCTTGGAAAATCATTTGAGAGAAACTTAAAAAGCAGAGACTGGAGAGGGATGCTTTAGGGAAGAATTTGCCATTGGAGCCTGTTTGGCCTTTAGTATTTCTTTTATGTTGGAAGGTCAGACATTTTAGTCTCTGTATCTGCCCAGAGGGGAGGAGGGGAGAGTGCCAAGGTTGAGGATTGAAAAAATCTGAGAAAGGAGAAAGGTGCCAGTTGGTAATTATGGTGTCAGTCACAACCATAGTGAAAGTGAAAACTTTTCAGGGCTTTCCCCCCCACCTCTTTCAATGTAGTTTAAAATATAATTTTCAAGACATAATAGAAGTAACAATGGATTTAGAGGCAAAAGTTCTAGGTCTGAATTCCAACTTTGTGGTATTAGCTGTGTAAATTTTATAAAGACTCTGAACCTGTCTGTACTTCAGGGTCCTCATCTATAAAATAAGGATCTGGACTGAATGATCTTTCAAATCGTTTCTGGTCCTAAAAGATATAATCAGTATCTATGAAATTCCTTAATTTTTGACTATCTCAACTCCCAAGATAGTGTGCTATGCCCTCTTAGACCTCACCTAATACTGTATTTTGTACCCATGTACTATATTTATATAACACTTTATAGTATTGTTAGGCCTAGCATTTATAACATATTTAATTGAATTAGGCTCCTTTTTTTTGGACAGTTATTAGATCTGAATTTTGACAAAGGCTTCAACAAAATCTCTCATGCTATCCTTGTGGATAAGATAGAGAGAGGTGGCCTAGATAAGAGTGAAGCTAGAGACATTAAGTACTGGTTGAATGACCAGTCCCTCTGAATAGTTATTAACAAATGGAAGCCTAAATTGAAAGGAGGGCTATAGAGGAGCCTTCCAGGGACCTCTGCTTCACTCACTTAATGAAGGTAGAGATGGCATGTTTAACAAATTTATAGATGACACAGATCTGGGAGGGACAGTTGAAACAATCAGAAATCTCAAAACTTTTAACAGTTAGAAACAATGGGCCAAATGTAAGTCAGATTAAATTTAATGAGGACAAATATAAAGTCCATCACTCTGCCTCTTTCAATCCTATGACTTTTTGATTCTATAATACAAAAGAACAAATAGAAGGCCCTTCCTTAGACATCAAAAGTAGGATTTGTGGTGATAGAAGTGACTAGCAGTCAAGGTTGTGAAGATTATGATAATAAGGTTATGATAAATAAGGTTCATTTACAATCTAGATATAGATAGGTAGAGTAAGAGAGAGAGAGAAACAGAGACAGAGAGACAGAGACAGAGAGAGTGAGGAGGGGGAGGGAAAGAGAGAGAGAAAGAAAGAAGAAAGGAAGGAAGGGAAGAAGAAGAAGGAATGATAATAGAGAAGACAAGCAAAGAAAGAGAGAAAGAAAGAAAAGGGGAGGGATAAAAGAAGGAGGAGAAGGAGGTAAGAAAAAACAAAGAAGCCAAAAAAGAGAACTAAGAAGAGAAAAAGAGAAGGGAGGAGGGATGAAGAAGGAAGGAAGGAAAATATTCATGGCAATAACTCCAACATTTGGTTTCTCCATATTGTTTAGTCTAGTGAGAGAGGAGGGGAAGAGAGTTCTGCAGTGAATATGTAGAATCTGGGCAGTCTACCGTTGTTCAAGCAGAGACATCTTTTTTTTTTTTTTTAGTTTTTTGCAAGGCAGTGGGGTTAAGTGGCTTGCCCAAGGCCACACAGCTAGGTAATTATTAAGTGTCTGAGGCTGGATTTGAACTCAGGTACTCCTGACTCCTGACTGTGCCACCTAGCCGCCCCTAGCAGAGACATCTTAACCAAAAATCCTTCCAAGGAGGAAACCTTAGATATTATCTAATTCATTCTGCTTTTCAAGAGGAAGGGTATTTTAGAAGAAAACATACGCAGTCAGAAGTTAGAAAATCTGCCTTCAATTTCATTTCTTGTTCTTGTTATTAGGACAAGTCACTTCCCATCTAATCCTCAATTTCCAATCCTTTAACACAAGGAGGTGGGAATAAATTAAACCAAAGCTCCCTTTCAGTTTGAAAGACTATGATCCCAAGTTAACTGTCTCCTAGAATAAAGTGAGGACCTTCCCAAAGAAGAAGTGATCTGCCTAATGTCAGATAACTGGTTGGTGCCATAGTTGAGCTTAAGACCCAACTTTCCTGCCTCTTCTTTAGTACTCTAGTACATGGGGTAAATAGTAAGGAAAAGGCTTGAAGCCAAAAACAGATTTACTTCTTAACTTGTTAATGACCTCAAGGCAGCTCAATCAATGGCTGGCAATCTGGGTTCCATACTCATCACTCTTCTCACTACCATGGGTTATCCTGGATAAATGTCAAAGTTGACTTCAAACCTGATTTCCAGCCTTGGTAAAAATCTTCTTAACTATGGAGGTATACACAAGACCCCATAACTAGTAACCATTTCTCAAGTAAATTTATCTTTTCTACATTGTGACTTTCCCCATCAAGGTTTTCATATATTGCAAGTCAGCATAAGAAATTAAATGGGAATTTTAGGGAGATTTTGCAGAAGCCACAGATGACACATTAGAAATTCAGAAATGTACAAAACATATGTATAGAATTTTATAATATCAACATATTTTATTTTTTAATAATATAACAATCCAAACTTCTCTGATTTGAAGAGAGAGCCAAAACATTTTATGTGAATTTTCTATATTGCAGAGGTACCAAGTCCCTAACCCCAAGGTGAAGTTTCCAAGGGCACATTGCTAGTCACTGCTAGTCAGAGTCTGATCTCTAACACAGCTCTTCTCCCTTCAGAGCTCTTTCTGTTGAGCCCTTCTAGATTCTAAGGTCTTGTGGCCAGATACAAAAGAAATACAAAGCCTATTCAGAACTTTGAAACACCTTTCAGTTTTGTTGGAATTCACAGCTGAGTAGAAGCAACTCCACTGTTTGCAAATGACCCGCTCCAAGGCTATTAAGGCCTGCCATCATTTTCTAGATACCAGTTGCTGTAGAAGACTTTCATTCAATTAGACAAGGCAAGTGAACTTCAGAGAAAGTCATTAACTGGAAGGGACCTTGGATATCATCCAGTCAAGTGAAGAAAATAAGACCCAGAATAGGAATTGACTTGTTTAAAATCACACAGCCGCTTACTGGCAGGGCCAGAATTGGAAAGTAGAATCCTGGATGTCAAGCCATCAAGCTTTCAAATATGCCATGCTACTTTGTCCTTGAAATTCTACTTTTGTAAATCCATCAAACATTTCTTCTTCTCCCTTTCCTGGTTCTAGACTGTTCTACCGAGACCCAGGAGGCTCCAGCCAGCATGTGCTCGACGATGGGGATTCTAGAAGCTGACATAGTTAGAACTTCAGGTTGGTTATAGGAGCTCAGGCCTGGCTGGTGATTCTGTGTCTGCTGGGGTTGGTTTTTAGTCAGAAACTTGTAAGGAAAGGAAGCTATGGTGTCATTTGTTGGTATAAGAAACCAGCTCAGAGAAAAAAACCATACTAAATAATAATAATAATAATAATAATACTAGCTTTTAAATAGCGCCTACTGTGGAGCAGGCACTAAGCTGAGCACTCTACAGATTTATCTTATTTGAGCCTCACAACAATCCTAGGAAGTAGGCATGACCATCACCCCCATTTTACAGATGAGGAAACTGTTACTGAACAGTAAGTTAAGAGGTGAGATAGAGCACCCCAGTGAGCCATAGACAAATGAAAAGATGGTGCTCAGAAGGATGCAGTTCCTTTCCATGTGTGTCTGACTGTTGTATTGGATAGCTGCCCACTTGAGGAAGGAAACCAAGAAAGCAAAGGGAATCTGGGTATCTTATCATCTGTGGCCAAGCTTGTTACCTTACCCAGGATCACAGTCACACACTAGAAAGAAAAATCTAATTAGTCAGTCTCTTATCCCCCTGGAGGACTTAACCTTGCCCTCTCTAGAATTTCCACTCTGGCCCCTACTGTCCTGCTTGGTGTCTAATGTTGTCCATCATATCACCCAGGACAGCTCCAACCATGCTCTGTTTTGTTTCCAGATCTTCTCTGGCGGACCCTTTGGGCTGCCTTTACCCCCTCCCCAGTCTAGTTCTGGAACCACAATTAAAGCAGAGCTGCTATTGCTATTGCAAAGCCCCTATGGCTCTCCATCCTCCTGACTCCAGGTCCAGTGATCTGGTCTATGGGCCAGCTAACATTTATATAATGCTTTAAAGCTTGAAGAATTGCTTTTACTTACATTTGACCTCTGAGATTCTCCTCCGTTTAGGTGAATACCAGATTGGGTCACTCACGTCTCCATCTTTGGGACTGGGTTAGAACTGTCCTGCTCTTCAAGGTTAGAGGATTGGAATATTCCCAGGGTACCTTTGCCACCCTTAGGAAACTATCAGACTCAAATTTTTGTCATTTAACTGTTTTTTTGTTTGTTCTACTCTCCCTCCCCCTTTTTAAAGGGCTATTCACTAGGCTTTTAAAAATGATTGCTGCCATCAATTATGGTTCTTTGAAGTTGGCTGTAATGGTTAGGATATCTTTTGGATTATGTTTCAACTTTCCTTTAAGAGCTCTAGCATGATATTCATTTAATGATATGGCCTGAAAGATCCACAGGACAGAGGGCAAAATACTGTATCTCTTTATACAAACTTCCCAGTCCTCAGAGGAAAGAAAGTGTTTAGTTTGAAAACAGAATAACTTTATCAACGACCAGTGACCTGAATGGAAAACCTTTTCCATTAAAGCTGAACAGACATCTTTCTTGCTATTGTAAGCTATTGGTCTTTGCTCTCTCTAACTCCCTGGCTTATCTAGGGACAGCTTTGATTTCAGCTCTCACCTTCTCAGGAAAACTTTCCCCCACTTGTACTCAGTGATCCTGCCTCCCTTTTTGAATTTTTGTATTATTTTATATCATTAGCTTATTTTTTATGTACATGTTTATTTACATTATGCATATCTAGCTAATCCTTTTTCATTGATGTCATTTCCTCAGTGTAAGGAACTCCAAGTGTGGAAATTCTTTCTACAGATGCAGAATGGCAACTCTTCAGGAACTGACTGTTTTAGACTCCCCTTACCTAGGGTACTGACAAATAAAGTGACTTTCCAGGGTCAGAACTTGGAGCCAGGTCTTCCTGACTCCTTCAGAGGCCAGCTATCTACTCTACTGCCATACTATCCACTGTATGAATGCTAATCATCCAAAGAGATTGTCAATGCCTGTGTCTATTATCCACTACACATAGCAAAAACTCAATCAACCGGTAGTTAATGGAACTGTTTTGCTGCTGCCAAACACAGTATAGGGTGGTGGAAAGAGCAGCAAGTTTTCAATAAGCAGTAATCCCTGACTCTAATACTTCATTTATGCCTCAGTTGTCTTTTCTGTAAAATAGAAATAATACTATAGGAGACAGCACCATGAGGAAATTGTCTTTAAGTCTTTCTAGTGCTAGAGAAATAATTATTCCTATTATTCTTCTACTGAGTATCATTAAGGGTTTTCATTTTAGCTGGCTGTAGGACTCTGACCCCCTGCTATCAATTTAGCCCTGTCTCCTTGCTCCTCTAGACCCCTGTTTCCTGATCTAGATGTAAGCCTGTGTCAGTAGCACCATGGAAATTCAAGACTTCATCCCCAAATCCACCAGCCAATGATGTTAGTCCCATGACCTCAATGGCTAGTGGAACTGAAAAAGTGTCTCCATCTCCATGGTGATTCTGATATGGGCCCAGGGTTGCTCATACAAGGGGAATCTAGGATATGTGACTTCTAAAATCTCCTCCTCCTCTAGCATTTCATAAGCCATGGTCTAAATTCCTGACAAGCTCTAATATGATTAGATATAAAAAGCAATTGGATAATATATTTTTCTGTACATTTTTCATTCATTCATTTATTTATTTATTTTGGTTTTTTGCAAGGCAAATGGGGTTAAGTGGCTTGCCCAAGGCCACACAGCTAGGTAATCATTAAGTGTCTAAGGCCGGATTGAACCCAGGTACTCCTGACTCCAGGGGCTGGTGCCTTATCCACTGCACCACCTAGCCGCCCCTCGTTCATTTATTTAAATGACTGTCATAGACCAAAACAAGACCTTCAGGACTAGACTGACAGGGGAAAACAATATATAGCATCTATTTTCCTCTCACCAGAAATTATTATTATTTTAATGTGGATAGATTAATTAGCTTTGGGGTAAGGAAAACTTTAGCCACTCTATTTCAGCCTGGGGTTCAGGGTCATTAAAATGTCATTTCTAAGCAGATGTCTGTGGAAAAATCTATTTTCTTCTTTTTTCTTTTTTCAGAAGATCAAAGAAGACATTTGGAGCTTTCAGATAACATTCATAGGGATGGAGTTGGCAATATATAAGATTAATGAAAATTAACATAATCCCTCAAAAATGAGAAGAGCTTTTGTGGAATTGTTTGTCCTTGGCTGTTGACTATGCATTAGGTAATGATAAATGTTTGAACTCCAACAATTCCTTGAAAATCACTTAAATGATTGTCACCTAATTAATTTAGTTTCCTGGTATTTAGCTGACTATATTAGGAAACTTTATCCAGGCCCTCTTCCCAGGCCAGATTTGATATTGAAGTAAGGAGCAAAATCAGTGAGACCTAAGTCAGGGCTTTGAACAAACCCTTCCATCCAAACAGAAAACTCTCTTCTTTATCTTTCTTTCTTTTTTTTTTTTGACTGAATGACTTTGCAGAGATCAAAAGGGAATTTATCAGTATCTGTCTCCCTTCAGATTCTGGTCAGGCTATGACAAGCCTGGATCAGCCTTAAAGTTGAGAAGGCACCAATACCAATAAAGAGGCAAAGAGAAAAAACCAAATAAAGCCCAGGTCCAGTGTACTTACTAAATGTGGGGGAGGAGGAATTGCCCCATGACAGCCAAGGCCCTTTGAAGGTAGGGTGGTAGGGTCTGGTGACCACAGGCTCTGTTGATTGTTGGTTTGACCAACTCCAAAGACCTGGGGGTCACAGGCTTTTAAAGACCCCTTTGCATCTCTAGCTCTGAAGTTGAAATCTCATCCACTTGTCTTAAAGAAGATGGTTAAAGGTGAACTGAGATGCTTTAGGGAAAGGGGAAAAAAAACATACCAAGAAACCAGTATCTGAGAATCCTAACTAAATACATGTGTGGACCTGCAAACTTCAGACACTGTAAGGGGGTATTTCAAAACCAAATGATTCCCTCCTCTGGTTACTTTCCAGGATTGGACTCAGAGTTTTCCTTGGGTGAACTATTGGGCAAAAAGACATGCTGAAAAGATATCCCAACTCTTCGTCAGCTCTCAATGTTCTCTCTTTCAAGAAAATAAGAAAATTAAAGATAACTCATTTGAAATGAATTAAATGGCAGCAAAATCCAACTTCTGCAAACTTACTGAGCTGACCTAAGAAACTTCATCTCTCATTTTCTTCCTCTACAAAATTAATTGGATGGGATAATCTTTTGAGATAAGAGGTTGATAGCTCTAAAATTATATGACTTTTCTCTCCTCCATCCTGATCTTTTTAATTCACAAAACCCCAACTCCAGTGTAGGTCTTAAAACTTTTTGAGTAATTATCTCACTAAATCATAACATAAATGGATTTAGTAGAAACTTGGAAGACTAATTTATAAAGGCGGTGTGTTTTTTTTTCCTGATGACAATACTATTACGTATCATTACTACTTTTTTGCAAATGGAAAAAATTGAGTTTCAGGGGGTTAAATGATTTGCTCATGATCATGTATCCAGAGGTGGCACATGAACCCAGGCTTCATGCCTCACAGCACCAATGCATGCTCTAACTGCCCTTCAAATAAGATAAATGTCCAAATAAGTGGATGTTTTTAGATCTCATGTATGATTCAAATAGTGCCCTGATCAAAAAACCTAAGCAGCTTTATCTCTGCACATTTAGTAGGTGATTTAGAAGGTTTTATTCCAGTATTTGCTAGCCAGTATTTGCCAGCGTACTGATTAGGCTCATGGAGCTAGAAGCATCTTAGAAGCCATTTATTCCTCTGTCTCTCCACCACCCCTAGTCATTTTACAGATGAGGAAAATGAATCTTAGAATTGGAGTGATTTGTCCAAGATCTCACAGGAAGTCAGTGGAATTTTGATTCTGGTCTCTGACATCTATCCCAGTCTGCCAGAATAAAAATTCTTTTTTTTTTTTAAAGACTGACTACTCAGCTCCTAGTATATTTAACAACTCTTAGGACAGTGACTCAGTGAATGGGAGTTCTTGAACATTTCAATCTTAGAATTCTAGTTTCTTAAAGGCTCATCTCAAAGTCACCACCTATCTGAAGCTTTTCTTGATCCTCAGATGTACTGGTGTCTTCTGGTAAAAACAAATAAATACATAAAACCCCAACCTTGTTTTATATGTTTATTTGCAAATGGATATTACATGCATGTATTTGTGCATATGGGCAGAGACATAGAAAGAAAAACAAAGAGACAAATGAGAGAAAGAGAGGGAGACAGGGAGAAGGAGGAGAGAGAGAAAGAAAGTCTCTAATAGAATGCAAGCTCCTTGATGGTAGGAACTGTTCCATCTTTGTTTTCATCCCCAATACCTAACACAGGATCAGGTCTATAGCAGGTACTTCATACATACTTGTTATTTAATTGGTTGCTCAGGAAAGATGTGTCATTGATGAATTTTTCAGCCTGGGTTTCTGAAGAGACTAGGGACAATCTTTTCTACCACTGGGGTTCAAAGACTGGGGTTGAAACAAAGGGAATCGATCAAAACCAAAATGAAAAGAAGAAATATTTATTTATGAGTGTGCTAAGGAAGGTGGATCTCCAGTACATCAAAACATGGTGCTTGGTTAGACAGAACCTCTCTATACTATGATATACAGCCAATAAGCCCTTCTACAGCATTTGATCAGACCAATTGGTTATTTTTCTGCCATGCAAGGAAAACAGATTCCCATTATGAAGGCTTAACAGGTTGGTATAATCACCTTATTGTTCAATGAAACTATGGAGTCCTGGTTAATGGTTTTTGCAGAGAGTCTACTGGAGAACCCCTCCTAGAGAAGAGAACAAGGTGGTCATTTTAGTCACACAATATTTCTAAAATGGCATATCTTTTACTCCTCTTTAACAGTGAGGATATCAGAGGTGGAAAGGCCTTAGAGTCCAAACACCTCATTTTGTCCAGAGACATGTGATTTGCCTGCAATCTCATAGCTTAGTATCAGAATATGCTAGCATATTAGTTTATATCTATTTATACTAGCATATGTAGTACCAGAACTCAGTTTCAAACCTAGGCTCTAAATTCAATTGTCCTTCTAGTGGTAGTAACAATAATGAATATCAATTACTTTTAGGCTTTAAAGCTCTTTCTATAGATTATCTCATTTGAGCCTCACAAGCACCTTGGAAGATAAAGTTGTGTTGTTCAGTTATTTTGATCATGTCTGACTCTTTGTGACCCCATTTTAGTTTTTCTTGGCAAAGAAACTAGAGTAGTTTGTCATTTCATTCTCCAGCTCATTTTATAGACGAAAACTGAGGTAAATGACTTGCCCAGGGTCACATAGCTACTAAGTATTGAGGCTAGATTTGAACTCAGAAAGATGAATTATCCTAATTCGAAACCCGGTGCTCTGGAAGGTAAGAACTACAGATATTATTGTCCTTATTTTGCAGATGAGAAAACTAAGCATCAGAGAATTGAAGTAATTTGCCTATGGTCTCATTGATGATAGTATCAGATACAGGCTGTGAGCCCAGGCCTTGTGACTCCAAGGCCATGGTTATTTAAGAAAAATCATGATGACCAGTCCACCAGTATGTTTTTGTCTCTCTCCATCTCCATCTCAAGTTCAAAAATGTTTTTTTTTTAAATTTTTAGGTTTTTTTTTTTTTTGCAAGGCAAATGGGGTTAAGTGGTTTGCCCAAGGTCACACAGCTAGGTAATTATTAAGTGTCTGAGACCACATTTGAACCCAGGTACTCCTGACTCCAGGGCTGGTGCTTTATCCACTACGCCACCTAGCTGTCCCTGTTTTTAAAAATTTTTTTTAAATTTCTTTTGCTTTTTTTTTTTGCTTCATTTTCAAAAAAGAAGTCCAAACCTTTGATGATTTTTTTATTTCATCCAAACCAATTCTTCACTCATTTATAGGGAGGAGGTTCCCAGAATCCCCTAAAGTTGCAATTCTTTGTACATTTTTGGAACATGTCTGTTAATGATTTGTGATCCTAAAGACTTATTTTAAATTAATTCTCTTTCTTTTTTTCAGGGCATTTTGGTTTCCCATTAAGGAAAAACACCACCTCACACAGCAGAGGCCACTTCAATACTAAATGAAGAGTTTAGAGGTTCCATATGGCGACTGGCACCAGACAAAAGGGAGCTGGCCAAGGAGGTTAATGAACTGGGACATGTCCCCACAAAGCTTCACACCATGTGATTACTGTCTCAATATTAGTTGGGAGGTAATCACACATCTCTTGAGGGGCATCTCAGAAATTCCTCTGAGATGGCATCATAAAGGCATGGTTGGCTCCATTTTGAAGTCTGTCATTTTTGATACTTTGGGGTTTTTTGACAAGAAAAATGTGAAAATGTTATTTGTTTAAGAAAAATTCAAAATCGATATGGAGAGAGACAGAGCAGTGGGGATCAAAGACATGAGAAACTACTAAGATCTAGCCTGATGAGTGTTTAAAGTATACTTGAGTTCATGAGATTTTAGAGCTAGGTCTAGAAGGGACCTTAGAGAATGTATCATCCAATGGTCATTTTACAGATGTGAAAACAGGTCCAGTCAAGTGACCTGAATAAGATCATTCAAGTAATAAATAACAGAGCTTGGATTTTAACCTCTAAATCCATGTCTCTCACTGATGCTGGAAAAATAGCCTGGGATGGGGGGAGGGGAGATAGGAGAGAAGGAAGTTAGGGGGCTTAAGGATCAACATGGGTTCTTTTTGGGTGATGAAGTCAATAGGCTCTCTGACTCACAAGGGTAAGAAAAGGCATAATTTTAATTCTTAGCTTGCTGCAAAAGTTCACAGATTACTGCGAAAAACTCACCAGTTACTATAAAAAATTTACAGGTCAAGTTCTTTAACAAGGTAAAAAAAGTGAGTTTAAGCAGAAAAGAGATAACAACAAGCTGAACTAGGGAATATATAGCAAAGACAGCTAAGAAAGGGAAACAGCCAGCAGACAGTGCAACTGAGCTTAGATATCATGGATCCAGCATGGAGAAGGGGGTGGGCCCAACTTTTATAGAGACCCTAGCCTGCCTCTTGTGCAGGGAGGAGTCAGGGGGAGAGGGCTCAAGGATTGACCCACCTGGATGTGACTGGAGTCAGGCATATACCTTGGAAGACTAAGAGTCAGACAGGTGGAGGAGGGGTATGGGGAAGGAACTGAATTTGCTTTCTATTATCTTAATGAATTTACATTTGGGAAGAGAGTTAAACTGAACTATGAGGAGGGAGTCAGAGGTTCACAGAAAATGTCAGATAAATACAGATAATGGTTCTTATTATCAAAGGAAAAATAGATGAATATTTCTCTAAGATTTCTCCATCAACATCATCACTCTGATGCTTTCTTTCCTCAAAATGATAATTTAGAGAAGGAAGGAGACTTTAGAGACCATCTAGTCTGATGCCTTTCTTGAACAAATAAGGATACCCAGGCCCAATAAAATTTAAATGACATGCCCAAGGTTAGACAACCCTGTCTGACAGATGAGGAAACTGAGTTAGATGGCTGAAATGATGAGTTGATCATAGTTACCCTGCTTGTCTGTGGGAGCAAAGATCCAGGTGCAGTGCTCAACAGGTGGCCCCAAAGCTTCCCAAAGCAGAGAATCCATTTATTTTTGTTAAACCTAATAAAAGCACAGCTCCAGATGTTCTCTGTTTGAAAGAAAATCCGAGAACTTTAACAGCTCTTTGGGTGGCTTAGAACATTACATCTCACTTTCATGGGTTTGTGTTTGTGGATTGGGGAAGGGGGTGCAAATCTCCTCCTCCAAATTTTGCTATTCTTGTTGATCATGATGCCAAACTTCCAACTACCCAGTTACCTGACCTCAGAGCCATCCTTGACGTAGCCCTCATAATCAATCATTTGCCAAATCTTGTTTCTACCACCACACAAACTGGGGCCTCTGTCTTCTTTTTACTCACAGAACCATTCAAGCCCTAAGCCTCTCTTTGCTTCCAGGTTCTACTTCAAAGCATCATTTACATAATTGTAAAAAATGAAAACAACCAATCAATAACCAAACATTTACTAAGAGCCCTCTTTTTGCCAGGCAATGTACTGGACACTGAAGATACCATCTTTAAAAGTACTTACAGTCACCTACAAAAAATAATTATCCTGAGGAATAGAATGGGATAAAAACTACGTTTAAAAATATCATCTTCTCTAGAAAGTTTTCTGTCACTTTTTCCCTTAGTAAAAATCTTTATTCCTCAGATCTCCCACAGCACTTTGACTTGTTCCTAAAATAAAGGTCAGGGAAGATTTCTTGGATCAGGGCTTCATGGACACCTGCCTTGGCATTTAAAAGAACAGACCATAATACTTTAAGGGGGTATATTTATCATATTCTAGTCTTGGATATGAGTTTCTAGACTTTCACTCCTTAATCCCACAGGAGAGAACCAGGGGCAGTGGGGTAAAAGTCACAAAGAAGGTTTGAGCCAAAGCAAAAATTTCTAACAATTAGAGATGACAAAAGTAGAAATGGACCTCCTTATGGGATAATGATTTCCAGAATAGCTGGAGTCAGTCCAGTTGGTTGGAGTAGAAGGGAGGAAGAGGAAAACCCTTCAAGACCCCTGGCTGTTGTGCATTACTACAATTACTCCAGATTCCTTCACTGATCTTGAATTGGGGGTGGGGGGCAGCCTGGACCAGAAGGCAGTTCAGGCAGCCCACACAGATATAATGGAGAATTCAAAGCAAGGCAAGAAGCATTTTTTGTTTTCTGAATATTGGGCACTATGATTCTGGGAACATAAATATATACATATAAGCAAAAAGTAAGCCAGTCTCTACCCTCAAGGAGCTTCTATTCTAATGGGGAAAGATAATTCATAAAAATGACTTTTAAATGGTGGAAGAGGGGAGGAGATACCTAGTGGCTAAGTTCAGAGAATCAGAAGTACAGCTGAGAGGGAAATGAAGTATATAATGAAGTCCATGTCCATCCCCCAAATAGAGACCCCTGAAGAATATTCCAAGGTGAAAGGCTGTAGGGCTAAGTGAAGATTGAGAAGTTAGGTCATGATAATAAGACTGATTTCTTCTCTGAGCCAGGGATAAATTCTGGAACCCAGTTGTGAATTCTGAGAATTGCAGTCCCAGAGAGACAGCATTGTCTTCCCACTCTGGAAATGCTGTCTGATACTATAATTCCCCAAGAATTCACAGTGGAGTTTTAGACCTTTTTCATTGAAACAGGTTAAACTGGTCAAAGTTATCCTGGTGTGTGTGTGTGTATGTGTGTGTGTGTGTGTGTGTGTGTGTTTCTGTGTATTTGTGTGTATGTGTGTTTGTCTGTGCATGTAATAAGGCAAGAAAGACCAAGCCCAGAAGGAGTACAATGGGTATATAAAAGGGGGCCAAGGTTGGCAAGAGGGTCACTTCCTCCCCATAGGGCACCAACATGAGGCTTCCTGCATTTCCTCCTCACAAAGGTCTTCCATTTCTCATGGCCTTCTTTTGGCTCTGTTCTCTTTGGCACAAATGCCATGAAGATCAAGCTCCTCTAGTGCCCTCCATGTAGATTCCCTAGGGAGAAGAAAACTTTTTATTAACCAATTTATTAATCAATATTATTAACTACTATTAGATAGGTAAGGTAGTAGGGTTGGAAGTACGTTCTGGATTTCAAGGTAGGCAGGCTCATTTTTCTTATGATCCAGGGAGAAAGTCTGAAATATAATTATGAATTCCAGTGTTCTAATTATCCACTGTTAAAGCTCTGAGAGCAAAGTTCTAGTTGCTTCATGTTTATTAGGGCTCAAATGGCTTCCCTGTCTTGGGGGGTCCTTTGTAAAGAGGATTATTAGTCAATATAGATGTCTGCTAAACTTCCTTCCAAGTCTTAGGTTCTGTGGTTCTGTCTAGGTTCTGCATGACGGATGCTAGAGGACCTGGGTTCAAATTCTATTTCAGATACTTATTAGCTGTGTGACCCTGGATAAGTCACTTAACCCTGTTTTTTAAATTTTTATTTATTTGAAGCAATGGGTTAAGAGTAACTTGCCCAAAGTCACACAGCTAGGCAATTATTATTGTGTCTGAGGTCAAATTTGAACTCAGATCCTCCTGACTCCAGGGCCAGTGCTCTATCCACTGGACCGCCCAGCTGCCGCAACCCCATTTATCTTGTCAGTGTCCAGTTTCTTTACCTGAAAGATAAGAAAAATAAGAGGCCTAGACTTGGTGACCACTAACTAGATCTGCTATCCTATGATAGGTAGGAGTACTAATGAGAGGTAGGAGTACTACTGAAACTAAGAACTTCTTCCTTCTTATCCAATACATTCTGCCATTTACTAGCCATAGATGTATATACACATTTATAAATATATGTATATATATATATATATATATATACCTATATATATATATATGAAATCATAACTTTATAAGTTTTAGACATGAAAAGCATCTTAAAGAAACTTTTGTATGTTTTAAGTCCAGAAGTTCTTAACCTAGAGTACATAAACTTGTTTGTCTGGTTTTGTGGGTTTTTTAATATTTTTGATAATTATATTTCAATATAATTGGTTTCATTTGTAATCTTACATATTTTATGCTATGCATTAAAAATCATATTCTAACAAGGGATCAGAGACTTCACGAGACCTCCAAAGGGTAACTAGGTAATGCAGTATATAGAACTCCAGGTCTATCTAGGGAGGATCTGAGTTCAGATTTGACTTCAGACATGAAACTGTGTGACCCTGAGTTAGTCATCCCCTTTGCCTCAGTTTCCTCATCTATAAAACAAACTAGAGAAGGAAATGCAGACCACTCCAATATATTTGCCAAACAACCCCAAGTAGAGTCATGAAGAATCAGACATGACTGAATCACGAGACTACTAAAAGGATTCATGACATAAAAAAGAATTATAAACCCCTTATTACAGCCCACCTCTCCTCATTTAACAGATGAAAAAACTGAGGTCCAGAGAAGCAAAATGATTAACTTCTGACCACATGGCTATTGAGGGAAGGTTAGGGTTCTGGATTAGCAGCCCCTTGATCTTTCCACTGGTTCTTTAGGTTTGTGATAATCAATTGTAAAATGCTCAGGAGAGAATTAGGGAGGTTGAGCCTACATCCCTCAGATGTTCAAACCAACCTGATAAGAAAAATCAAACTTCTTTTGAGCATCTCTCAATACAGACCAAGGAAAGTCACAGAGGAACAAATTACCTATCAGGAGGTTTCTCTGGATTAACATCAATGTTCTGCTCCTTTGAAGTAGATGAAATTCTGCTTTGCCTACTGCCCATGATGTTTGAGTTCATTGCAAGATCTACTCCAACATAAAGAATGAGAAGTGACATTGTGGATGGTACAGGGCTTCCTGTAGCAGAGCCAAGAGGAAAATCAGATTCTAAATACCAGAACCAATTACATATAGCTTTTCATATCTCACATTTCACTTTCAGAGATCATGTTTTCACTATTGGTCTTATAATAAATGATTTTTTAAATTATCTTATATGTTGAACAAACAGAAGGATTGCAAGGTTGCAAGAAAAAGACGATTTGGCTGCCTCCAATAGATGACATCATGTCTCAGGTTTCCACACCCACCTTCCCAAATCAAAGCAAGATTGATAAATCTAAGCTAAGGTTTGAGCTACTTGACAGCGACAATTTTTAAAAAATTAACTTAGCAATTCCATTCACTTCAATGGGTCTCAGTTTCCTCATCTGTAAAATGAGAGGATTGCATTAGATTAACTCTAAATTCTTTCTATTGTTTAAACACTTTTTCAGTTCCTGAATGAAGCCTTTCACTGCCACCAGTCACAAAGTTCACCATCAGACCTCAGAGAGAACTTTATTTTGCAACTCTCTATAGAGTTATTATCATGTTAATATTGTGTATTATTTGTGTTTGCATCTAATTTCTTATGACCATGGACTCCATAGAGGCAGGAACTAGGTCTTAGTCAATTTTTATATTCCAACCACTAGTCTTATTACTTGTACTCAATGACCACTAGTCACTTCATTGCCCCCCCCCAAAGCTCCAAGGGCTTCCCATTACCTCTAGAATAAAATTCATACTTCTCCTTTGGTATTAAAAGCTTTTCACTATTGAAAGAGTGTTTCTGACCTCCCTTTCTAGACTTATTTCATATCACTCCTCCTCTCATGCTCCATGTTCTAACCAAACTAGCTGATTTCTTGTCCCCTATCTATGCTGAATCTCTCCCCTTTACATGGGTTTATAAGTGTCCTCTTCCCTTAATTTATTGATTTGTATTTGGTTTTTTAAAATCTTATTAGTATTTTATTTTGTGTTTCTAGAAGACATATAAAAACAGTTTTCAACATTCATTTTTAAATAATTTTATTTTATTCTTCCAATTATAGACAAACGGAGTTTTCAATATTCATTCATTTGCATATTTATGAGTTCCACATTTTTCTGCCACCCTCCCTTCCCTACTCTTTCCCCATGGCAGTGAGCAAGCTGATAAAAGTTGTGCAGATACAATCATGTTCAACATATTTCTATATTAATTATGTTGTAAAAGAAGAATTAGAACAAAGGGGAGAAAAACCATGAGAAAAAAAGAAGAAAAAACATAAAAGTAGTTTTTAATATTATCAGCATTCATTTTAAAATTTTTTCTAATTTTATTTATTTAAGGCAATGTGGTTAAGTGACTTGCCCAAGGTCACACAGCTAGGTCACTATTAAGTATCTGAAGCTAGATTTGAACTCAGGTCCATCCTGACTCCAGGGCTGGGGCTTTAACCAGTGTGCCACTTAGCTGCCTCTCAGTATTCATTTTGGTAAAATTTTCTCCCTCTTCTTTTCTCTCCCCCCACTCAAGACAGTAAGAAATCTAATATACATTATATATATACGCAATCATGTTAAACATACTTCCATATTGGTCATACTGTGAAAGAAAAATCAGAATGAAAGAGGAAAATCATAAGTTCTATAAAATAACTTTTGGGTAGTTTGACTGACTTGACACTGAATAAGTAGATTAAATTAGGTAGAATTGTCATTTATTATATCCATGAGCAAATGATATTTTTCCAATTATTTAGACCTGATTTTATTTGTGTGAAAAGCATTTTGCAATTGTGTTCATATAATTTTGGAGTTTGTCTTGGTAGACAAATCTACCTTGGCAGATAGATTCCCAAATATTTTATATTTTCTTCAGTTATTTTGAATGGAATTTGTTTCTATCTTTTGCTGCTGAATATTGTTGACGTGTTTGTTTTTATTTACTTAACTTATTACACATTATTTCCTCTATTCAGGTCCTTAAGAGAACAGGACAGATTCTTTTATTTGGTATCTTTGGTGTCTCCATTTTATAGTAGGTCTTAAATCAACATTTATTAAAAGAATGGATTGAATGAAGTTGATAAATGAATCATCCATGTTATGAGACATATATATGTAAAATTCTTAGCATAGTGACAGGCAGGGTTCCTGTTCTGCTTATTCTCTTCTCTTTCCCTTATATGATATAACAATTTGTCAGTTCTAATATTCTACAAATCAGACACTCCAGGTAGTCAGAATTAGATTGGTTTCTTGCTCCTATGGAACTGGCAATATATCTATAGAAACAAAGGTTAAAGCTATCAGACAATTCTAAGCAGAATTGGAAATGTCTAGAGATCTGTGTAGACAGGTTGCTCAGTGGTTAGAGCACTGGTCTTGAAGCTAGGAGGATGGGACTTAGAATCCTGCCTCAGACAACTAGCCATTTAACTAGCTGTGTGACTTTGAGTAAGTCACTTAATCCTAATTGCCTTGCATCCAGAGTCATTTCCAGTTGTCCTGACTCACTGCTGGACCCAGATGCCTCTGGAGGAGAAAGTGAGGCTGATGACTTAGCATATCACCCTTTCACTCAAATCCAGTTCATTTCCTTGTCATGGCATCACCTCCCTGATGTTGTGGTCTTCTTCAAGAAAGAAGGACAGGCAGTTGCCGCCCAGGAGTTTCTCTTTCTTTCTCTCTCCAATCCCCCATAGCCTCTCAGAATCGCTACCTGGACACTGCCAGGGCCACTGCCAGTGCTGCTGCCATCTCTTGTAAGGAGACCAAGCCTGGGAATTGATGACCCGAATGATGTCAGGAGACAAAGGAATTACTGCCTTCCCAGAGTCAGACAATCTCTTCAAATAGGTTGGGACCATCCATGGAGTGGCTGGGACAATACATGAAGATCTAAGATACAAGCTCTCCCTGGAATTCCCATTGGCTAGCCATATAATGTTCCCACTGTGAAATTTGTCACATCTTGTTGCCATCCATATCTGTTTGGACAAGTGGTCAGTCCTGTATAATGTCAGGACAATCTATCCAGAATCTGCTGGGAGAACCCAATGTTGACAGCCCATTGAACACACATGCCGCTGAACTTTGGACAAACTCCACAGCCTTTAGAAAGCACCTGCTGGAAACCTACGTGAAGCAGGTGGCTAGCCAAGAGTCCTGATCCTGGCTGGTCAGCCTAGCTTCCCTTCATCTTATGTGCATGTCTTTGTGTGTTTGTGTATGTTGGTGTAACTTTTTCACTTCTTCCTAATCTGTCTTCTCCTCCTTCTCTGTATCATAGACTGTTTTCACTTTTTTTCTTAAACTCTAGTTCAGTCCTCAACATTAATGTATAAATAAAGTTTTAGTTTAAAAAAAATGGACAAACATGAAGGATGGAGTTCAGGGACAGAAAAATATTGTCATGGGATGAAGAAAATTAGACTTGAGCTGAACTGGGACTTGAAAGACTGATAGAGTCAAGTGTCCAGTGTTAAAACCCTGAAAGCAAAAGCTCTGGTTGCACCATGCTTACTAGGGTTTTAATGGGCTAAGGCAATTGGGTGGAGTGGTAAATAGAGTAAACAGCCTTAAGTCAGGAAAACTCATCTTCTTGAGTTCAAATCTAGACTCCTCTACTTACTAACTGTGCGATGCCATTTGCCTCAGTTTCCTCATCTGTAAAATGAGCTGGAGAAGGAAATGGAAAAGCACTCCGGTATCTCTACCAAGAAAATTCCAAATGGAGTCAGGAAGAGTCAAATATGACCAAAACAACTGAACAACAACAACAGGGTTAAGACAGATAAGAAAAAGAGAAAAGTCAAGAATTCAGGCAGTGGTTTAGCTGACTGGGTAAACCAATGAAAGAAAAACAGAGATTTGTATTGGGGAAGAGAGGGGAATAGAGGGAAATAGAGGAAATTAAAGTTGGAGTGAAGGTCCAGATTGAGAATACCATAGATGAAGTAATAGGGAATCTCTAGGTACAAGCACTAGTGTATTATGCTTACTGAGCTCCAGTTTTATTAGAAGTTTGGGGGTGGGTAGAAGGGCTGATCAGAGCAGAAAGAACATTGAATTTAAAGGCTTGTAAAGTTAAGAAAGCAAAGGAAATTTAGAGATCATGTAATCCAACCTCCTATGGGAATTTTAAATTGCATAATTATGTATTTTGGGACAAGTATAATCTCAAAGCTAACCAGGTCTGAGACCCCACAAAAGACTGTTAATTTGAGAAAAATCAGTCTAAGAACCCAAAGAATGGAGTCTAATAGAGACAAACAGAAAATAAATTAAGATGATAATAGTTTCAGAAAAGGATACAAAATAAATTCACAGAAATTATAAGTTTTCAATATATTACTAACAAAAACCCAGAAGAAAAAAACAGGATTCTCTAGATTCAAAATACCTACAAAAATGCACAGGATAATCTGGAAGTTAACCTACTAAGGCTCATGAAAGATTTCTATTTTTGCAAAAATAAATTGAGTCTTACATAATTGGAGATGTGTCTGAAGTTAACATTTTTGTGTCATGGATTGATTTCCCTTTGGCAGTCTGGTGAAGCATGTGGACCCATTTTAATTGAATAAAATAAAAGACATAAGAGCAATTGGATAACACCTTAGAGTGCCAAGCCCTGAGTCAGAAAGACTCCACTTGTTGAATTCAAATCGGGTCTCAGACACTTATCAGCTCCATGATGCTAGGCAAGTCAAGCAACCCTTTTTGCCTCAGTTCATCATCTGTAAAATGAACTAAATAAGGAAACAGCAACCCACTCCAGTGTCTTTGCCAAGAAAACCCCAAAACAGGTCATGAAGAGTCAGACAGGACTGAAAAATGATTAAATAAATAATCAAAATAGATATAGAATTACAAAGGAAACCATTTGTACTGAAATATAATTATCAAAATATTCTTTTAAAAAGTAAGTTTAAAAAAATCCTTTGAACATATTCATCATTTCTGGTGGACCATGCCAATATAATGAAAATGATTGTACTACCTAAATTAATTTACAGATTTAGTCTTATAACAAGTCAATTATACAGATGATATTTCCTAGAAGTATACAAAACAATAGCAAAATTCATTTGGAGGGGGGAGAAGTTTTAGAATGTCCAGGAAAATTATGAGGAATAAATATAATTAAAAGGAACAAAGGCTGGCCAAACCTAAAACTATATTATAAATCAATAGTCATCCAATTTTTTTCTGGCTGAAAAACAGTAAAAGTTGATCAGTAGATAATACTAGATAAGCAAAAAACAGAAGCGTAGATGCTGATTAACCTAAGGAGAGGAATGGCTTTACTTTTTTATAAGAACTGCCAAGAAAACTAGAAAGTAGTTTGACAGAACATGACCTTACCTTATATCCCATAACAAGCCCAGAATGGATAAACCTAACTTAAGAATGATGAAAATAAATGAAAAATATGTAAATGAAAAGAATTGTGAATGAATTAAATGAAAAAAATTTCACAAAAAAAAGAAAGAAAGAAGAATGCCAGAGAAGCTTTTTTCACAACTATGGTTAAGGAGAGAATTCTTAAACAACATTATGAATACAGGGAAGCAAAAGGACAGAACAGATCATTCAAATTATATGAAATTTAAGTTTTTACAGTCATTCATTCCTAAGTAGATATGTGATCAAGGATACAAGCAGTTCTCTTCAGAATTTCTCATTACTAACAACTACATAAAGAAATGCTCCAAATCACTACTAGTCACTTATAAAGGAGAAATGCAAATCCAAAGAACCTAGAGGTTTTGCCTAACACCATGCAAACTGGCAAAGAAGTCAAATGAGACTAGTCAACATTGGACAGGTTAAGGAAAAATGATCACACTAATGAATTGTTAATGAAAGTATGAATTGTACCAACTACTCTGGAAAGCAATTTGGAATCATGCAAAGAAAATGACTAAAATGTCCACATTTTTTGACCCAGAGATTTCATTGTAAGTCATATGGGGTGGGAATTGAAAGGAGGAAGTCAATGACTAAAATAAAGATATACCAAAAAGAATGCCAAAATATTTATAGCAAATCTTTTTTTATGATAGCAAAGAAATGAAAACAAAATGGAGACCCACTGATTGGGGAATGACTAAACAATTGTGGTATATGAATGTAATGGTATATTACTGACTGTAAGAAGCAATGAATACAGACAAGCATGGAAAGACTTGGGTGAACTGATGCAAAATGAATTAAGTGGAATCAGGATAACAATATATACAATGACTACAGCAATGTAAATGGAAAAAGAAACAACTGCAATAAAAAAATCAAAACAATTCTGCCAATATACAATGTCCAAGCTTGGTACCAAAGAAGAGAGAGATGAGAAGATACTTCCTCTACCTTCATTTCAGAGATAATATAATCAAACTTTGTTAATATGGAACATTCTTTTACTTTTCTTATTCTTTATCAAAAGGGATTGCTCTCTGAGACAGAGAGGTGGGAAATATAATTGAGAAAAAATTAAAAGATACAATTACAATTTTCTTGAAATCTGGACACAAACAAAAATTAACGAAAAGAGACTAAGAAAAACTGGCAAGTGGCAGTGATAAAATCTGTGGTTGAAGATATGTAGGAAATGCATTCTTTTAGAAATTTCTTTCAAGAACATGTTCAGTTTTCAAAAGAAAAATCACAAATTATAGCTGTCATTTCAAAATATGCTCAAGTTACTCACAGTAAGATAAATGTAAATGGAAACAATTCTGATATTCCACTTCACATCAAAGAAATTGAGAGACAAAAATGAATGATTAATGTTGGATGGGGCCATAGGAGATCAAGAACACTAATATACTGTTATGAAGTTATGAATTGATCCAGTTTGTTGGATTCTGCAAGAAAAGTGTTAAAAACTGTTTATATCCTCTGAACTACTGATTCCACTATTGAGTATCTAGCTTCAAGGCAAAAGACAGACTTGAAATTTATATATATGCCACAATATTCATACCAGTACTTTCTGTGGTAGCAAAGAACTGGAAACAAAGGTACCCATCAATCAGGGAGGAGGTGGGGGGGGGGGAACTGTGGTATAGGAGAGTCCTAAAAATTATGTTGGGAAAAAAACAGACATTTATTAAATATCTTTTTTTGGTGCCAGACACTTTACAAATATTATCTCAATTGATAGTTGATTCAATCCTGTGAGGTAGGTATTCCTGTTTTACATCTGAGGGAACTGAGGCAGTCAATGGTTAAGCAGCTTACTCAGCTATGCATCTAGTAAATGTCTGAGGCTGGATTTGAACTCAGATCTCCCTGACTTCAGGTTATATGCTCAAGAAATGACAAATAAGAAACATGGAATATTTTGTATCAGCTGATAAAGAATGAAATATGAACATCAAAAGAACAATGCATCCTCTTATAGAAAAGGTTGCTAGCAATGGAAAATTGGAAAAATTGAAAAATACTGATGGCCCTGGAAAATATATAATGCAACATATTTCTTTTCCTGTATCAGAAAGGGTAAATCTTGTTTATCTTGTCAGATTCAGTCATTGTATCATATACTTTTGCTTAATTACTCTACTTTCTTATAAAAGAAGATTCAATGAAGGGGAAGGAGGTTTCAGAAATGATTTTTGTGGTAAAAAGACAAAGGGCATCAATAACAGTTATTTTTTAAAAAATAAAACAAGGAGAAACATTCTTTAATCTATAAATTTTTTAGTATATTGCATAACTCTGAAGATGCAGCCTTCTATAGAAAAAAAATCTGTAGAAGTCTACTTGTTTCCTTCTTAATGTTTCCATTAAAAAATAGTGAATGCAGAGACCACTCTCATGAAGATTTTATGAAGATGAGAAAGTAGGCATATGATTCAATAGTTGTTAATGCCTTTTCAATTGTCATTGACAATCTGTGTAACTCTGGACAAGTCAGTTAACTTCTATATGCCTCAGTTTCATCAACTGTAACATGGTGATAATAATAATAATAATGCTTATGTCATAGTGTCAATCAAATGGGGTAATATTTGTCCAGTTTCAGATCTATTTTAGACTCTACATAAATGATAAGATAACCAGATCATTTTTCACATTTCAATGGCTCTGATACTGAGTCTTCTATATTTTGTTAAGTTGGTCTTCAGATAGAAGCCACTATCTGTTGTCATCTCCTAGACTGGCAAACAGAAACATTATTAACTCATAAATGAACTCTCTAATTTCTATAAATTTTTTTTCCCAATAATAGTTATTTGTGATCTTTTCCATTCTTTTGTAATCTTCCCCTTTTTTTGAGCTATCTCAAAAATTGATCCCTTGATCAACTGGTCCCAAGAGAGTCACTTTAAAGTGGCTACCTATAGGGTGGTTTCCATCGAATTTACTTGTTCTCATTTAGCCACTGTTCCTCATTTCTTTTCTTAAGGTCCATAACACATTAGGTTTTAAGATGGGAACCCAAATGTGGTAGTTCCACTATCATCAATGATAAAACTGGATCATTATAGGAGTGCTGGGAAATCTAATCCATTTATCATTCATCTGTTATTTTACGTTTAGCTTCATCTACAGATGCTAGCAAGATGAAGACTATGGCTTAGGACTTTCATAAAGGTTTCCACAGGCTTATTTCCCCTTTCACAATCTTTAATTCTGTTGTGAACTTAAGATTGTTAATCATTTTCTGTCTTAGGACCATGAGTTTGGAGCTGTAAGGGACCTCAAAGGTCATCTAATCAAATTCCACCATTTTTACAGATGAAGAAACTGAGGCTAAAGAAGATTGACTTGTCTATAGTTATACAATGAATAAGCATCACAATTGGGATTCAAACCCAGAGACTCCTAAACTAATGGTCTTTCCACTATATGAACTTGTCTGAATTGACATGTTATATAACTGCCATGGCTTTCTGATGGGCAAAATGATTAAGTATTTTTTCTAGCTGAAGATTTTATGATGACTTTAAAATCAATTTAGCTTCTCTTAGAAATGATTACAGAGTCAATGTCTTTACATTGATTCATATTCCACTTATTTTAGAGTCAGCTGCTTTTTTAAAGTAGGTTCAGTTGGAAGTGTTACAATTCCATCTTTTCATCATTATCCTTTATTCAAATGTGGGATTAATGTTGACGTTTGCTCTAACATGTCAGTGTCAAACCTAAAGGAACTTCTAGCTTATTAATCAGTCTGTTAAGATAAAGTCCATTTCTTGAAACCATCAACAAGCATTATATTCAATGGGGAGAGGCTAGAGGCATTCCCAATAAGATCAGGGGTGAAACAAGGGTGCCCATTATCACTACTACTATTCAATATTGTATTAGAAATGTTAGCTTCAGCAATTAGGGAAGAAAAAGAAATTGAAGGAATTAAAATTGGGATGGAAGAGACAAAACTCTCACTCTTTGCAGATGACATGATGGTCTACCTAGAAAATCCCAAGAAATCATCCAAAAAACTACTGGGAACAATTAGCAATTTTAGCAAAGTTGCAGGTTATAAAATAAACCCTCATAAATCCTCAACTTTTCTACATATGTCTAGCAAGATACAGCAGGAAGAGCTCTTAGAAAGAGAAATCCCATTCAAAGTACCCTCAGACAATATAAAGTACCTGGGGTCTGTTTGCAAAGACAGACTCAGAAACTTTTTGAAAACAATTATAAAACACTTCTCACACAAATTAAATCAGATTTAAATAACTGGGCAAATATCAACTGCTCATGGATAGGTAGAGCTAATATAATAAAAATGACAATTCTACCAAAACTAAGCTACCTGTTTAGTGCCCTACCAATCAAAATTCCAAAAAATTACTTTAATGAGTTAGAAAAAAAAGTAAGTAAATTCATATGGAGAAATAAAAAAGTCAAGAATTTCCGGGAATTTAATGAAAAAAAGTGCAAAAAAAGGGGGTTTAGCCCTAACTGTTCTAAAATTATATTATAAATCATCAGTCATCAAAACTGTTTGGTATTGGTTAAGAAACAGAGTGGTGGACCAGTGAAATAGACTAGGTGCTAAAGCAGGAGACAATTATAGTAATCTGCTGTTTGATAAACCCAGGGTCCAGCTATTGGGATAGAAACTCTCTCTTTGATAAAAACTACTGGGAAAATTGGAAGTTAGTATGGAAGAAACTTAGATTAGACCAACACCTAACACCCTTTACCAAGATAAGATCCAAATGGTTACAGGATTTAGACATAAAAAACAATACTATAAGCAAATTAGAAGATCAAGGATTAGTTTACCTGTCAGATCTATGGAAAGTGGAGCAGTTTATGACCAAGGAAGAGATGGAGAACATCACCAAAAAAAAACTAGATGATTTTGATTACATTAAATTGAAAAGCTTTTGCACAGATAAAACCGCTGTAACCAAGATCAAAAGAAATGTAGTAAATTGGGAAACAATCTTTACAACTAATGATTCTGACAAAGGACTCATTTCTAAAATATACAGAGAACTGAGTCATATTTTAAAAAAAAGCCATTCCCCAACTGACAAATGGTCAAACGATATGCAAAGGCAATTTACAGATGAGATCAAAGCAATCCATAGCCATATGAAAAATTGCTCTAAATCATTAATTATTAGAGAAATGCAAATCAAAGCTTCTCTGAGGTACCACCTCACACCTCTCAGACTGGCCAATATGACCAGTAAGGAAAATGATCAATGTTGGAAGGGATGTGGGAAATCTGAGACACTATTACACTGTTGGTGGAGCTGTGAACTCATCCAACCTTTCTGGAGAGAAATTTGGAACTACATCCAAAGGGCAACAAAAATGAGCATACCCTTTGATCCAGCAATACTACTACTGGGTCTATATATATATCCTGAAGAGATGATGAAAAAGGGTAAAAGCATCACTTGTACAAAAATATTCACAGCAACCCTGTTTGTGGTGGCAAAGAATTGGAAATCAAATAAATGTCCTTCAATTGGGGAATGGCTTAGCAAACTGTGATATATGTATGTCATGGAACACTGTTGTTCTATTAGAAAACAGGAGGGATGGGAATTCAGGGAAGCCTGGAGGGATTTGCATGAACTGATGCTGAGTGAGATGAGCAGAACCAGAAAAACACTCCCTAACAGTAACATAGGGGTGATGTTCAACCTTGATGGACACACTTATTTCTTCAGTGTAACAATCAGGGACAATTTTGGGCTGTCTGCAGTGGAGAATACCATCTGTATCCAGATAAAGAGCTGTGGAGTTTAAACAAATTTCAAGGACTATTCCCTTTAATTTAGAAAAAAAAAAACAGATATCTTATTGTCTGATCTTGCTATCTCTTATACTTTTTTTTAGGTCTTTGCAAGGCAAATGGGGTTAAGGGGTTTGCCCAAGGCCACACAGCTAGGTAATTATTAAGTGTCTAAGGTCACATTTGAACTCAGTACTCCTAACTCCAGGGCCGGTGCTCTATCTTATACTTTTTGTTTCTGCCTTAAGGATATGATTTCTCTCTCATCACACTCAATTTGGATCAATGTACAACATGGAAACAAAATAAAGGCTGACAGATTGCTTTCCATGGGGGAGGGGAGGGAAGTAAGATTGGGAGAAAAATTATAAAATTCAAAACTCAAATAAAATCTTTAAAAAAAAAGATAAAGTCCATTTCCTGTTTTTCTGATGTTCTTCAGCACTACGTTCCCCACCCTCCAACACTAGAAAGTTGAAAATACTTTTTCAACCTGAAGAATAGAATAGTATAAAAACTTGAAATTTTGGCTTTTTTTAATTTGTTGCTTCATAGCCTTATCTTCTAAAAATCTTTGCTTTCTTCCTCTGTGTCCTCTTTGAGTAAGTCATCAAATACTGAGATATATATTGGCACAGTTTGGGAGAATCAACCTAAGAATTGCTCCTACTCATTCTATATAACAGATGTCAGGGTATTAGCTACAATTGTCTTCATGGTGGTCTGCTTGCTTATTGGTAGTCATGAGCAATGCAAGGCTAGATGACCAAGTGTACCATGAAATTTTCTCTTGTTGCCTTTGGGCACACAATGAAACCACCTCCTCCAATTACTTTATTTACTTCTCTGAAAATAACTTGTAAGCTGTCCTATTTAACAACAACTAATTTATGTCTTCTGGTTTCATTTATACTGATAATGTCAATATGGATATGGTTCAGTGAATCCAATACTGTATCATCTTTTTAGCCATTGAACAAATATCCCATATTAAGAGAATAAGGTTTTTATTATTATTTGTAGACCATTTAAGAATTGTATGATTCTTAGCACTCCTGCCCTCTTTTCCCACTACTCTGTTGGTATTACTGTAGAAGTGAATGGGACTACAAAAATAGGGTCATTTTGTTTGGGGTGGGGGAGGGAGAGGTTTCTGTTTCATTCAGTAATCTATGCCAAAATATTTGGCACCCTTTGAAGTTCATTCTAGTGTTGAGATATACTCCAATTTGTTAAATTGTTCCTCCAAACCTTTGTAGATTATTTTTTTAAAAATTCTAGAACTTGTATTCCACTGATAACCTTTAAGAACCCAGGGTCATGTGCATGGCATGAGAAGGAATCAAGATAGGAATGTTTAAAACAATCGTAGACAATAATATTACCAGAAAATGTATCTATTTTCTCAATTCCATAAATAAAGAGAATGGGCATATATATATATATATATATCTTTATATATATATATATATATATATATATATATATATATATATATATGGTAAGGGTATCCTTGATGAAAGTATTAGAAGGAAACTGCCATGTTTTAATAGATGGGTTTCTACAGAATAATACATCTTCAAAGAATCATAGATTTAGAGCAGGAAAGGACCTATCTATCAACTCCAACCCTTTCACTTTGCAGGTGAGGAAACTGAGGTCACACATCTCTGGGATAAGAATTGAATTTTCCTAAAACCATATTCAGCACATCATCTACAATGATGCCTTGCTGCTTTTTCACAGATACACAAATGCCTGAAAGATGTTAAGAATAAGCTATCACAATTTCTATGGCATGTTGATGACAAAAATGCTTTAGAAGAGTAGCTAGGTAGTACGGTGAATAGATCACTGGCCCTGGAGTCAGAAGGACCTGAGTTCAAAACTGACCTCAGACACTTAAGAATTACCTAGCTGTGTGACCTTCAACAAGTCACTTAACCCATTGCCTTGTAAAAAAAACAAAAAATGCATTAGATCCTTGTAACAATAGTAGAGTTCTAACTCCTCCTCCAATATGAACCATTCCATTTTTTAGCCAATAACAAATTTTGATGATTATTGCTTTGTGGTCTGATAGACCTGAGGTACTGATAGACCTCCTTTTTTCTCATTCTTTCTATTATCCCCCTTATAGTTCTATTAAATAGGATATCTTTCATTCATTAATTAACTCCTCCTTAAATCTTATTTTAAACCACTTCTAAACCAATTACCTTTGCTAGGATCTAGAATGTATCTTTCTATTAATCTTGTCTTCAAAGATAGATCAAGTACCCTACTGAAATCACATGTCTATGGCATAGCATGCAAATATATTACCTGTTTCAGATTTTTAACAGAGGACAAATTCTTAAGTGAAAGGAACAAACATTAGTGGTGGAATTTCAGGCATCAGCCAGAAACAGGGGAGGAAAGAGTGGCTTGGACTAGAACCTTCCTAGTACTTTTCAAATCATCCCACAGCTAATTTCCCCAAATTTCCATTTGAATTTAACCACCTTGTTCTTTCTCAATTCCTCTGCTCCTGGAGGAAAATTCAATGACATTTTCCTCTCTATCATTCCAATATCTACTTGGTTGGTTCATAGTTTGTTTCTTGACTTTTTCTACTATTAGTCCAACTGTAGACCCATCTTTCTGTGACCATTATCTATCCCTTCGTCTAATTCAGAATAAACAATGCAGACCTCCACAGTTGAGACTTACTCATTCACCTAAAGCTGATATGGTACCTCTAGTACCATAAAATAATAAAATTTTTAAGGAATAATGAAAGTAGTAATTATAATAAAAGTGCTGATAGGGATAAATTAAAATATAATCCTTCCCAAAGGATCTTTCTCTGAAACCTGATTGTGGCATAGAAAGGCTGGGAAAGTAGAGACCAAGATGTATCTGGTCCCAGAAGGTGGGAAACCTGACCAAACACAAGTCTGGCAATAAACCACAGGTCTGTCTGGGGACTAAACTAGTGAAATTCAGACTAGCTCATTACCAATGTGATTAGCCCTGAGGTAAGGGATGTTTTGACCACAAGAATCCAAGAATACTATCTGAATCACATCACAGAGAGCATGAAACATATAAAAAGATTGGAAAGATCCACAAATTACAGCTAAATCGCTTCTCTTCAAGATGAAGAAAATTCAAAATATTGAAATATATTAATAGCTACCATTTACATTGAGCTGAAGATTTGTAGAATACAAATATTATCTTATTTGATCTCTATTACTTTGTGAGGTTGGTGCTGTTAAATCTATTTTACAAATGATTAAACTGAGGCTGAGAGTTTAAGGGAAATTCCCAAGATCCCACAGATAACAAACTTCCATCCTCCTGACTGCTCACCCTGCCATTCAGCTGACTCCAAATGTGTATTCAGCCCTTGGTGATTGGCATAAATTGGTGAAATTTAAGTAATGGGGTACTGTTGAATGAAAAAATACAGACTCAGAGAGGGCATGTGACCTGCTCCAGGTTACACAGCTAGCAAATGATGGAACTCAGATCTTTGAACACCAAGTCCATTAGCAAATAAACTGAATCATGCCAATCAAGCCAAGGATCCAGGGACTCTTATCTCTCCTTTGTCTCAAGAGAGCACTCTTGATGTGGGAACCTGGGGAGGACGTGGAGGGATGTCTACATTGGTGATGGGAGGAGTCAAAAGTGCCAGATGTGGGACCAGAGGGTAATGAAGGGAGGCTATCCGATCAGTTATTACACCAACATCACTCCATAATAATATCTGATATGTATAGCATGCTGAGTAATTTATCAAGCTCTTTACAAACACATGATCTCACTAGGTAATCAGAACTAGGTAAGGTATTATTATTCCTATCTTCCAGATGTTGAAAATGAGAGGGAAAAGAGTGAAGCAATTTATTCAAGGTCTCACTGCTAATAAATAGCAAAAACCATATTAGAACCAAAGTCTCCCAAAGGTCCACATCTAAGGATCTTTCTACCCTTCTCCAACTTGGCTGTGTTACTAAGACCCAACTTGACTAAGGGAACTTGCCTCATTCATGACTTTTCAAAGGACCTTCTCTTTGGACATACCCAATAAAGACTTTTCTATCACTATTCTGCCAAGCTGGAGCCCTTACCAATATATCTGGTACACATACACCCCCCCTCCTGCCTCTTGCTTATTCCCTGGGACTCTGCAAAGGATTCTAGACTTCTAAAGCTCAGCCACTTGTCACCTTCAATCAGACAGTTCACCATTAAAACTATTCCCTCAATCAAAGTGGATCCTAATAACCCCATGAGTCATGTTGCCCTTCATTCCTAAACCTTGACTATACTAGGGGCTTTAATTCCGGAAACCACCCCCAGGCTGTGTGCAGCTCTTCCAAATGTTTAGGCAGGAAGTAAAATTCAAATTAGATACAATCACAATGCAAATGTAGAATTATTTAATTCAAGCCGACTGGTGCTCTAAGGTCATAATTCCTGCCATAACTAGTTCTTACAATTGCCTTCTGTTAAGTGAATCAGAGGAGAAAAAAAATACCCCTAACTTGTTCATGCAGAACAAATTTGTCTCCTAAACAAATACCAATCAGCAGAAAAGCCCTAAGTTAAGCATACTGACCTCTATATAAACTTAAATAAATTGTTTTGTTTCATTCTATTTTATTTTGTTTAGATGGATGGTGCCACCCTCCCCCACAAACTCCATAGACACTCACATTCTCTCTCCCTTTTCACTCAGATTTGGACAAAGGATAAAGAAAGGCCATTAAGAAATCTCTGACTGGATCCCAGAGTGACCTGCCAATGGGCTGTTTTTCCAGAATAAAGCCAGTATTAATAGCAGCAGATTTTTCTCTAGCCCTTTACAAATCACTTACTTTCATAGAGGTCTTTTGAGGGAGGGAGTTAATGTTATTATCGTCTTCATGCTAAGGAGGGGGGAAAAAACAACTAAGGCTTAAATTGATTAAATCACATCATCAACTTAATAGGTAGAGGAGCCAGAACTCAGAGGTTATGGTAAGACAAGAGACTTCAGAGAACATCTAGTATAGTTTGCTCCTCATTTCATGAAAGGAGAAACTGAGGCTTAGAGAGGCAAGATGGTCTCAATGTCTCAAGGTCACGATGGTATTAACTAGCAAATCTTCTATTCCAGATTTCTCTCTCTGAGTTTGGTCATTTTTCCACTGAACAATTCTGACTTCTAAAATCCCCCAAAGCATCTCTTGTTGGCTACTGAGCAAGTCCTCACATCACAAAGATGTTGAGAGGCACTTAATTCTCTCCAGGTGACATGCAGGAATAAAAGAACCAAGGGATACCTGGAACTCTTCCCAGATAAGACTCAAGGTGGTCTAGCCTAGAGTCAAACCCAATAGACCAATTCTGATGAGACAAATTTTTCCAATGATCTGAGTTCCATTGCTAGCTAGCTGTGTAACCTGGAACAGATCACTTGCTTTTTCTGAGTCTGTGTTTTTTCTTTCAACAATATGTTAATACCTAACCTTACCAGTTTGTGCCAACTACCAAGGGCTGCATACATATTAGGAGTCAGCTGAATGGCATTGTGGACAGAGTTAGGAGGATGGAAGGTTGGATTTCGTAGAACCAAAATCTCCAAACTGGATGAGGGCTCAACCCATATGATCTTGCTAGCATTGTTGCTATGAAACATGTAATCTTTCTCTCACTAAAAACCTCTTCCCTGGCTCAGAGACAAGTGACCAAACTAGATCATGAGCATCAGTAAAGGTCTTCATAGAGTAGGAGATGTATTAGCTGAGGGGGTGCCAAGATGGCAAAAAAATGGGCAAATGTAATGCTACTTCTCCACCTCCATCCCAAATCTACATAGCTGTCTAAAATGCATACACCAACACCATCCTCTCCTTTGTGCTATTTGCCTTTAAAGTATTGGGTTTGTGTTTATTATCTGTCTAATAAATCCCCAGGCATCTGCCCCAAGGAAGAAAACAGCTATGAATTTGCTTGTATTGGGGAGGCAGGTTAGTTGACCTGGTACAAAAAGGCAGCTTTCCTTGAATCCTGTACTTTGTCTGTACTTTCGATTGCTTCTGGACATACCCCTTCTTTCTCATCACACTCTTCTTCCAGGGTTGGAAGACAAGGAGAGGCAGGTTTTTTCCTGAACTCCTCAGTCTTTGTAGTCTATATTATTGCACACTTAACTGCAATCTTATATTGTTTGTTATCTAACTATGGGCAAATAATTTCTACTCTTTTAGGGACTGGGTTTCTTCATCTGTAAACTGGGGATCCAGTGAATAGAGTACTGGTCCTGGAGTCAAGAGAAACTGAGTTCAAATCCAGCCTCAAACACTTGATACTTACTAGCTATGTGACCTTGGACAAGTCCCTTAACCTCATTGTCCCACAACCCCCCTCCCAAAAGAATATAGTTATAAAGAAAGTATGTCATAAATACAAAGTATTATAATTCTTGATTCTTTGAAAACTGAAGTCTATCAGTCAGTACCAGTTTCAGTCACTTTAAAAATCAAGTTTAGGGAAACACAAATGTGAAAAACATCTGTTCGTAGTTTTTGTTTCTGTGGACACAGCTACAGAAAAAACAGAGGAAATTCAGGGAAAAGTTATAAAATATAAGTGGTAGGTCCCTCAAAAGCATTTCTTTTTAGTGCCTTTATGTTCTTTAAGCTCCCCATACATATTATTGCCATCACAGATTTAGAGAATAACAGAGATTAAAGAGACTTAAGAGAACATCTTATCCATCTAGTATGTGAAGCCTGAGTCCTCATTACAACATCCCTGTTAAGTCATCATTCAATTCAATAAGCATTTTTTATTATTATATGGGCAAGACACTATATTCTGAATATGCAAAGACAAAATGAAATTGTTTCAGTACTTAAGGGAGCTTATATATTCTTGAGAAAGATAAAACACGTAGAAAAAAACAACTAAATAAAAAGTATGTGCAAAGTAAAATAAGGTCATTTCAAGGAGGAAGTCCTAAGAACCAGTGGTATAGGAAAGTAGAGGGGGTGGCACCTGAATTATGCTTCAAAAGAAAAGAGGGATAATAAAAATAATGATAACTAGCTTTTGTATGGGTCTTACTATGTTTCAGACACTATGTTAAGCACTTTATAGTTATTATCTCATTTAATCTTCACAAAAATCCTGGGGGGTAGATATTATCATCTCCATTTTGCAGAAGGGGAAACTGAGGCAAGCAGAAGTTTAAGTGACATACCAGTGCCACCTAGCCTGTAAGTGTCTGAGGCTAGAGTTTATTCAGAAGTGATGAAGATAGAGTGTGTTTTAGAACAAGGGAACCATTCGCACATCCAACTTCAGTCTAGAGGAAGAGCTCCAGTGATGAAGAATTCAATCTTTTATCAAAGAGCCCTTCTCAATTTTGTTCATCTTTAGGTGTTGAGAAGTGCAGCATGTTGTGATGGAAAGAGCACCAAATTTTCCTATGGAATTGGGCTTGAATGCCAGCTCCAAAATAAACTTGTGACCTTAGGCAAATCATTTTACTAAGCTTCAGTTCTTTATCTAAAAAAATGGAGATAATGATATTTACACAGACCACCTTACACAGTTGTTTTAAGGAAAGCACTTTTCCAATCTAAAAACTGCTAAATTTTTGTAATTTGTTATCGTTATTCCTTAATATTTGAACAAAGTAGATGATTTAGCATTTACATTTTGACCAAAATTAATTACCATATTTATATTAACTTTGCTAAGACTTTTTTTTTTTTTTGGCAAGGCGATGGGGTTAAATAATTTACCCAAGATCACACAGCTGCGTAATTATTAAGTGTCTGAGGTAGAATTTGAACTCAGGTCCTCCTGACACCAGGGCCAGTGCTCAACTCCTTGCCTTTTTAAGACTTTTATCTGTAATTCAGACATAAAAGTTTTTGTTTCCCATGGAAGGCATTTTAAGAATCATTATCGGGGTGGAAGTGGGAAGAAAAGCTAGGTGGCACAGTCGATAGAGCATTGACCCTCTTGACACTAGACTCTTGAAACTTGACAGTCTCAGACACTTGACATTAGCTGTGTGACCTTGGGCAAGATACTTAACCCTAATGGCCTCGCATCCAGGTCATCTCTAGTCATCCTGATTCCTATCTGACCACTGGATCCAATAAATCACTTCTCTGTTAAAAGGTATCTTTCATCATGGGTACTCTGGTATCTTGGTTGTTCAATGTGTTGATCACAGTTATTAAGTCTTTATGGTTGTTAATTTAATCTGTGATCCAGAAATCCAAACTCTCTTTTTTTTACACCATCATCTTAATCAACCACTGAATTTACAAATATATCTTTCATTTATGATGCTCTTATCTTTAATCAGCAGCAGGGATAAAGAAATAACCATGTTTCTAAAGTCTTCAGTTGCACACTCAAAACTTCATAATATCCAGTAATACTTTCTAGTTTTCTTCAGGTAGTGTCACTTGTTGCTTCATTGGACCTTTTTCATATCCTTTCAGATTGACAATGTTGACATAATGGGAAATAACAAATGTGGAAGAGGCTGTGGAAAAACATTTACTCTTGGTGGAGTTATGAAATGGTACACATATTCTGAAAGGTAATTTGGAACTATGCCAAAAATTTAATAAACAGATCATATCTTTTGATACAGTGATACTAGGCCTATATACCAAAGAAAGAAAAAATCATATATGTACAAAAATATTTATAATATCTCTTTTTCTTTTAGTGGCAAGGAACTGTATACTAAGGAGGTTCCCATCAATTGGGGAGAGGCTGAACAAATTATGCTCTCTGAATATTAAGAAACACTATTTTATTATAAGAAGCATGGAGTGGGGTGACTGGTGGCACAGTGGATAGAGCACCAGCCCTGGAGTCAGGAGGACCTGAGTTCAAAATTCTACCTCAGATACTTAATAATTACCTAGCTGTGTGGCCTTGGGCAAGCCACTTAACCCCATTGCCTTGCAAAAACCTACAAAAAACCCAACAAAACAAAACAAAACAACAAAAGAAATATAGAGACAGTTTCAGAGAGAGCTAGGAAGAATTCTGATGTTATGGTATACATTGTTTTTTCCATTTACTTATTTCATTATGAATTGATTCATATAAGCCTTCCCTTTTTTGTTCAGTAGGGGAAGTAAGGGAAGAAGGAGAAGAAAAAATGCCTGGTAATTGAAAAAAATTTTAAGATGAGATCAGTCTTAGGGCACTCTCTATGACATCCTAGCTTCCTAGCTAAGGAGATATCAGGCCTTTCTTTCATCTCATTATTCTTCAATATGGAATAATGAACCACAACTCCTTATTCCCTTTTTCCTTTAATTTTTATGATATTCATTCTTTCTTGATGCAATTTGTGGATCAATATTCCTTAAAAAACAAGGAGCTTTTCCTTCCAGAGAAGTACCCTCTTCATCTTCTAATAGAATGATACAAATTTAGAGATAATCATTCTATACATACTTTCATTTTATTAATCATTTTTCTGGATGTAGATAGCATCTTTCTTTAACTGATAAACAGGAGTATGCATAGAATGATTATAGCTTTACCCCTATCAATCTATCAACCTAACTCTCTCTCTCTCTCTCTCTCTCTCTCTATATATATATATATATATATATATATATATATATGTATATATATATGTGTATATATGTGTATATATATATATATTCATATACGCATCCATCCATCCATTCATACATACATATTTTTGTTTGTATCTAATGGTAGCCATTTCTAGGAGGAGAAGAAAAGAAAAAAAGAGAAAAAGGCACATGATAACTTTATTTTATATTTAAAACAAATAGCAAGTTGTACATAATAGATTTGCAGTTATCTGTAAAATCATCTTTTTTCATTCTACTATGTAATGGAAATGCTTGTGTTATTTCATAAAATAAAATTTTAAAAATGAAGACAAAATGGTTTTCAATCCACAGGATATCAGATCCAAGTTGGATATGATTTAGAGGAACAGGGTTCAAATATCACAAGGTCAAAACAATTTGGGGCTTGAGAGTATTTACAAACATCATTCACATCATAAGCCTTTCAGATCCACTTTATATGGTATATGCAAGCGGGTCCCCTTGAAATGGGAGTCTTGTCTAATTTGATGTGCCTTTAAGTGAAGGCTGTTTGAAATGTGCTGCTCATTTGGATTTTCATGTTTTGAGGGAAAAATGTGCTTAAAGCTTAATCCAATTTTCTAACACCCTGAAACAGACAGAACAGAATGAGGAAACAGACAATGATGACATAACAAGGAAAGAGATTTCCTTGCAATAACCCCTACTCTGTAGAGAGGTATTTCTTTTGAGAGACATCTATTGATCTGTTCCAGACTAATGCAAAATTTTCCTTTCGTGCTTGAAGGACAGTAGTATTTTTAGAGAGGTTTCTTCATTTTTATTTTCTAAGCTAAGAAATTATCAGAAAAAATTAAAAGAACAAAGGTTTTTCAAGTATGTTGAAATTACAGTTCACATATTCATCATGTGGAGAATTGAGAAAATCTCCCCTGAAATGCAGTCTCCCTAAAATCTCTACCTCTCTTTAATTGAAGCAGAATTATAAGACTGTATGATCAGACCACATCCAGAGCAGAAGGAAACCTGGTTGTTCTCCTTGTGTCTACTCTCTCATCATTCCAATCATCATCCTCTCAGCTGAGAACGATTTTTCTAAAGCTTAGGTCTTGCTTTGTCACATAGTTCTACCACTAACACCACCCTAATCTATGAATGCAATGAACTCCAATGAATCCCAATTTATTCAGAATGAAATATATGAAAACTTCTTAGTTTTCTATTTAAAGCTTTTAACATCCTGGCTCCTTCCTACCCTTCCAGTCTTCTTACATTCTTCTCCCCTCCTCCTCCTCCTCCTCCTCTTCTTCCTCCCAATCCTTCCAGTTGGAAGAGAACCACATCTACCAAACAAATGTTTGGAGGAGTGAGTTGCACAATTACATTTATTTTGTAAGGGATATGCTGTGCAAAGCATCCTTCTTATTTACCTTTACCAGAATCGTTCCACCCCATGATAAGATTGAAAGGAAACAGGATAATTGGACATGGTCTGGCTGATGCTTTCTGTTCCTAGAACACAGCACTTAGGTCCATTTTCCATGACTCTTCAATGACTATTCTATATACCCAAAACATCTTCCTCCCTCTAGCTGCTAATGTCATTCCCTTTATGGTTAGTTATTATCAAATGTGTTTTATCTTATATATTCTCATTTATATAGTTGCAATGTCACAAAGACTGTTTTGTGATCTTTCTTTTATATGCTCAATACTTAGTATAATCCTTGATTTGTAAGAGTTTAATAAATGCATGTTGATTGATGGATTAAAAGTAACATAATACCAAAAAGAGTCAATAAAATATTTTTTAAAATTTTAAATAGAATCAAACAATCATCCACACTCACTTTCTCACCTCTCACTCACTTCTCAAACCCTTGAAATTCATGCATCACTCTGATTAAACCGTTCTCTCAAAGATCACACACATAATTTTGTTATGGAAGCATGGATCATTGGCTCAAGAGTCGGAAGAATTGGGTTCCAATCTTGCCTCTGATGTTCATGCACTACCAGTGTCACTTTGGACCATGATTTAATCTCCTTGGGCCTCAGCTTCTTCACCTGTCACATGAGGGAGTGGTAGTAGATAGTCTGTAAGATCTGTTGAATCTTACAGATGTAAGTTCCAGATCTAAGAAACTATGATCTCTCAACTGCTAAATCTGATGACCTTTCCTCTTTTTTCTCATGGCAGAATTTGACACTATTCACCATCCCTCCTCTGCTACTATTGTCTCTCCTGGTTTTCTCCTCCCTGCTTGACTACTTCTCAGCTTCCTTTATCACTGCCTAAGTGCAGGCATTCCCTAAATCTTTCTTCTTAGTCTTCTTCTGACTCTGTACTCTCTCTGATGATGCTCTTAACCAAATCCATGATTTCAGTTCTCTCTGGGAAGGTGACTCCTGAATCTAAATATTTTTCCTATTTCTCTCCTGAACTCTAGTACCAGATTATAAGGTCAGGATACCCTTGACAAAAATAAGGAAGTTAGGAAAATGAATGGATTTGGAAATTGAGATAATGAAGTCAGTTCTGTACCTATTGAGTTTGAAACTGTTATTATTGAGACATCCGATGGGCAGTTGGTGATGTGAAACTAGAATTTAGAAGAAAATAAGATTAGAATGAGAGAAGACCTATGTTAGAATCTTGGTTCTTTCTCTTATCATCTGTCAGAGCAGGGATAAGTCACTTTATCCCTCTATGCCTACATTTTCTCATCCATAAAATGGGATAAGATAAGTAATGATACAAGTGACCTATTACGATTACTGTGGAACAAGTGTTCTCCCTTCACAGCAGTCCTTTAGGAGGCAAAATATCTATTCTTTTAAGGTTTCTATAAAAGCACATCTGTCATAGGTCAATGAGAAGATTGGAGATTTTTAAAACATGCCCAGTCTCCTTTTGGAGCTATGTCACATTCATGGTGCCAAAAGTTGTCTTTGAATACTTCACTCTACCAGAAATCTATGAGTTTTAAACATGGGTATAGCTTCTACATTCAGAACCAACAAATGGTTACCCTTCACACCATGGTGAATGGGCTGTCTGTACTGCTAAAGCAAAAAAAAAAAAAAACTATCATTTTGAAGACAATCTCCTAATGATGATAAGTTCCCCTGGGTGTAGCAAGGTCATCTGACGACTAATACACTGTCTGTCCCTGGCATAAAGCCTTTTCAACTTTTCAACAATCTGGTAGGTAGGAACCACCAGAACCTGTACTTCACTGGTAAAGTTGGTGAAATGGCATCATCACCTCTGCCCCCAAAGTGGGGCATAAGTGCAATGGTATAACCCAGAGGAAAGGGTTCTTCTCTTGTTCTTACTACCCCTATGACCTTGAAGAAGTCACTTCAACTCCTAGGCCCTTAGTTTTTTCATCTGGAAAATGAAGGGGTTGATTACATGACCTATGTGATCCCTTGAAGCTCTAAATCAATGGTATTTTTGTGTCCTTATCAATAATTAGGCATCATTTCATTTGTATAGCTCTTTTTGAACTACAAAGCTCTTTGACTACAATAATTCTAGGATGTAAGCAGAACACACATTATTATCCCTGGTGACCTGTTGGAGACAATTCATACCTGTATCTGCTTCTGAAAGCAAATTTATGGATTATTAAATTATTAGATTTATTCTATTTATTAGATCTGTAAATTATTAGAATTATCCAGGCTTATTAAATTTTCAAGGTGACCATTTACACTTCAGAAATTCACTTGATTTATTGCAGTGTTGATTTCTAGACTTTAAAAAGTGATAAATTGTTGAGATCGATTCAACTTAAAAATATACTAAAGTGTCTTAAGTCCGTTGTTAAACTTTTAGCAGCATATTCTTGAACTGCCCCACCCCACCCCCCCTTTTTAAAAACTACTTTTATGGAAACTAAGCCTCTGAAAGATTAAAATAATTTATCCAGGATCACCCAGGTAGTAAATGAAAGTAGATTTGAATTTCAAAAACCTCAAAAGTCAGTCAGAATCTGATTCATGATGAATTATCACACATTTAGTTTAAAAAAAAAGAAAAAAAGAATGATATTTAAAAGTCACCAGATCAATTTTCTTCAAACTTGCTTAAATATAATTTATCTTTTGTTGATTCTTTTTAAAACTATGGCAATCTTATAACTTTTTAGCCAAGGTTGCCAGGACACCCGTATTGTCCTATTGCTTGTGTTTATTCAGAAGTTACAATGCCTTGCTCTCCCCTGGGTGTCTGTGGGTGTGCAGAGTCTTCTAAGTAATTATGTTCAGGGCTGGGAAAAGAGCTACCTGAGGTTTGGAGAAACAGGAGCTAGAGAAGGAAAGGAGAGAGGTGCAGGGCAGGCTGTTCCCACTGGCTGGCTGCTTTGTCCAGGGGACAATGGGCAGCCCGAGGGGGCAGGGGCCTTCTAGCTGCTCTAGAGTTCAAAGAAGGGGTTGTTTTAGGGGCTGCCCTTTTGATTAGTGGGGCCTCTAATTCCGGCCTGGAAGAAAGGGGAGGGAACCATGAAAGTATTTGAAAAAAGAAGAAATTTCAGTTGAGATACAATGGTTAGGGCTGTTAAAGAAGAAACCTCTGAGAGAGCTCTGCACTCAAAAACAAAGGATCAGATCAGATTTTATATATATATATATATATATATATATATATATATATATACACATATATATATAAATGGATATATGTATTTATGAATATATTAATGTATATATGTAACATATACACACAGGTAAAATATTCTGCTAGTCTTAAAGTATTATATAAATGCTGTTATCCACTTGGCAATGGGGAGACAGCCAAACTTTTGACAAACTCTAATAATAATAGAAATAATAATTCATATTTCTGTATTCCTTTAAACCTTATATGGCACTTTTTCTGCAAGACCCAGGAAGAGGAAAACTCTTTAAAATTTGTTCAGGCTTGCCAGATTCCAATCCACACATCCCATTTGAGTCTCACAAACTTGGGTGGTTGAAAGAGGGAGGTAATTCAATTCAATTCCTCAAACATTTCTCTAACTCCTACTATGTACAAAGCACTGGAATAGATGCAAAGTTTGGGTAAGAACTAGCTAGCAGTCTAATGGGGAATATGACACAGGCATAGATAAATATATGGAACTGAGATCCTCTTATCTTCAGATTATTATTCATCTCAGGGTCCAAGGAGATAATAAATTTGGGGATTAGAGGAGTCACCAGTGGTCTTTTCCCTTTCAGTGAGTTGGGGGTAACAGACTTACGCTGATCAAGATTTCATTCAAGAAGATAGGGGGTTCCTTCTCCAAAAGGAAACTGCATAATAGGAAGAAGAGGAGGAGCAGAAAGAGAAGGAGGAGAAGGAGGAGGAGATCTCTCTCTGTTTCCTTTGCCCTAGAGAAAGATTTCCAATTAGGAGATTAAGTGTAAAAAGCTTAGTTAGTCTAAAACCAGAATGGGGCTTCCTGTCCACCATGCTGGCAAAAGGAAGCAGGTAGCCAGGCATTCTTGAAAGAGATTGTCATTCAACTGTTCTATTGTTCCCTTCACCATCCTTGGGACACCATCAGGCAAAACACCCTCTCCCTTGGTTTTGTTGCCTCTCCCTATTATAGTGTTAGTTCCTTGAAGACAAGAACCATCTCACATTTTTATTTGTATAACACAGTGGGGACAATCTTATTATTCAGGATTACAGATTACCAGGGTTCTAAAGTCTGTTCTGTCATAGACAAGCAACCATGGACAAATGAGGTTGCCTTTCTGGCCCCATTTTTCTCATCTGTAAGAAGTGAGGTATGACTATCATTTGCTTGCCCGAGATAACCTCTGAGATCCCTTTTGACTCTAAATCTAGGTCCCCACAATCTAGTCATGGACTCTTTAGTCCCATCCCCCTTCAAGTAATTCTTTGGGAGGGTTACAGATCCAACCCCCAAATGACTTGGGCTCCAAAATCTATCTCCTTGCAAAGATAATACCCAAGTCTGGTCAAAGATTATAGGTTATTCTAGGCAATGCTTATCTATGATTGCCCCAAGAGTCAATCTTTGTTTGTTATTCTTATCTTGTTCTTAGATTGTTTCACTGTTAAGGAGGCAAACAAGACTTCAATGAAAGCAGTTGTTTGGAAAGTAATTTGTTTTGTTGGGTTTTATTTGTTTTTCTTTCTTTTCTTTTTCTAGGGGCTGGGGGGTGGGGATACAGAGGAGGACTCAGTGAAATTGCCAAAAAACCGAAAATGAACACTAGTTAATGTGGGTGATATTAAAAGTAATATTCAACTCTATGTTCAATGGAAGTCATATATACTAGCAGTGGTCCTAGTTTGGAGAAATAGAATTATTTCCTTCTCTTCAACACCAACCAATAATGGAAGAGACCTCAGGACAGAAAATTTCAGAACTGAGTAGGTCCTTCAAAAATCTACTAGTTAATTGCTATCATTTTACAGATGAGGAACTAAACAGGAAAAAATGACTTATCCAAAGTTTTATGGATATTGTTAGCAGCTAGTGGCATAGTGGATAGAACACTGTGCTTGTGAACAGTAAATTCATCTCTATGAATTCAAATCTCACCTCAGACACTTATTAGCTGTGTGATGCCGAGCAAGTAGTTTAACCTTCTTTGCCTCAGTTTTCTCATTTGTAAAATGAGCTGGAGAAGGAAAAGAAAAACCACACCAGTACCTTGCTAAGGAAAACCCCAAATGGGGATCACAAAGAGTTGGACACAACTGAAAAAAAAAATGACTAAACCATAAGTTCAGAAATAGGAATTTCTCTTTCTTAGTTGTAAATACATTGAAGATAGGGGCCAGGGTTTATTATAAATTTTGTGCCTCTCCAAAAAAGCAATAACAATAATAGCAAAGAGAAGAAAAACTAAGTTCTCAAAGTCCAATGAATAATTTGATAAGATGTCAGGGGATACATAGAATTTTGAACTAAAAGTTACCTTAGAAGAAATTGGTTCAGTTTGCAAGAAACGTGAGATCCAGAACTACCCAGCAAGAAAAGGGAGATCAGACTCATCACTGGTGATCATGGTCGCAATTTCAGTGAGCATGAAAGCACTTCATGTGGATATAAAAGAGAAATATGTTCAAGAATGCATCTGAAATCTGCTCCAACCAATTCATTATCATTAGGAAATGGATACATAATGAATCTCTCCTGCTATTAAACTTGATTTACAACAGCAGTAATAGCCCGAAGGCAAACAAGCTTCACCAATTTAATGACTAATCTGTTCACTACAGGACTCTTCTATGTCCCTATACACATGAAATCTAAAAAACTGGATGTAAACCAGCCCAAACTCCTCTAGTCTTCTTTCTATCTCTAACAAATGGTGATTTTTTTAATGGAGAGAATCAAAGGAAACCCAAGTTTCTTTCATGTAAATGCAAAGAGGAAATCTCATTCAATCTTTTTCAACTCTCAAATTGTGAGAATTTTATTTTTTGTTTTGTTTTAGGTTTTTGCAAGACAAATGGGGTTGAGTGGCTTGCCCAAGGCCACACAGCTAGGTAATTATTAAGTGTCTGAGACCAGATTTGAACCCAGGTACTCCTGACTCCAAGGCGGGTGTTTTATCCACTACACCACCTAACCGCCCCCTAAATTGTGAGAATTTTAAATGATAATTTACCTATCTTGGTCTGGCCTAGGAATTCAGTTATCTACCAAGCTAAAAGATAGAGGAAAAGAAGGATATTGAAACAGTGGGAGTTAAGTGTAAATTAAATAGAAATAAAAAGGAAACAATCTGAACTAAAAATTTGAGTGAATACAATTTCATTTCCTTTTCTTTAGACTGATATTTAACAACCAGCTTTCTAAAACAAAGTATACACATGATACACTTTTCAGTTTCATCTGCCTTAATAACATTTTCTCCATCATTTTAAGTTGAAACAATCAGCAAAATACTAAAGTAAACTCTGATTCCATTCACTTCCCCTGTCTGTCAACCCCCAAGCAAGTGGGAATTGCTGATAGAGTAACAGATGCAACAGATTTGAAGTCAGCTTTTGGTCAGATTCTGACACTATTACTTAGGCAAGTTATTTCCTACCTTTCAGTTTCAGCTTCTTCTTCTGTAAAAAGATCATCATATTTGAACCATCCATGCATTATCCATCATGTTTTGATCTACATTCAGATTCCGCTGGTTCTTTCTCTGGAGGTGAATAGCATTTTTCATCATGAATCTTTTGGAATTGCCTTGGCTCATCGTCTTGCTAGGATTAACTGAGTCCTTCACAGTTGATCATCATACAATATTCCTGTGGACAATGTTCTCCTAATTCTTTTCACTTCACTTTGCATCAGCTCAGGTAAATCACCTTGTGCTCTTCAGACCTCCATTTTTGTTCAATCCTTTCACCTATCCAAATTTCATCTCTCAAAAACTAAGATCAAATTCCCTCCCCACCTTTTCCTTTAAGCCTCCTCTAAATAAAGATAGTATTTCCCCCCACTAATCCATGTTTCACTGGGACACTAATGCTTGTTGGTAGAGTTGTGAACTGGTCCAACCATTCTGGAGAGCAACTTGGAACTGTGCCCAAAGGGCTATAAAACTATGCATATCCTTTGAGCAATACCATCACTAGGGCTGTCTCTCAAAGAGATAATAAAAAAAGGAAAAGGACATATAATCAAAAATATTTATAGTGGCTCTTTCTGAAGTGGCAAAGAAATGGAAACTGAAGGCATGCCCATTAGTTGGGGGGAATGGTTGAACAAGATATACTATATGAATATAATGGAATACTATTGTTCTAGAAGAAATGTTGAGCAAGCAGATTTCAAAGGACCCTAGAAAGACTTCTATGAACTGATGCTGAGTGAAGTGAGCAGAACCAGAAGAACATTGTATACAGTAACAGCAACACTGTATGATGATCAACTATGATACTCTTTTTAGCAATATAGTGAACAAATACAATTCCAAAGAACTTGTCATGGAAACTGTCTTTTACATCCAGAGAAAGAACTGAGGAGTCTGAATGCAAATCAAAGTATATCATTTTCACTTTTTAAATTTATTTTTTGTTTTTTCTTTCTCCTAGTTTTTCCTAATATGACTAATATGGAAATATATTTAACAAGATTGTAAATATATAACCTATATCAGACTGCTTTGCTATGTTGGGAAGGAGGGGAGGGAAGGAGAGGAAAGGAGAGAGAAAAATGTGGAACTTAAAATCTTACAAAAATAAATGTTGAAAACTTTACATGTAATTGGGAAAAATAAAATACTATTAAATAAAAAGAAGTAAGCCATGCTTCTTCCCCACATTAGTGCTTCTCTGGCAGATACATACATAAATACATAGATACATATTTATGTGTGGATATATAAATATAAATATATATATATATATCCTCCAATTATAGATCTCATTCTGATTGAGAATTTATTCATAGGCTGCCTCTTAAGGTCACATTTTATTTTTAGACAATATAAGTCCTCTTTAATTAAACTGAAAACATCCTATTTCTATCAACCCTGACTTCTTTGGCCAAGATAAAATAGGTCTAATTCCTGTTCCACAATGCAGTCCTTTTGATATTTGATCATTCTTGCTTCTTCTCAACCCCAACTCTCTCTGATACCAGAGAAAGAAGGAACTAACTCTTTTGGATAGCCTGGGAGTTCAGATAAATATGATTTTACTAAGAAAACATAAAAATAAGAAAAGCTTTCCTCCATTTTACACAAAAATATATGTGATGACCTCCAACATATGTTACTTTAAAGCTTTATAACTTGGTCCTTCCTATCTTTGTTGACTTCTTCTACTGGACTCCCCTTCTCATACTCTTAAGGTTGAGCTATTGTGGCCAATTTGTAGTTCTAAAACACATTCCATCTCTCATTTCTATGTCTTTGTATGGTTTGCCATTCTTGAAATGATCTGCCTTCTCTTAGTCTCCCTGGTTTCTTGGAAGACTGTGCTCAAACCTTACTTTCTAGAGGAAGTCTTTGGTGCCCACTTCTAATGTCCTCCCCTTTAACATTACTATCATATACTTAGAATCAGGAAGACTCCTCTTCCTGTGTTCAAATCTGGCCTCAGACACTTACTAGCTGTGTGGGCAAGTCATATAATCTTGTTTGCCCCAGTTTTCTCATCTGTAAAATGAATTGGAGAAGGAAATAGCAAACCACTCTAGTATCTTTGCCAAGAAAATCCCAAATGGGGAGCACAAAAAAAGGACAGGAGAGAACAACTGAACACTACTTTGTATATAACCTGTATGTATATAGCATGTAATCTTCCCCATCAGAATATGTTCCTAACATTGTAGAATCATTCTTTGCATTCCCAGAGTTTAGTACAGGACCTAGAATTTAGCAAGCTCTTGATAAATTCTTGTTGACTGACTAGCTACATATAATTTTGCATACTCAACTAAAATGTAAGCTTCTTTTTAAATTTTTGCTTGTGGTTAGAAAAATAACTAAATTTCAATATTTATTTTTGTAAGATTTTGAGTTCCGTAAAATGTAAGCTTCTTAAAAGCAGAGATAGTGTTATATAGTTCATTATATTGCCTTATATCTAGCTTAAAGTTCTGAATATATATGGAATTCCAAAAATCTTAGGGCAGTTTTAAGATATTAAAGGTTTAATATTTAATTCCAATATATCCCCATGTATAAGACACACCTTAATTCTGAGGCCCAAAATTTGAAAAAAAAATGTATTACATAAAGTTATTGAACTCAAGTTTTATTCATCGTGAAATTCAAGGACCTTCTACTCATGGCTTTCAGGCACCTTTTGGGCAAGTCTGGTGCAATGGATGCATGTTTGGTTCGTTCTAGTTCATGAACCTGAAGCACCAGTTGTGTCCTCCTTTGAAATCAGTCACTTCTTTTTCATCAGCAATTCTTCTTGCCTCCTGCTGGACCATCTTTGTGGACACAGGAATCCCAGTGGCCCTTTGCTCTTCAATCCATCTCTTCAATTCTCTCTCTAACTCAGGCCATTTGGCTGACTTGCCTCTCATGACCTTCTTCTGCCAGGGTGTCTTCAGTCAGGTTTCTTCTTCCCGTAGACAGTTGTATTATTTTTTTCAGTTGGAGGACCAAAATGGTCAGTTCAGCCACACAATTTCCATCCACTTTTGCAAACTGGATCACTTTGAACTTAAATTCAGCACTGTACAAAAATCTTTTTTGAGCCATTCCTGGGCAGAATGTAGCAAAATGTAACCTAATACACCAATAACAAACACAAAACAATAAACTCAAAGATAAGCATGAATAATCGAGAAATGCAAGTAAAAAAAAAATCTACAGCCATTGTATAAGATGCTCCTAATTTTTAGACCCCAAATTTTCCCCCAAAAGTGTGTCTGTCTTATACATGGGGAAATATGGTAATAAAATAAATTGAAGTAAAAATTAATTAATATTAAATATTAAAATTAAATTAAAATTAAATATTAAATAAATATTAAATAAAATTAAATATTAAAAAAGGTTTAATAGCTTTAAACTGCACTAAGAATTTAGGGACACCCTGAAAAAGTAGAAAGAGCACTGGAATTGGAATCAAGAACCCTGAGTTCAAATCCAAATTCTGACACAAGTTGTATGACTTTGGATTAGTATAACTTTACCATTTTGTTTTATATTCTGTAAAGTGGGGATGATTTCATATGGTATATGATATTATATACATATTATACATTATAATGCTGTGGTATGAAAAAATTACACATGAGACATACTTTCTTAAGTCTAGTTAACTAAAAAAACACTATCAAACCATGGTTTAGAAGTCTTTTCCAATTCCAGGGTGTAAATAAATGTTCACACTAAACATTTAACAATTAGCTCTCTCAAATAGTTGTGAGGAAAGCATGTTGTAACAAACAATCAAAGAAGAATAAACATTTCAGAAAGATAACTTACTTTATACCTGTCAACTTAGCAATGATCATCACTGGTCATCCTGTTCTCAGAGAATTGGCGACATTAGTCCTTGCTGTGTGACCATGGTTCTTACTAAGTCTCTGTCTCTTCTTTGATGATACTTTTACCTCTGAGCCCTATATCACAGGCTTGTTGTGAGACTTAAGTGAGATGATATGCATATATACATATATATATAGAGATATATACATGTGTATACACACACATGTATAATTTTCAAGGCTATGTAAAGACTAGCAATTGTTACTCATTTGGGGGGGGTTCAAGATGATATGAATTTTTTAAAAAAGGAAAAAGAAAGAACAAAAAATACATGAAGATCCTTCAGTTGAAATTTACCACAGAATAGAAGTGGGGCATTGCCTGGCATTCAGTGAGACTTGCTCCAGTCCCATTATGCTTTGCTTTTAAGAATGAATATCCCTTTCCAAATGCTGAACATTCTTTATTATAATGGTGGCAATACCATTAATTAGGAAGTAGCACTGTTTCATTAGAAATCTTTATTTTCAGAGTTTTATAACTAAGCCACAAAAATTCACTCCAGGCAAAAAACTCACTTTTGTGTGGAAAAAAGTGGCTCTCTCATACATTTTTAATATATTTTCCACACATACACAAATATCTAGATGAACTATTCTATTCTAAGACTTGCAAAGGAAAGAAAGGAGGAAAATTTAACATTCTTGAAAGAGGGGGCAGAAAGAAAACAAAAAGAAAATGTCAGTTTGTAAGGGTGCAAGGATTCACGAACCATAGGGGAAAGAACACTAACTTTGCATTAGTTTTTGAATTTGGGTTCAAATTCTACTTTTATATCCATTAACTGTGTATCCCTTGAGGCTTTGTTCTGGGTCCTTTTCCCCTTTCCCTCTGTGCTTTCTCCTTTGGTGACCTCATCATCTCTCATGGTGTCAATTATCATCTCCATGGACTTGACTCCAAGATCTGTATATCCAGCCCCAATTTCTCTTTAAACTTTCAATCCCACATCAACCAGCCCTTCCTGTTACCCTCCAGTTGCACTCCTGGTGTTTCATATTCAACCATTCACTCAAATTCATTCCATATATTCATTCATCTTGCACTACTTAAAGCACCCAAGCTGCTAAGTGGTAGAGTGGTTCCACTGCTTTGCTCAGAATCTGACACATATAGTAGGTGGTTTGACTGACTGGCTAACAATAGATAGATGGGTATCTGGAGTTAGGAAGATGAGTTCAAATCCAGCCTCAGACATTTACTAACTGTCAATTTTTCTCTGCCTCTGTTTCTTCTTCTGTAAAACTGGAGATAATAACACCTGCTTTCCACTACTGTTATGAGAATAAATGATAAAATATTTGCAAAACTCTTTGCAAACCTTAAAGTTTCATATAAATTCTATTTATGATTTTTATCTGTCTCCAGAATATCTCTCATTTGTTGCCTTCTCTGGACTCACAAAACCATCACTCTAATTCAAATCCTTATTATTTCTCATTTAGACTATTGAATAAACTCCTAGTTTTACTGCCTCAAATCTTTTTCCACTACATTTTATCCTCCCACTGTTACCAAAGTGATTTTCCTAAGATAGAGCCCTGACCATGTCACCATCCTACTCATTAAATTTCAGCAGCTCTCTATTTCTTCTAGAATAAAATATCTTTAAATGAACTTTAAATACTTCACAATCTGACACCTTTCCACCTCTCCAGTCTTATACGTCACTCTCTTCCATGTACTCTAAGGTCCACACATACCAGCCTATTTGATATTTCTCTTTCATAATGCTCCATTACCCTTGCCTTTTTAGTAGCCATCTCCCACATCTGAAATGTTTTCTTTCCTGAGCTTTACTTTGAAAAATCTTTGGTTTCCTTCAAGCTCAAGTGTGGAACTTTCTGCATTAGACTTTTCCTGCTCATCCACGATTATCTTGTGTCTACTTTCTTCATTTGTATCTACACATACATGTAGATGTTATGTAACCTATTAGAAAGTAAACTCCTCTAGGACAGGGACTATTTTTCTTTTATCTTTGTATCCCTAGAGCTCATGACAATTATTAGTACATAATAATATGCCTAGTAATGTTTTAATAAATACTTGTTAATTAAAGACAACTTCTGTGATCTTGAGTAGCTCACCAACCACTATGGGCTTCAATTTTCTCATTGGTAATGGGGAATTTGAACTAGATGGCCTCTGAGTTTCTGGTTCCATGATTCTATGATCCTACAATCTTATTATAATTAGTACTTGGGGTGATCATTCACACTGTAATACCTCATACCTCTCACTGAGAAAGTGTCAACACAATTCATTGTCTGGTTCACTCCAACTTTCTCTAGATTGATGGGTCTAGCTTCTCTGAGAAGGACTGCCATGATACATTTATATGGAAACTCTTTTAGGGGGAAAAGGAGCAACTTTGTTGTGGGAGAATATACTTCCCATACTCACCACTTTAACTCTTGAGTCACTGTTAATGTGATTTCACTTATAAAAAACAACCACTCATAATGATGACACTTTAAGGTCTTAAATATAACCATTTTATTTAGCAATAAAACAAAATAATAATATTATAGGTACTCATACATTAAAGCAAATGCATGAATAATAGCTATATCATAATAAAAAATAAGTTATATTCTCCCATCATTTCACTCAATATTTTTGGGAGAGAATGCCTCTAGAAAACCCCAAACTCATGAGCTCAATGAAATTCAATCTGCATTATGAGTTCATTACTTTGCAGTTTAGAGGTGGATTGATTGTTTGCTCATGAATGCCCTGGAATTGTGGTTGGTCATTGTGCTGACCAGATATACTAAGATTTTCAAAGTTGATTATATTTTCAATATTGTTGTTGTATAAATTATATTGTTATTATATAAATTGGAAAATTTTTTAAAATTAAAAACATAAAAACTATCAAGACAGATTCTCTCTGTGTCTCTCTCCATATATACATATATGTAAATATAATATACATATATATATATATATACACATTGGGCAGAAACTGTAATAAACTAGGTCCAGAATTGAGTTGGAGATGGAGATGCATTTTTTTTAGGTTTTTGCAAGGCAAATGGGGTTAAGTGGCTTGCCCAAGGCCACACAGATAGGGAATTATTAAGTATCTGAGACCAGATTTGAACCCAGGTACTCCTGACTCCAAAGCTGGTGTTTTATCCACTAGGCCAAAGATAGAGCCCTGACCATGTTACCATCCTACTAATTAAATTTCAGCAGCTCTCTGGAGATGCATTTCTAATGCAGGAGGCTATACTCTGGCAATCAACATTAAAAATAATCCAAAGGGGGGCAGCTAGGTGGTGCAGTGAATGGAGCACCGGCCCTGGAGTCAGAAGTACCTGAGTTCAAATCCAGCCTCAGACACTTAATAATTACGTAGCTGTGTGGTCTTGGGTAAGCCACTTAACCCCCATTGCCTTGCAAAAAAATGCCTAAAAAATAATAATCCAAAGGACAATAAAAAGAGTTGATGAGAAAAGATTAAAGAATGTTACCAGGATAATTTATGGGAAAAGAAAAAACTGAACATTTAGTAGATACCTAATATGTGCCAGTCACTGTGCTATTTTTTAAAATGCTATTTCATTTGATCCTCACAACCCTAAGGGGTAAATGTTATTATTCTTATTTTATAGTTGAGAAAACTAAGGCAGGCAGAAATTAAGTGACTTGCCTAAAATTACATAGCTGGTAAATATCTGAAGTCAAATTTGAACTTAGGCCTTTCTGACTTCAGGCTCAGAGCTTTGTCCACCAAGCTACCATTACCTTTATGCTCAAGATGTGAAACTTTGAGAAGGATATGAAGTCTGGAGAAAGGACCCATGTGAATGAGAAACATGAACTAACAATATATGTATGAGACATCACATTGTAACACAGTGTTACACTGTACAATCAAAATATTAAAAGAATGAAAAGCCTCTAGTATAGTGGGATGTTCCTTTATAGAAGATTTATCAAAAGACATAGAACTGCAGAGGAAGAGGATTAATGGGTCATAAGCCCCCGATGAAGTTGATTCAAGGATAAATCATCAAAATTTACAAAGAGAAGGCACTAATATTTTGGCATCAAGTTTAGGGGTTTTGGTAGGCCCAGATCTATGATATCCTTAAAACAAGTATTTCCAGTGGGTAAATTCCCTATTAAACATCCTCAATTGCTGCATAAATTAAAGTCTTGGAGAATTATTGAGGAACTGGATCATTTAAGGTCCTATAGCTAATAAATCTGAGAGAAAAAAGGCCAACTTGAATCCAAGTCTTCTTCAAAGGATGTCTCTCTGTTCTCTATCTTTTTTGGCATATAATAAAAAGAGATATGAATATATATATATATATATATTTATGTCTACATATGGATTTTGCTCTCTAATGTTATCTGAGAAATAAGATAAAATATTGTACTCTGATATTATGATAAATTGAAATATAATGAAAGAATAATGATCAATTTCTATCTAGATTATTTTGAAATTTCCAGAATTCTTTTCTTATAACAACCTTTGAGGTAGATGATACAAGTATCATTATAATTCTCATTATATAAAGGAAGAAACAAATTCTCTTCAATATAGTGACTAGCTCAAATTACATAGCTAGTAAGTGTCAGACCCAGAACTCAAACACAGGTCATCAGAATCTTAAATCTAAAACTCTTCTATTATATTATGTCAGCAAATATTCTTAAATTTCAGGAAAGTTGCATTCCAGAGAAATTTAATTGGATGATTTAAAAAAGGAACTGGTTAAGACACATCCTGTATTTTATTTCTGCTTATTTTATAACAAACTGGATCAAATGTCACAAGAAACAATCCTTTCTGTAATATTGTGTACTTTTTCTCTCTAACTTCGAATATTCTACTCTATAACTCCATCTTCCGCAATTGCTCAATTCCAACCCTTCACTCCAACTAAAATGGTCTGTTCCCTGTCTTTCAAATACATCTTTCTCATTTCTACCTTTCTGCCGTTAATTATGCTATACCTTGTACTTTAGGGTAACTGGGGAGGGTACAAAGTATCTCAAACCAATCCTAGAGTCAAGAGGATCTGAGTTCAAATGTGGCTGACCACAGTACTTACTAGTTGTATGATTTGCCTCAGTTTCCTTATCTATCAATGAGAAGAAAATGGCAAACCACTCCAGTATCTTTGCCAAGAAAATCCCCCCAAAATGTCAGACATGACTGAAACAACTCAACAATATTTTGTATATAATAGCCACAAAATAAATGTATATAGAATGAATGAATATGCTAAATGAAATATTGTCTACAGGACAAAAGAGAAGTGTGGAGGATTATTACCAAATTGAGCATAGAGTGAAATCTATTTTGGACACAACTATTTTCAAAGACTAATATTTCCAAAAAAATTAATATGCATTGCATACTGTATTTATCATCTCAACACAACATAGATGCTTAAACTATACATGCATGTATATGTAAATTACATATATTTTAAAATATTACATTAAATGCACTTAAATATATGTAAATAATTGAATATATGTATGATACAGAGATTTTATAGCTATCTCTTTTTTAGTTTTAAAATTTTTATATTTTATTTTTAATTCTTTTAAATTTTATTAAGTTTATACAAGTTAATGCAATATAATAAAAAGATAAAACAATAATAAGATCATTTATTTTTACATAATGATAATAACTGATGACACTAAACTAGCTAACATGTTGGAGTCAGGAGCCAGAAAGAACTTGACAAACTAAATGCAATCATTGAGTTGAGTCTAATAAGATGGAACAATAGGGATAAATGTCTTACATGTATTCAAAAAAATCAACTTCAGAAGCACAAAATGGGGGAGGCTTGGTTAGATAGCAATTCATCTGGAAAAGATCAGGAGAGTTTAGTAGACTGCAAACACAATAAAAGTTAACGGTGTGATGTGACAATCAAAAATCTCTCAAAATCTTCAGCTGTGGGAGGGAGAAAAGTAGACCAACAGAATTTTTAGAACCCTAAAATTTCTGTCAAGGACAGAACAAGATTTCTATTAAGGAAAAACTGAACAAGATCAATCTCAATGATACTTTCCAGCATCAGCATCCCATAATTCTGTTGTTTATTGTCATGAACAGCTGCTATTCATGGATCTCCCAAACTCTAGAATGGGGGCTCTTTAACTTGGTCCATGAATGGGAGTCTATGCATAGATTCAAGGGATATGTGTATTTGAATGGGGAAAAAATGTTTATTTTTATTAATCTCTGATTGAAATTTATATTTCTTTCGATTACTAAAGCACATTATTCTAGAAAGAGGTTCATAGTTTCCTCAAACTACCAAAGGGATCCATAATACAGAAAGGGTCAAAAACTCCTTCCCTATTAACTTACTACTTCAATATTTCTAATGCAAATCATAATCCATTCTTGCTTTCTTGATCTCTATGATTCTTGTTCATATTTTGCTATAAATTCTCCTTAAATGACTGGCTCAATGCATCAGAAGCCATCTTGTGGTTCTTTTAATAGAACAAAGCTATCAGTGTCCTGAGAAATCCAGGTTGTTCCTCTGTTATCTGTAACTCTCATGATATGAAGGTCCTATTTTTTCATTTTCTCATTAGACATGTCCATGATACTATCTCCCATCATTCCCCCTCACCTTTTTTCATGCATTTTAACTTTTATTGATGTGTTATATTTTTACATTAAGGATACTTTTACAGATTGAATAGTTTCTTGTCATAAAGTAAAGCAACTGAGTAATAATAATATAGCAAACTCATCTGAAAATACATGAAATATTTTTACATCTGCATCATATCTCCACCTCTCTATTTTTTAATTGAACAGAAATCTATTTTCTGTCCTTTCCACCCCAAACCCATTAAAACAAATAAAAATAAAAATATCAAATTTCTTTTTCTTTTTTTGATTTTTGCAAGCAATGAGGTTAAGTGACTTGCCCAAGGTCACACAGCTAAGTAATTATTAGTGTCTGAGGCCACATTTGACCTCAAGTTCTCCTGACTCCAGGGCTGGTGCTCTATCTACTGCATCATCTAATTGCCTCAAATTGCAAATTTCTTGTGACGAATATGCAGAGTTGAACAAAACAATTTTTCTCATGACTGCCTATAAATGTGTGTTGACATATATAGATATATGTTCATCTATCTATCTATCTATCTGTCTGTCTGTCTGTCTGTCTGTCTGTCTGTCTATCTATCTGTCTATCATCTATCTATCTTCTAAATCTATTACCTCTCTAATGAGTAACAGTAACATGTTTCAAGGGGAGCATTGGGAGAAAGGAAAGTCTGGGAAGTGTACTAGGGAGTCAGTAAACTATGGGAGATTTTCTTTGGAGATATAACTATAAAAATGATTTGTTTGCTCAGTAGTTAAAATATATTCTCTAGAAATAATTTGATTGCTGGCAGGCTCTCTTTAAAAGGTAAAAGATCAATTAAACAAGCATATTAAGCAAACCCTATGCCAAGCCTAGTCCCCTAGGTTTGGGGGATAATATAAAGTTTAGAAAAGACACAATTCCTGCTCTCGGAGAACTTGAAAGTCTTAAGGAGGAATACAACCCAGATGACTATTATAAACAATATTACATAAGTGCTTCACAGAGATACCAAACAAAATGAATATGAGTTCTGATGAAGAACAGTATAGAAGTGTTTCTAATGAAAGATGGGGAGGTCACTTTCCCTTTCTGTGCCTCAGTTTCCTCCTTTGAAAAATTAATGAGTTGCACTAAATCAGCAGTTCTTATTTTGTGTGTCATGAACCCTTTTGGCAGTCTGGTGAAGCCTATGAGCCCCTTCTCAGAATACTATTTTTATATGCATAAAATAGAATCCATGGGATTAGGAAGGCAACAAAGGAATTATATTAAAATGATTTTTTAAAATACTAAAATATTAAATGCTGAAAAACCAAATCACAGACTGGAGCTCTAAAATCCCATGACGCCAGAGTTTTTACAGAAATTTCAATAAATGCTATATATACTGAACTATAAAAAATGATTAACCCATTTACCCCCTCACTGGAAAATCAGCCTTACACAAACAAATATTTAGGTAATTATTATTCTTTCTGTTTGTAACGATTCTCATTGTTCTGGTGAAGAATTCCTTTGGCCTCATAAAAACCCAAGGGAGCCTGTTTTTTTGTGTGTGTTTTTTAAACTGTCAGATAATTACACAGTTGGCTTTGGAGTTTAAATTGTCAAAAGGGTTCCATTCCTTTGTTCCTTTGGGGGCAGCTTCCCCTATTGTACTCGGGAAACACTAAACAGAACCTATATTAACTGTCAGTTAATTACACACCGTTTTTCTTCAGTATTTACCAGTCAAAGGGGGCAGGTAGGCCGCAATCCTATCATCTCAATCACCCTCCCGCCTCACAAAAGAATCAATAAAGATGAGTCACTTAGTGTCACCCAGAGTCTGCTGCTCAAAGCCGCCCATTCCTAATTGCCTTTAGAGATGGATGAGAATACAAACTTTGAAGTGAAAATCACCCTAATGAGTGGCTTGCTGAGAGGAGAGCTCAAGTGTCAGCCCAGTCCGCAGATGCTGAGAGGCAAACAAAGCGGCCTTTCCTCTTACGGCGGGGAGGACCCCGCTGAGTCTGGTACCCAGAGCCCCGGACAATGGCCGAGACTGACGCGCAGCGGGATGCTGCAGCCTGCCGGGCCGCGCTGACTCACTCCATCCATCTCGCTGGCTCCCGGCTGGCCTTTAATGAGCCCCGGCAGAGCCAGAGCCAGGCTGCCATGGGTCTCCCCCCACCCCCCCAGCTTTTTCCCTTCCCCCCTTCCCACTCTCTCCTGGTTCCTCGGCCCGTTCTCGCCTCACATCCATCCATAAAGCGGTCCCAGGGGCACCAGGATTCTGCCCTGGTATGGCACTATTAGAAAGCGCCCATATCAGTGGGGTTGGTGTCAGAGACCCGGCAGAGCCAGAGCCAGGCTGCCATGGGTCTCCCCCCACCCCCCCCAGCTTTTTCCCCTCCCCCCCTTCCCACCCTCTCCTGGTTCCTCGGCCCGTTCTCGCCTCACATCCATCCATAAAGTGGTCTCAGGGGCACCAGACCTCTGGCCTGGGATGGCACTATCAGAAAGCGCCCATATCAGTGGGGTTGGTGTCAGATCCAGAGAGGAGCCAGAGCCAGGCTACCATGGTTCCCCCCCCCCGCCCCCCAGCTTTTTGCCCTCCTCCCTTCCCCCTCTCTCCTGGTTCAGTGGCCGGTTCTAACCTCACTTACATACATACATACTTGTATACATACAGTGTTCCTAGGGGCACCAGGCTTTGGCCTGGGATGGCACTAACCAGGAAGCGCCCATATCAGTTTAGGTTGGTGTCAGAGCCCCGGCAAAGCCTGAGTCAGGCTGCCATGGGTCTCCCCGCTCCCGCTTTTTCCCCTCCCTCCTTGCCCACCCTCTCCTGGTTCCTTGGCCTGTTCTAGCCTCACATCCATCCATAAAGTGGTCCCAGTGGCCCCACATCCATCCATCCATCTATCCATCCATCCATCCATCCATCCATCCATCCATCCATCCATCCAGGGGTCTTAAGAGAACCAGGCTCTGGCTTGGGGTGGCACTAACCAGGAAGCGCCCATATCAGTTGGGTTGGGGTAAGTAAAAGCAATCTGCAGTCGCCATCTACGGGAGGCCAGGGGACCATAAAAAGGTCATTGGGATAGAAATAAAAACAATCCCCGCTGGCAACCCAAACAAAAACAAATGTTTGGTTTGCTAACAAGGGACGCTTTTGAAAAGCTCCGCCAGAGGCGGAGAATGAAATGACCGCAGCTTTCCGAAGACTTTTCCTGGGACTCTGGGGGAAGAGATGCAGGTTCACTGAAGGCTTGTTTCCTGGCAAGTTTGGCTAAAGAGAGGATCTGACGGGTGGGAGTGGAGAAGGGAGCGGGGAAGTCGGGGAATGGGTAGTGAACTGAGGGAGAGAGAGACCTGGGATTTGACTTGCACGGTCAACAAATTTGTAGTGTGTACAAATTTCGTGATCTCTGGGTTCCTTCTAGCTCCAAACCAAATGGGTGATGGGTAGTTATCTGAAGAAAGTGTGGGAAAAATAGGCAAAGAAATGGAATGGGTTTATATTTGAAATGACAAAAGTTTATGCAAAAGCAATTTTGGATTTAATCTTCAGCTCCTTTCAATCCTAAATCCTATGATTCTAGGAGTTTGGATAGATTTTTTTTCACCTCCGAGGCCTCAGTTTCCTCATCTGTAGAGAATTAATTCTTGCTCTACCTATTTCACAAGGACTCTTGTAAGTAAAACCAGTCATAATAATTTAAATATTCATAAAAATCACAAAAGTTATTATTGTCCAAACTTCCTAAGATTTATAATATCTTCTCTCAGATGCTCTTCCTAGGTCTGCTTGGTATAAAGTCAATGCTTTAAAAAGGTGGTTGTTCGTCCTTCATTCTGGAAGAGAACCAATGACATCACAAGGCTGATGTCTTGAATTGAAAGTAATTTTAAATGAGGCCAAATCAATCTGACTTAATAAATGCTGATTAATCTGTCTCAAACAGTTTCCATGTTGTAAACTCCTGGATTGATGAAATAACAAGTCTTCAGAACCAAAAAGCTAACCATTTATTGCATTCATGGACTGTTTTAAACTTTTCGTACTTTTATATTGTTTTCTGCTTTCATGGCGTACCTGTCTTTTAGATCATCGTGACTTAAACCAAACAACCCACATCTCATTGTAATACTATTATTTGTCAGAAAGGAAAGGTTTTGTATACCATGATTATGACCAGTTATTGTTATTGCTGTTGTTTGTGTATCTGTTTTAGAAAGGCAGTGGAAAGACCTCTGAACTCAGAGACTGAAATAGTACTTTGAATATTGGTTCTTCCATGTTTTCATTGATGTCATCTTGGATAATCAATTGACTTTGCTGAGGGTCAATTTTTCTCATCAATAAAATAATGAAACCAGACTAGAGGGCCCTTCTAGTTCTCGATCTTATGAAGTCAGCTAAATGCTCCTCATTTCTGACCAACTTCTTTACTAGGTCCTAAGAAATTCATTACTGTCATAATCTTATCATCCAAGGTACTCCACTCTGTTCTTCTGGTTGGGGTCCATGAACTCCAGATTCCATTTAAAGAGGGTTCCAATTTACATTTCTCACCGATTATCTTGTTTTAGGATTTCTCAGATTTCTCCCCCTCCTCCAACTTCCTCTTGTGTATTGTCATTCTCCATTAGATTACAAATTTCTTAGGGAAGGCATCATCTTCATTTTTATTTGCACTCTACATAGTATGTACCAAATGTTTATTGACTGATCAATTGAACTACATAGGTAGGTCCTGGATGACTACAATACCACTTCATGCTTTCTCACAGTAGCTTCTACATGTTAATATTAGCTTAAAATTGTATAACACCATGCAAGAATTTTCAACTACATTATTTCATTTGAGGGTGGCTAGGGTAGGCATTATTATCCTCTTTTCATAAGGTAAGGAAACTAAGGAATTAAAAATTATTTGTCCATGTTCAGACAAGTTTAGTAATTGATATGGTTGGAACTCACACCTAGATATCTTGCCTTCAATTTTGCTGCCCCTTTCACTATATCAGATTGCCTTTCACTTTGTAATCATGCTACATTTTCATACTGTGGGTGTTTAGTATTTGTCAGAGGAATCAATATTCTTATAAAGATGCACTGTTAATATATCCATATTGTAGATGAGAAATAAGGGGCACAGAAAAATTGTATGATGAGAATATAGAAAACTACTAGCTATATTTATATTGTGTGTGTGTGTGCATGTATTCACATGGAGAAAGAAGAATATCCAGTAGCTTAAATATATCAGGGAATCAGATGCATTTTAGTTTTTGTAATTTTAGCTGCAATGCATCACCATTTCACATCAGATAAGTCTTCAGGAAATAAGGTAGACAACATCTACTCTTGTTTGAGATATATAAAAAGAAAGTCTAGTAGACTTCGGAAAAAGGATATTGGTCAATAAACCCAGGCCTTAAGAACCTATACAGGGTTCATCATTATATTTACCTAATGTAATGCCCACCTAGAAGAAGTTGGGAAGCTTGTTTCTAGGAAAATCATGATGATATGTAGTAGTAGTAGTAGTAGTAGTAGTAGTAGTAGTACCTGCTTGAGACTTCAGAACATATATAGAAACAGCCATAACATTCTATAATTGGTTTGGGGCTAATGATCATAGGGTGAATTGGAAGCCTCTTTGATTAACTGCAGGCATGCAGCCAGAACTGGAGGCTTCTCCATAATACTTTCATTGGTCTTGATGTCTCTCTTGGTTGGACCTCTTCTCTGGTTTTGAATCTGCTGATGAAATCTGGTGAGAGATAGTGTTGTAAGGAAAGAGGCTGAGAGATCTCTCCCCTCCAAAGGCTCTTTCCTTTGTGGCTCTGGGAAAACCTGCCTCTATCCTTTGTCTCAGTTTATGCTCTTTCATTTTAAGTAAGGGAAATTTCTGGGTTGAAGGTCATACATGTCAAAATGGTAGGAAGAAAGTGACAGGTAATGTGTAGATAGAACACTGAGTCCAGAATCAAGAAGACCTGAATTCAAATCGTTTAATGTACTAGTTGTGTGACCCTGGGTAAGTCATTTAACCTCTTTTTAATCTTCAACTGTAAAATGAAAATCACAATTACACCTACTTCACAAATTTGTTGTGAGGATCAAATGAGATATTTATATAAACTATTTGACACAATAGTAGTAGATACTACACAAAAACTTATTCCCTTCCTTTCTCTACCTGGGAGTCCATTTCATGTCAAGTTTTTCAGGGAAGTCAGTATAAATGCCCTGAAAAGTGACTTCAGGACTCATCCTTTGTATAGTTAAGAGGAGTGCCATCCAGCAGCAATGCTATGATTGTTTTTGGATGATACAATGGGTAGAGTATCAACCCTGAATTCAGGACAACCTGAATTTAAATATGGCCTCAGACACTTACTAGCTGTATGACCTTGGGTAAGTCACTTAACCTAGATTGCCTCAAATCCAGAGTCATTTCTGGTGGTCCTGATTCATATCTGGTCATTTGACCCAGATAACTCCAGAGGAGAGAGAGGCTGGTGACTTAGTACAGTGCCCCCCCTCACTCAAATCCAATTCACATACATGTTATGGCACCACTTCCCTGATGTCAAGGTCTTCTTCAAGAATGAAGAACAAACATCATTATCATCATCACATTCGGATATGAACTTGGATTAATGCTGTGTAGAAATTGAAAGCTCTCCCCAGAGACAGAATGTACACCTGAGGTGTTGGAGGAGAAATGTATATACTTCTCTTCTTATAATATGATCAAAATAAATATCCCTTTATGAAAGCTAATTGATGTTAAGTGGTCATATGGAGCAGGGGGGGCTAGTCACTTAGCTGCCAGTGGAGAGAACTTTTACAACCATATTTAAACTATACCAAATCATGACTAATTAATTCACTGCTACTAATCCTACTTCAGTAGTTTTATTTATGACACATGCCTCCTAATGAATTCAAAGAGAGAAAGAAATTTCCATATATGATAACAGCCAGCACTATACTATCCATATGTAGAACCAAGAGTTACAGCAAATGTTGAAGTTCTGAATATTGTGGATAAGTTTACCTACCTTGATAGAGTACTTTCCAGGGAAGTACACATTGATAATGAGGTTAACACACACACATTGAAGGTCTCTTACATAGTGATGTTGTCTTCTTTGATAACAAAGATCAAGAACCAACTAATTTAAGGATAGATTTAAAAAATGAGGCAAGAATGGCCACTTTTACTTAATCCAAAAACAAAACAAAACAAACAAAAACCAAAACCTAATCTGGGAGGAGAAGATCCTTAGACCTTCTGGTCAAAACAGAAACAATTGCTATTTATATAGTTTGATCCCTATACTAAAGGAATCCCCATTATTCCAAATCTGACTATTGGGACTGGATGTCCAACAGTGGATACTCTGTTTTTTCTTGTCACACTTTCAGGTAGAGACTGGACTATATATAATTTCTGAGACCCCCTTCAAATTCTAGAACTTCTGTGATTTTGAAATGACATCTCCATGATTTCAATTTCAGTATCATAGATACCAAGAAATAGAAGGTACATAGGGCAGCTAGCTAGTTAGTGCAATTGCTGGGCTTGGAATCAGGAAGACCTGTTACTAGGCTGAATTACTCTGGGCAAGTCATTTAACCCTTTTGTCTCAGTTTCCTCATCTGTAAAATGAACTGGAGAAGAAATGGCAAACCACTCCAGTATCTTTGCCAAGAAAATCACAAATAGGGTCATCAAGAGTCACCCATGACTGAAAACAACTAAACAAGAGAGCTATGTTACAGTCAGAATAGGGATTCTGAGGCCTCTTCTTGAACCCTGGGTGTTCTTTGTGGAGGAACTATCTGATTGGAGAAAGCATTTGAACCTTAAACTCAGACCTCCCTATATTCACAATAGGTCTCCCAAGTTATTGTTCAGAAGCAGCTCTTTGATCTTTTTGTAGCTCCTATGAAGCTTCTTTGGCAGTCTCAGACCTCTCCCCACCTCCACTTCTTAACCTAGAGTCAGAGGATGAACAAACCCTCCACCCCCATATTTCCCATAGTTGGCTTCCTTCTCTGCAAGTCAGACATAGCCGGTGAGACAGAATGGGTTGGCATCATAATTCTAGCTACTCTAGATCCTGAGAGCCATTGCCCTAATCAAAGTGAGAAAGTTATCCTGCAGTCAAGGCTGGGGTAAGAGGAGTGTTGGGTAGAAAAAATTATCCTAGGTAGGAGGAAAAGATTCAGAGCTTTCAGTCATTAGTATTCCTATTACCTTGAAAGAAAGCATTAAATTGAGTGCTAGCTTAATTTATTTTTTCAAATTAATTTTATTGATACCTTTTGTTTTAAATCACTTAAGATTTTCTCAGTATCTCCTCTCTTTCCATCCTCAAAGACCTTTTCACATAACAAATTATATATTTAAAGAAAAAAGGAAGAATAAATCAAAAAGGTCTTAAAATATTTGTAGTGTTTGGTACTTGTGGACCTCTCATTTATGCAAAAGAGCAGAAAGAAGTATATTGTCATTGACTTCTTTGGGACCTTGCTTTTCTGTAGTACCTAATTTATCTTCATACAAATGAAGCCCAACTTGAATTTTTCTTGAATGTAGTAAAATAAAAAAAGGGATCTGAAGAAAATTTGGTCTGAGGCCAGACTAAGCTAGAGAATATCTGTCAATAAAACTGGAAGGAAGACCACAAATAGATATTCAATGGAATCATTCTACTGGGGTTCCCACGACCACCTATTTTCATTTGCCATGAGAGTATAACCATTTGCCATGATAGTATAACCACCACATTTGTACTATACAGATTGGGATATAGTATGTGAAAAGAATGCCAATGGGTTTTAGATACTTTAGTTACTTTATTTGCATAATTCCAAATTGCTTTCCAAAATTGTGCTGATTTAGAGCTCCATCAACAGTTCATTAGTACTGTAGTCAGGGAAGGAGACATGAGGGAATATATTGAGCAAGACAACCTAATAGTCCCCAGCAGGTTCCTAAAAATATCAAGACTAGGTAAGAGGCTTCAACTTGGCCCAAGGGGCTAGTACAAAACTCTAGGAAGTAGATAATACAGTTCAAAATGATTCCCTACTGGGATCAAGTGAATGTGTCCTTTTCCTATTATAAGGAAGGGGGTAGATTCAATGAAAAGACTTAGATTATAACCTCCCTGGAGTCAATAAAAAGATTTGCCCCAATAGTATAAGGGGGGGAAGGAATGACTTAATACTTAAGAGGGTCAGAAAAGATGTCCTTTAAAGCTTTCCAGTTCTAAATCTGTGATACTATTGATTCCTTTCATTTTTGTACTGCTTTCATATTTTAATTAATAATAGCTAATGTTACTATGTGTCATCCACTGTGATTAACACATTGTCTCATTTGACACTCATAACCATATAAAATCAGTACCTTTATTTACCCATTTTACAGATGAGGAAGCTGAGGCAGAGGTTAAATGACTTGCCCAGTGTCACACAATGAGGAAATTTCTGAGATCAATTTTGGAGTCAGAGCCCCAACACTTTATTAACTACATCTGAATGCTAATTAGATGGCTTTGCTTCTGCATTAGTGATGGGTCTTCTGCATTGGCAATGGGTGATTCTGCATCAGAGATGGAGGTACAAGACTTAATTTGTATAAATTAGTATCTTAAATGATTATACTGCCCCTAAAAAAAGTAGAAAGGGGCTGCAGATTTGTAGTTCTCAGAGATTCCAGGAGTCCCATGTTACAGTGAGTACTTATAAAGGGCGTTTATAAATTGATTAAAATGTCTTATGGAATATTGAATGAAGTTGTTCTACCTTCTCTTACATTGCAGGGATCCATTGCAGTGGAGAGGGTGGGCCCTACCTTGATATTTCAAAATATAAACTGCTTACATCAGCAGCCTCACCTGCTGGCAAAATTGTTTAAATGAATAGTATATGCTCTAAAGTTTGGGGTTTTTTTCTTTTTTGGATTTTTTAAGTCTAGGCTATAATTTGACAGCAGGTTTGGGTCCCTCCCTCCCCCTGTACAATTGAAAGCTTATTGCAGGCCACACAAATTCATTCAAGTAACCATTTGTTAAATGTCTTGCTTTTTTTCTTCATCATTGAAGTGCTGCAGAATGATATCCTGAAGCACCTCACAGCTGTGTAAAATGGCTCTAGATAGTCATGAGTATCAAGATGGCATTATTTGTAGAAAGATCATCTCTTGCCTGCTATTATAATGGACTGAATCATCAACAATTTGGTGATAAGAAAATTAGTATACTGTAGCAGAACTTGACCCTAATTAAGGATTGTTTGTTTTGGTGGTCCCCATTAATTGATAGTGATGATCTGTAATACTATGAACATTTTGGGGAAATGCCTAGGGACCACCAAAGAATGCCAGAAAGAAGAGGAAGCAATAATTGTAATATGTGAACTATAGGAAAGTCATGCAAAACGAGAGGTTTGTACTAGACCAGAGACATATCAGTTTAAAATGTAGCTGGGAAATGTTTAACAAAATAAAAATACAGCACAACATAGACAATGTGAATTTGTGGTTTTCTAAATCAATATGTTGCCCACAGGGACCTGTTTCTATCTTTGATGCCACAGGACTAGATAGTTTCTAGTTTGCCAAGAAAATCACAAATAGGGTCACCAAGAGTCTCCCATGACTGAAAACAACTAAACAAGAGAGCTGTGTACAGTGTAGGAAGCCCTTTATAATCTAACCCTTCCTATCTTTCCAGCCTCTTTCTGGCTTATTCCCCTTCTGAGTGTTGGTCAGTCTAGAACAGCCCAACTCCCTGGTAGTTCAACAAATACACTCAATCTCTCAACTCCAAGAATTTTCACTAGTTGAACTAGGTCTGAACTCTTTCATCTCTCCTCTACCTCTTGGCTTTCTTTATGTCTCAGCTAAAGCCTCCCCTTCTGCTGCTTTGCCTCTGAGATTACATTCAGTATATTCTGCTTATACCTTGTTTATCCATAGTTATTTTCATGTTGTCTTTCCTTTTAATTCTAATTCCACCAGAGAACAGAGAGACTGGTCCCCCCATATTTCTTATATCCCCAATGATTTGCCAGGACCTAGTACATAGTAACTGCTTTTAAAAATGCTTTTTGATTTCTGTTTCTAAAAATCTATAATTTATGATAAATTATAATCTGTAGTACAAGAAAAAAGTTTACTGAGTAGCACCCTATGATCCAAAATAGGATTTCAAATGAGAGTTTAGAGTGGAGAAGCAAGTAGAAGAGAAAGAAAAGGTTGGATTTTATTTCTTTTTTCAAAGCTTTCTGTTTATCACTGTTCTATATTAATAAAGCATAAACCTCTGGCTTTTAAGATGCTCTATAATCTCATTCTAGTCTACCTTTCCTGCCTTCTCATACTGTTCCTTGGCTTCACTTGTCCTCCCTATCATTTAGACTACTCTTCCATCCCATTGTCATCCTTTTTTGTCTCTGACTTTGCTCAAGAGATTGGATTGCCTCCAATCTTTATATATTGAAGTGAGATTTTCTCCTTTCAATTCAGTAGACACCTGAACCACCAAAGCTTTCTCTAGTCACTCTTCCCTGACCAGTGACTCTTCATCTTTTCATTTCTCAGTAATATTTTGCCAGGTGGCTCCCGAGGCACTTAAAATCATTCTCCTCCCAGTACCATTCTTTAAGTTCACATCTTAGAGTGCAGATGCCTCTAGGGTAGAGCCTGTATAGGGTTATAACTAGTCTGTATGACGATCATCTAGTCCCCTTCTCATAAAGGGAACTTGTTAAATGTTGGTTGAATTGACACTTCAAACCCCTTCCCCCTCCCAAAGCAGCAGAACCCGATTTAGAGGAGCTTGGATAAAAAGCTCCTAGAGGTAGTGTTCATTACATATACAGTTCAAAGGAATTTTTAATTAGTACAGTGCCAATTTATACTTCAATTAATAGCCCTAAAGAACAAAAATAGCATGTGGGGAGAAGGTCCTTTTGAAAATCCCTCGAAGTGAACCCGCCCGCCTCCAAGCAGCACCATAGGCTGGGCCCTATTCACTGGACTCTCCAGGCCTTTCAAGATGCACTTTGCTGCCCCTTTCTCTTTTCACCAAAGGGAAGGCAGGACTAAGTGGATGAAGGCAGTGAGACAGCCCGTCATTTCCTCTTGCAGGATATTTGTATTTAAAACTGTATGAAGCTAAAGGAAGAAATCAAAGCCATGTGTGGCGTGTGCTAATAACATTTTAAAACAGTTGGATTTGGGAGTGAAAACTAGAATTGCCAGGCAGAACAAGACAAGGGCAGGTCTGATGTGTTTGGCATGCCCATCCCCCATCCTGGCCCTTTTTTCTTTCTTAAGAAAAAGTGATAAAACTGGAAGGAGCCTCTTTAGCTACTGCTAACTCACAGCTCCAGATCTCAACAAGGGAAAACATCTTTCATATGCCCTTTTTTTAATTAAAGGAAACCATTCTATCCAGTAGAAAGGATGAGGAGGTTGGAGAGAGAGAGAAACAGACAGAGATGAAGAGAGAAGAACAGAGGCACAGAGACAGAATGGGGAGAGACAGACAAAGACAGACATACAGAGAACAGAGAGAGACAGAGACAGAGAGACAGGGACACAGAGAGAAAGACAGAGAGAGATAAAGAGACAGAGAGACAGAGTGGGGGGAGACAGAGACAGAGACTTAGACAAAAATAGAAATCGAGACAGAGACAGGGAGAGAAGAGACTTTACTTCTCTGATCATTTTAATTACTGCACTGAACTCATTTAAGATCCTCCAGCAGCTCCCAATTTATTACTTTTTAAAGTTCAAGCATCTCAACTCTGTCCTCTGGAACATTGCCTGTCCTCTAACACCTCTGCCTTGACTCGGACTGTTCTCTCTGCCTATCATACTTTCTCTCCTCCTTACTATCAAATTCCTACCTATCCTTTGGAGTCCAGTTCACCTGCAGTGCTCTCCAAGGAGCCTGCCCCGGCTCACCCTCCTGGTGAGCTAAAATCTTCTTCTCAGATCTCAACAATCACTTTATTTTAGGCCTCTTTAATCCACTTGATATATAATATGTATTATAGTTATATGTGTTTATGTCACTGGCCACTAGCCTGTGAGCTCCTTGAGGTCAGGGATTGTGTTTTATCTGAATTTTATAACTTCCCCAGAATCTAGCTCAGGGCTTTCCACACACCTGCTCTGTTCAGGATACCTTTCTAGGATGAATGACCTACAGGAGAATAAAGATCTATCTCTTGTCTTATGCCTCTAGCACAGTACCTAGTAAATATAGCAAGCACTTAATAAACGCTTGTGGATGGTACACTGGAAAGAACCCTGGAGTCAGAGGACAAGGTTTCAAATTCTGATTCTCTCACTGTCTGTGTGACATTAGGTAAGACACAGAACCTCTCCGAGCTTCAGTTTCCTCATCTGTAAAAGGAGGTCATTGGACTTGAAGACTTCTAAGATCTCTTTCTCTCTAAATCTGATTCCTGCCTTGTACTTCCTGGCAAACAAGACTTTTCTCCACTGTCCCTTTTCAGTTTTCCTTTTTCTCATTCTGCTTTTGCCCAGTTATCTCCCAGATCTGAAAATGGAGATTACTGTTATTCTTTTGCTGTTGAAGTTCCTTCAAAATACAGTCACTTTCTCCATTAAACCTTTTTCCTTTCCTCTCACTACCAGCGATTTTACTCAAATTGATTCTCTCAGAATATTTTGCTTAGAGCTCTCTTTGCACATTGCATATTTTGTTTTGTATGAGGCAGTTAGGTGATGCAATAAATAGAGTTCTAGGCCTGGAGTCAGAAAGATCTGAGTTCAAATTCAGCCTCACTTACCTTGATCTTGAGCTAGTTATTTAAGCTCTGTCTGACTCAATTTCCTCAAATGTGAAATCAGGATACTAATAGTTTCTACCTCTTGATGTTGTAATATCAAATCAGACCATATTTATAAAGGGTGTAGAAGAGTATCTGGCATCTATTAAACACTTGTTTCCTTCCTTCCCTGTTGTTGTTTGTCCTTCATTCTCAAAGCGAACCGTGACATCAAGGGCAGTGATTCCATGACAAGCACATGAATTGGATTTGAGTGAGGGGGGCTGTGCAAAGTCCCCAGCCTCACTTTCTCCTCCATAGCCATCTGGATCTAAGTGGCCAGATATAGTTCAGGACAACTGGAGATGGCCCTGGTTGCAGTGAAAGATCTTTGCCTTTTAAAACTAAGGTCTTTAAAAGGTTGAAGTTTGATGGAGACAATGCCCATTCAGCAACTTCATGAAGCCTTTAATTACTGAGATGATATATTGTCTCCTTCCTTATAGGACTGAAGTGTGGTGGCACCCAAGGTAAAAATACAAAGTGTCCTGACTCTAGAGTCTGAACTCAGGTTCAAATCCCACTTCTGATTCTTGACTTTTCTGGGCCTCAGTTTCCCCATCTGGAGAGTGAAAGACTGCACTAGTTGGCCTCTGAATACCCTTCCAGTTCTGTATCTATGGTCCAGGACAGGGGCCAACAAACTATGGCCCAGGTTCAAAGTCTGCCCCTTCCTGTCTTTTTTTTTATGGGGGGTTCTTGAGCTGAGAAGCATTTTTCATAAAGTGGTCTTTACATATATAGTTTGCCACCACAATGAATCAGGAAGACCCAGCAATCATGGTCCACTTCTAATTGTGGGATCCTGGGCAAATCAAACAAATTCTCTGTTCTGGTCCTATTGTGCACAAACAGATCTAAGTTTCAGACTAAAAAAGGAAAAAAAAACAAATTTTTTGTCTTTGTATGCCCAACACCTTGGACAAAATCTGCTACTTATTAATTTCTTAGTAAATGTTAAATGAATTATTATCTCATTGCACCTAATATCTATTTAAAGTACCTCTAGTGTCTGTGCTTCAAGTTTCAGTCTTTTAAATAACAGATGTTTAATAAATGCTTACTGAATATAATTGAATTAACTCTGAAACCTTTGAAAAGAAAACAAATTTTAATAACAGTTGATTAGACAAGAATTCAACAATTTAATTCTACAAAAATTGTGATAAAGTAGTAGAAAGTAGGGCAGCTAGGTGGTGGCCCTGCCAGATCTAGAGTCAGGAAGACTCCTTTGTCTGAGTTCAAATGTGACCTCAGAGAGCACCAGCCCTAGAGTCAGGAGTACCTGAGTTCAAATCTAGCTTCAGATACTTAACAATTACCTAACTGTGTGGCCTTGGGCAAGCCACTTAACCCCATTGCCTTTCAAAAACCTTAAAAATAAAGTGACCTCAGATACTGACTGTGTGACTTTGGGTAAGTCACTTAATCCTGTTTGCCTCAGTTTCCTCATTTATAAAATGAACTGAAGGAGATGCCAAACTATTCTAGTATCTTTGCCAAGAAAACCCCAATGGGAGCATAAAGAGTCAGATGTCACTGAAACAAATGAGTAACAACAAAAATAGAAAATAACTGTCTTGGAAGTTAAGAGACCTGATCTTCTCTGCCTCCAACTAACTGGGTGACTTTGGGCAAATCACTTCCCAATTTGAACCTCAGTTTCCTTCTCAGGAAATTGAGGACATTGGCCTAGGTCCTCTCTGGAGTAATATGATTCTGTGAGTTTATGAATTTATGTGTTTACCTCCTGAAGCTATTGATGTTTTTGCCCCTGGCTAGTAGGAAATTCCCGACTCACTCCTCCTGTCAGGAGATCGGTGTTAGTTAGGCTGATGGGATTAATCATCTCAAGTTAACATGCTGATGATCATGAAATCAAGAAGAATATTTCAGTCTGTGAAAGCAAAGTAAAATCATTCAGACTTTTACACAGGTCATGGTTGAATTATCACAGAACTCCCTTTACTCAAAGCAGATGTTTATTAAGATTAATTTAGTGTGAAAAGTGAACCAGAATTAATATAAAAGACATTGTCTCCTCCACAGTGTAACAGGACACCTCCTCATTGTATTTTGTTCACTGAAGATGATTGGTTTTTTCCTAGGGGATGGTTCACTCCAGTTTGCCAAAGTCTTCCCCACAACTCCTCCTCTCTGTACTTGCAATGAAATATCAGACTATAGAATAAGACCCAATGAGGGAAAAAAACAGAAATCAAGGAACCATCAATTTGCAGGGAGGGGAAAAAAGCCAAGGGAGGAAAAGAATCTTTTTACTTAATAAAAAAATATACACATTGTGCTATTTCCAAAAAGAGATCATATAGCCATGAGTTCTCAGAGATCAAGTCCAACTGCAGATAGGATGTGCCTGAGCAAAGAGGAGAGAGGGAAAAAAATTAACATTTTTAACTTTGATCTTTGTTTAAATTCCACAGTTCTTTCTCAGGATACAGATGATATTCTCCATCACAGATCCCCTAAAATTGTCCCTGTTTATTGAACTAATGTAGTGAGCAAGTCCATCAAGGTTAATCATCACCCCATGTTGTTGTTAGCATGAACAATGTTCTTCTGGTTCTGCTCAACTCACTCAGCATCAATTCATGCCATTCTTTCCAGATTTTTCTGAAATCCCATCCCTCTTGATTCCTTATAGAACAACAGTGTTCCATCACATTCATATACTAGAATTTGTTCAGCCATTCCCCAATTGATGGGCATTCCCTCAATTTCCATTTCTTTGTCTTGCAAAAAGAGTTGTTATAAATATTTTTGCACTTGTGCACCTTTCCCCCTTTTATGATCTCTTTGGGATAGAGTAGTGGAATTGCTGAATCAAAGGGTATGCACAGTTTTATTGCCCTTTGGGAATAAATCCAAATTACTCCCCAAAATATTTGGATCAGTTCACAACAATGCGTCAGTGTCCTAGTTTTCCTATGTCATCTCCAACATTGAGCATTTTCCTGGGTGTGTGAGATGGTGCCTCAAAGTTGTTTTAATTTGTATTTCTCTAGTCAATATTGATTTGGACCATTTTTTCCTATGACTATATGTAACTTTAATTTCTTAATCTGAAAACTTCATTATTATCCTTTGACCATTTATCAGTTGAAGAATGATTTTTATACTTATAGATTTGACCCAGTTCTCTATATATTTTATAAATGAGTTATCAGAAACATTAGCTGTTTAATTTAATGTAGTCAAAATTAAACATTTTGCAGTTTATAATGTTCTATATATCTTGCTTGTTCATCCCCTCTCCATAGGTCTGACAGATAAACTATTCATTGTTCTCCTAATTGCCTTATGGTTTCATCCTTTATGTCTACACCCTGTACCCATTTTGACCTTATCTTGGAACAGGGTGTAAGATCTATGCTCAGTTGTTGCCATACCATTTTCCAGTTTTCCCAGAAGTTTTTGTCAAATAGTTCTTCTCCCAGAAGCTGTCAAATAGTAGCTTACTAATCTTTTGCTACTATTTCTTTTTTTACTTAATCTAATCCACTGAAGCATTTCTCTATTTCTTAGCCATTACCAGACAATTATGTTGACTGCCACTTTATAATATAGTTTTGGATACAGTATGGCTAGGCTACTTTCCTTTGCATTGTTTTCATTAATTCCCTTGATATTCTTGACCTTTTGTTGCTCCAGATGAATTTTGTTTCTATTTTTTTCTAGCTCTTTAAAATAGCTTTTTTTTGGTAGTTCGATTGGTATGGCACTGAATAAGTAATTTAATTTAGACAGAGTTGTCATTTTTATTATATTAGTTCAGCCTATCCATGAACAATTGAAATTTTTCCACCTATTTAAAGCTGACTTTATATGTGTGAAAAATGTTTTGTAATTGTATCCATATAGTTTCCGGGTTTGGGGAAAGTTAGAAGGTATTTTAAAAAACAATTTTATATTGACTATTGTCCCAAGGGAGTACAACGTCCTCAGATTGTTAGTTCAACTCATCCTGGCCCAAAATCTCATATAAGCATGGATGACACTAGATGGCTCTTGATTTCCATCCAGTTCTAAAGTTCTGTGTACTCTATCATAATTGGCTAAATACGCAAAATAAAATTTCATAAGAACTGTTTAAGACTTATGGGAGTTATATAGAGAGGAGAGGTGATGCAGAATAATAATTAGCATGTAGACTATGGAATCTGGGGACTTCAGTCAGACTTGTGCCTCTGACATTAACTAGTTATACGATCTTGGACAATTCACTTAATTTCTCCAAGTCTCAGTTTCCTCATTTGTAAAATTATAAAATTTGTAAAGCAATTTTAAAATCTTAATAGCTATAGTACCTAGCTACCTCATTTAATATGTACTTAATCTAAAGGCTGTTACTAGGTGCCTAGAACTGAGAGCAAAAAATGTTATTCTAGGTGCTTGAAGATGAATGGGAGGGTAAAATGAAGAAGCATACAAAAATTATAAGTGTTTTCAGAACAGTCCAGCTTCCAATTTCATTAGATAATAACTACTTATATTACCAATATCTTTTCATTATTAAAGCAGATGGCCTTTTCATAGCTTTCATCCTTCTTAACTATTCTATACCATTTAATCTTCTTAATTCATTCTCCAGATATTCCCTCCTCCCTGAATTTTTGGTGAAACTGTTCTCTCCTTGTACATTTCTGTCTTCCTTCTCAGTCTTCTTTGCTAGGTCATCATTCCCATCCCAGCCCCTGATCACAGATACCACTTAATGACTGTTCTTTATACTTTTTTTCTGATAGATTCAACTTTTATCTCTATGCAGATAACTCCTAGATTCAGGTAGTGCTTACAAACTAAAATTTTCAGTATGAGCATTTATGACTTAGACATGAGAAAATTCTATAAATCAGGACTTGATTTGTTGTTTTGCTGACTCAAGAAGTGATGGGAAAAAAAATGTCAGTGATACTAATTAAACCTCTATGGGACTTTCCTTTTGGAGGACTAGTTGGTTAGCACAACCCTACTCAGACTTTTACCTACAATCCTCTCTAAGTTCTAGTACCGCATCACCAGATGCCTTATAGATGAACTGTACACATCTCACACTCAACATTTCCAAAACGAATTCATTATCTTCCCTCTCCCCAACAACCTAATTCTTCCTTAATAATATCTTCTCTCTCTGACTTTCCATCACACACACCCTGCTCCCAATATCAACAGTTTTCAAATCTTGTTGATTCAGGATGTTGTCAAGGATGTTGACTCTGCAACATCCTTGCATTCATCCTATTCTCATCTTTCACAAGACCATTACTGTCCTTTAGGCTTCCATCCCTTCTCAAATGCCCATTTACAAAAGCCTCCTAATTTTTCTTCAGGTTACGAGTCTCTTTTCTCTCCAATCTAGTCTCTACACAGCTGCCTAATCTTCCTAAAGCCAAATTCCAACTGTTATTCTCCTACCCAAGAGCCTTCAAAGGCTCCCTATTGCCTCTAGGATAAAATACAAACTTCATCTTACTTCATTACTTCTCTTCATACTCTCTAGTTCCTCAAACTCAGAATTTCAACTCTGTCTTTAGTTTATAATCTGGTATACAGTAGGTGTTTAATAAATGTTTGTTGACTTGCTTTTTCCTCTGAATCATTGCTTAGAATGTTCTCCCTTCTTACTGATATCTCTTAGAAACCTAACTTCCTTCATGGTTCAGATCATGTGTGTGTTATCTCCTATGTAAAGTTATTCCTGATCCTCCCAGATTTTTATGCTTTCTTTGTTCTCAAATGATCATGAGTAAACATGTATGTCTACATGTAGCATTCTCCTCCAAATAGAATGGAAGTTCCTTGAGGGCTAGAAATTTTCAGATTTTTATCAAATCCTGAATCCCAGTAACTTACAGAGTAGTCATTTAAAAATATTTCTTGGATTGTTCTAAATCTATTTAGGAAAACATCATACATGATTATAGAAAAATGGAAGTTGATTTCAGGTGTTATGTAATTTAATCCTTCTGGACAATGTCTTATAGATGCTGTGGTTCTCAGATGATTACTGAAGTCTTTAAGTTGTAATACACTGTGATTCTGTGAATTCAGAAGTTTCATGGAACAAGATGAATTTGAACTGGATGTTCAAGGATGGGGCAGAATTTCTATAAGTGGAGATGAGGAAGAGTATTTTAGGAGAAGTAAAAGGTGTGACTAAAGAATGGAGAATATCCAAGAGTTTAGGAGTAAATAAGTAAATTAGGTTGAGGCAAGAGGAGTGAGTTGTTCTTAGGAGCACAATGGGAGACAGAGGATAAAAGACCAGGTAAGAAGACTGAAGTCTGAAGTTCAGTGTCCTCTGGTATGAAAGTAACCTGGCTTCTAGTGCCTAGAAGCCTATTATATATTTAACTGCCTCATCTTTCTAGACCATTCATCAGGATTTAAGCAATTGGTTTTTTAAGACATATTATTACTGCATACTAAATAGACTATAATATAGCATGAACATAATTTTTATAGGCACTAGGAATCCAAAAAATTTGTGTGACTTTCTTTGTTACAATATTTGCTGTATTATAATGGTCTGGAACTGAACCCACAATCTCTGAAGCGTGCCTATGTAAGTGCCCTCTCGTGAAGGCTGGTCCTGAGGTGTGGAAAAGCTCATCTCTTTCTCCCCTCTAATCTGTTAAATCCATTTCCTAAGGAACTTGACTCCTTCCCACCTTTGCCAACTCCCACTGGGGAATCTTCTACAAGGAAAATTCTCAGGTATACACAACTCCATCCACATGTATTCTTTTTTTTTTAAGGTTTTTGCTAGGCAATGGGGTTAAGTGGCTTGCCCAAGGCCACACAGCTAGGTCATTATTAAGTGTTTGAGACCGGATTTGAACCCAGGTACTCCTGACTCCAGGGCTGGTGCTTAATCCACTGCACCACCTAGCTGCCCCCACCACATGTATTCTTCCATATGTATCCTTTATCCCATATTCTCTGTCTCTGTCTCTGTCTCTCTCTCTCTCCTCTTTCTCTCTACTTGTTCCTTCCATGACACCTACAAAAGTGTTCAAATCTCCTTCATCCTAAAAAAGCCCCACTAAAATCATACCATCCCAATTAGCTATTGTTCCCTGTTTTGATTTACCTTTTCAGGTAAATCTCTTCTAAACCTTCCTCAGTATGTGTTCTGATCTCATCATTCAACTCAAACTGCTCTCTCCAAAGTTACCAATGATTTCTTAACTGTCAAATCTAATGGCCTTTACTCAGTTTTCATCCTTCTTGACCTCTGCAACTTTTGACACAATAAATCACCCCTGGATGCTCTCTCCTCTCTAGATTTTTGTGGCACTGTTCTCTTAAGATTCTCCTACCTGTCGAAATGCTCTTTCTCAGTTTTCTTTCTTGGATCTTCATACAATTCATATACACTGTGGGTGTCCTCCAAATCACTTTCCAAGGACCATTTCTTTTTTCCCTCCATATTTGTTCACTTAGTGACTTCATCAGGTTCTGTGGATTCAATTATCATATTCCAGATCTATATTTCTAGACTCATTCTACCTCTGCCTTTTGGACATCCTAAACTGAATGTCCAATAACCATCTCAAACTCAACAAGTTCAAAATAGAATTCATTGGTCTTCCTCCAAAATAATCTTCTCTTCCTCATTTTCTTCTCTCAACTTCCAATTTTCAGGACTTTACCACATGCCTCACCTGCAGCTCTACCCCGGAACATCTATTTACCATGCCAGCTCCCTTTTCTCACTGGTGAATTCCTTTCAGGGTGTTCATTTTGAAGGGAGACTCACTCTGGCAAACCTTTATTCCCTTCCTAGCTGTTTTTTTCAGCTATTTCAATATTGTGCTATATCCTCCACATCACTTTTTGTGTGTCATCTTCTTCCATTAGAAAGTTAGCTCCTGGGGCGGCTAGGTGGCGCAGTGGATAGAGCACTGACTCTGGAGTCATGAGTACCTGAGTTCAAATCCAGCCTCAGACACTAAATAATTACCTAGCTGTGTGGCCTTGGGCAAGCCACTTAATCCCATTGCCTAGCAAAAACTAAAAAACTAAACAAAAAAAAAAGTTAGCTCCTTGAGGGCACAAATTGCTTCCTTTTTACTTGTCATTGTACCCCCATTGGGGGTCCACAGCATTTAATAAATACTTATTGTCTCTCACCTGTCCACTATCATTGAGAGCACAGATATCATTCCAGTGACCCAGGCTTGCTATCTCAGCATCATTCTCAACCCTTTACTCTCCCTTATGGGATGTCCAATCTCATTTCTATCTTTACTTTATCTCTCAAATACTCCCCGACTTCTTGACATACAACCACAACCCTGGCTCAGCATTTCTCACCTAACATTTTTTTAATTGAAATTTTGTATTATTTTTCCAATTACAAGCAAAGGTAGTTTTCAGCATTCATACATTTGCAAATTTATGAGTTACATATTTTTCTACCACCCTCCCTCCCCTCCCCCTTTCCCAAGGCAACAATCTGGTAAAAGTTGTACATGAATAATCATGTTTAACATATTTCTGTATTAATTATTGTAAAAAGATGAATTAGAACTAAGGGGAAAGAAGAAAATGAGAAAGGAAAAATATAAAAGAAGTTGTTTGGGTTTTTTTGGCAAGGCAAATGGGGTTAAGTGACTTGCCCAAAGCCACACAGCTAAGTAATTATTAAGTGTCTGAGGCTGGATTTGAACTCAGGTACTCCTGACTCCAAGGCCAGTGCTCTATCTACTGTGCAACCTAGCCACCCCTAAAAGAAGTTTTTTTAAAAAAAAAGTTTCCTTTATTAAAGATTATTAAAGATTTATTAAAGATTTTATTTATTTTGAGTTTTACAATTTTTCCCCTAATCTTACTTCCCTCCCCCAGTCCCCCACAGAGGCAATTTTTTGTTCTTTACATTGTTTCCATGGTATACATTGATCCAAATTGAGTGTGATGAGAGAGAAATCATATCCTTAAGGAAGAAACATAAAGTATAAGAGATAGCAGGATCAGATAATAAGATATCTTTTTTTTTCTAAATTTAAGGTAATAGTCCTTGGTCTTTGTCCAAATTCCACAGTTGTTTCTCTGGATACAGATGGTATTTTCCATTGCAGGGAACCCCAAATTGTCCCTGACTGTTGTACTGATGGAATGAGTAAGTCCATCAAGGTTGATGATCACTACCATGTTGCTGTTAGGGTATACAGTGTTTTTCTGATTCTGTTCATCTCACTCAGCATCAGTTCATGCAAATCCCTCCAGGATTCCCTGAATTCCCATCCCTCCTGGTTTCTAATAGAACAATAGTGTTCCATGACATACATATACCACGGTTTGCTAAGCCATTCCCTAACTGAAGGACATTTACTTGATTTCCAATTCTTTGCCACCACAAACAGGGCTGCTATGAATATTTTTGTACAAGTGATGTTTTTACTCTTTTTTCATCATCTCTTCAGGGTATAGACCCAGTTAATGGTATTGCTGAATCAAAGGGTATGTACATTTTTGTTGCTCTTTGGGCGTAGTTCCAAATTTCTTTCCAGAAAGGTTGGATGAGTTCACAGCTCCACCAACAGTGTAATAGTGTCCTAGATTTCCCACAACCCTTCCAACAATGATCATTATCCTTTCTGGTCATATTGGCCAGTCTGAGAGATGTGAGGTGGTACTTCAGAGAAGCTTTAATTTGCATTTCTCTAATAACTAATGATTTAGAGCAATTTTTTCATATGACCATGGATTGCTTTGATCTCCTCATCTGTAAATTGTCTTTGCATATCCTTTGACCATTTGCCAATCAGGAATGGCTTTTTGACTAAAAGAAGTTTTTAAAAAATGAACTTAGGACGTTTTGCTCTGAATTCAGATTCCATAGTTTTTTCTCTGGATGTGGATGGCATTGTCCACAGTAGTTCTCTCAGGATTGTCCTTGATCTCTGAACTGCTGAGAGGAGCTACATTCATTATATACATTAATCATACATAGCTTTCTAATTAGTCAACTTGTCTGGGAATGCCTCCCATATCCAATCTGTCCTGTATGTAGCTCCCTCAGTGATTTTCCTAATGTATAGATCTGACAGTATCAAACCCTTACTCAATAAACTACAGTGATTCCTTGAAACCTAATATAAAATTCCCTTTACTACTGGTCCTTTACTATTTTTTTTTAGTCTCCTTACATGTTACTACTCTTTATACAATCTATAAACAATTCATTCTGGTCTTTTTGATAATCCTCCCACTTAAATATTCTAATTCCCAATGCCAGAATGATCTACATCCTCACTTCTGACTCCTGGCTTTCTTTGAAGCCTCAGATCAAATTCTACCATCTATAGCAAAATTTTTGGCAGGTGATGTAGTGGGCCTGGAGTCAAGAACACATACCTTCTAGTTATGTGACCCTGGGCAAGTCATTTAACCCTGTTTGTCTCAATTTCCTCAACTGTAAAATTAACTGGAGAAGGAAATGGCAAACCATTCCAGTATCTTTGCCATGAAACTCCAAAATGGCATTAAAAAAAAAAGCAGACATGACTGAACAGCAGCAATAGATAGTTTTTGTGGTCCCAGGCTTTGCTTCTTTTCCCACTCTACTTCTCTAGTGCCTTTCCTCTGAGATTATTTTCTATTTGTTCTGTATATATCTTGTACATAAAAGGTTTTTAGCACATTTCACCACTATAATATTAAATCCTTTAATTTAGAACTATGCACAAAGGGCAATCAAACTGCATTTTATTTGATCCAGCAATACCATTAGTAGGTCTGTATCACAAAAAGATTTAAAAAAAAAGGAAAATGGATTCACATGTACAAAAATATTTATAGTAGTTCTTTTTTGGGGTAGCAAAGAATTGGAAATTAAGGGGATGCCTATCAACTGGGGAATGACTGAACTAGTTGTATAAATATAATGGAATACTGTTGTTCGGTAAGAAATGATGAGCAGGTGAATTTCAGAAAAACCTGGAAAGACTTACACAAACTGATGCAAAGTGAATGTGAATTGAGCAGAATCAGGAGAACATTGTACACAGTAACAGCAACATTACATGATGATCAAACATGAATGAGTAATCCAAGACAATTCCAAAGGAATCATATTGGAAAATGCTATCCATATTCAGAGGAAGAACTAATGGAGTCTGAATGCAAATTGAAGCATACTATTTACGTTTTATTTTTTCATAGTTTTCCCCCTTTGGGGCTGTTTCTTCTTTCACAAAATGACAAATATAAAAAGATATTGTTACATGATTGTACATATATAACCTATATCACCTATATCAATTTGCTTACCATGTGAGGAGAGGGGAAAATGATTACAGGAAAGAGGGAGAAAATTTGGAAGTCAAGTTTTTTTAAATGTTAAAAAAAATCTCTTTATATGTAATTGGAAGAATTAAATAGTATTTTTAAAAAGAATGATTAGGGGTGGCTAGATGGCACAGTGGATAGAGCACTGGTCCTGGAGTCAGGAGTACCTGAGTTCAAATCCAGCCTCAGATACTTAATAATTACCTAGCTATGTGATCTTGGGCAAGCCACTTAACCCCATTTGCCTTGCAAAAAAAAAAAAAAAAAAAAGAATGATTACTTCCTTGAAAATAAGTACCATGTTCTTGCCTTTCTTTGTACCTCCAATATTAAGCACAGTGACTAGAACATAAGTGTTTGTTAACTGGCTGACAGAGAACTGTCTTCATCTGGGATTTCTAACTGATTTAACTGGCTCTATAAAAATAAGTCTTCCTGAAAATGCTTTCCACATCCAGAGAAAGAACTATCGAGTCTGAATGCAGATCAAAACTTACACTTTCATTTTTTTCCTTCTCATGATTTTTTCCCTTTTGTTCTGTAACTTCCTTCATAACATGACTAATATAGACATGTGTTTAACGTGATTTTGCATGTATAAAATATTTCAGATTGTTTGCTATCTTGGGGAGGGGAAGATAAGGAAAGGAGGGAGAAAATTTTACAAAGATGAATGTTGAAAACTATCTTTCCATGTAACTGGGAAAAGAAAATATAATTTGCTAAAAATAAAAAAGTCTATAAACTATTAGAACTCTGCTGCACAGAGATTCTCTGAATTGGTTCCAATGGATTGTGCCCCTCCCAGCAGTAATGGTTCTTTTCAGATCTCTGTTTAAATTTTTCTCATAACCTCTCTTTCCTTGGTAAAAGCCATCCATCCTCTGCTCCCTCTGTGAAATAAATGACACTGGGAAGGCAGGACAGGGAGAGGGAAGGCAGTAATAGAATTTCCAAAACTCATTCTTCTCATTCCTGTTTTTATTTCTTGATCTCATTCGATGCTGTATAGATGTGTATGTGTGTGTGTATTTATTTATACACATAAATATGTATATATATATATATAAAACTTGTTATTAATAAGCTTTCTCTTTTGTGTGAATAAGAATTGTTCTTGAAGAATGATCAATTAAATGTTAGTATATTTGGCGTAATGTAATATAATAATGCTATTAAGATCAAGTATGAGCAACATGAAAATATAGAAAGAACATTGTGAAATATTGCAAGGCAATAAAAAAGTAGAATTTGAAGAATGGAATACATGCACACTAACTATGAACATGTGAGGAAATGAGAATAATGAACAAGAATCCTGAGAGGGCTTACAAGGAGTAACTAAAAATACATTATGATATTTTATGTATTAAAATTTTTTGTAATTATACTTTAAGCACTAAGCAAGACTTGTTACATTGATGTTCACTGTTAAATTTTCAGTGTCTTTTTAAATTAGTAAAGATTTATAAAAAAAATAACTCCTGTATCTTGATATTATATGCCTCCAACTCATTTCTAGAATTCAACACTTGAACAATTCCGTTATTTCTTTTGCTAAATATTAATTAAATAATGGCAGATTTCCCTAGTGTCATTGTACAAACATGAATTCCCATTGGGGCATTCCTTAAAGTTATCAACAAATTCATTTAAAAGTCTTGTGCTATTTTGCTGATTCATCCGGTTTGAACCTATGCAAAAAACCCACATTGGAACCCAAGTCCCTGGGTCTTCAAGGTGGACAGCAATTCAACACCTGTGTCTAGCAACCTTCTATATGATGAATGTTCCTATGGCTTCTCTTCTGCCACCTTTGCCAAAATTCAGGAATCCTAAGATCCAGAAGTCATCATGTGGTAGATGTTACACCTTCTATCAAATAAACAGCTTGATCCAATAGACTTGTGTTGAATTTGTTCCTCTTGGCTCCAGCTTCAGTAATGAAATAGGTTGTCTAAATGGCCACAGTATGGTACTGCTGTAAGAAGAATTTGAGCAAAAAAAATTCTGCAGGAAGAAATATGGCAAAAATGTTAAAACAGTCTGTTAGGAGCAGGGGTTTGAGGAAGGAATGGCTTTTCCATTCCATGGTACAGAAATAACTACTGCCAGATTCAGAGATTCCCATCATGACTCTGTAAGATTGAGAGAATTGTTTCACGATGAGAAAGGGGAAGTTTAAGCAGTGGACACAAAAAGCAGTTTGGAGGATAGTCAGAGTTAAAGGACAGCGAGGTAGTCCATTAGCTAGGCTAGCCAAAGAAAAGACAAAAGGTAGAGACAGAAGCTGAGCAGGCTAAGGGGGAAAAAATGAGATTGCTAAGGCAGTTTTAAGGATGTTGTTGAGAAGTAGCTCTAGTGCTTGGAATAGAATGTAAACATAGAGATTATTCAAAGTCCTATCAATAAATCAATCAACAAACCTTTATTAAATAGCTACAGTGTCTAGCATTGTTCTAGGTTCTGGGGATGATTCAAGTTCATGTTCTCATAAGGAAGGAAAGGTACTCCAACCCATGGAATAGAATTTTCTGCATAGATGGTTAACAGCACCAGATTCTTTCAAGCCTTCTCCTATGGAAACTCCCTTCATTGTCCACCTCCCTCACATTAACTGTGTCAAACTCACTCAATAGTTAGGAATAGATTATGTCAACAACTCTGGAGAGACCTAGGGCAAATAAGGGACAAGGAAAACTAGATTCAAAATGATTCGGCTAAATGATTTTTTTATGAACAGGCAAAATATTGAGGTTTGGTTCCTCAGTGGTATAGAGAGCTTCTTTAACTTGATTAGGCTGAAATAATCATTTCAGGAACTTTCCCTGGAGATATTGCCTTCAATATCATTCTTTTTTCCCCATTATATTGATCACTTTTTCAGTTATCAGACATGTATTTTTTTTTCTCCCCCCACTCATTCCCAACTGGAAAATCAAACTAAACCAAACCCTTGTAACAAATAGGAATAATCAAGCAAAACAAATTCCCCATATCTTTGATGCCATCCTGAGTTCTGAGCCTGAGTGTTGACTGAATACTATTTTTTTCAGGGAAGCTAGCATACCAAGGACCTTGATAGATAATGGAAACTTAATGGAATCCTAGCTACCTCTCTTTTAGCAAAGAGGAATGTCCTGAGAACAGTCAATATGGGGGTTAAATAAAATGCTGCTCACCACCTCTGTCAATTATAAAATTGCCTCCAGGCTTCCAGTGCTGACCCACAGTAGACAATAAATGTTGTTGTTTTTTTCCATTCTAGTCTATATATTTAGGAAAGTGGAAAAATGTGTTTGAGCAGAGAGATATATGTAAAAGTTCTTGTCTGTTAGAATGGGAGTGGAGGATGCACTGGAATGTACAGAAGAGACTTCTTTGACTATTGAACCATGGCATGTTAAAGGAAACATAGATGGTTATCTTTAGGGACTTCTATTTGTATTTCTGTATGGACTTCTATCTGTATTTCTAATCATTTCTAACACTTTAAAACTTGAGCATTGTAAACAAGTCTTTAACTTTTAATGATACTAAAATCAATGAAAACCAGAGAATCATTTCCCAATTGTTCTAAGTTGTTCATCATTCTTAATGCAGCTTTAAAAAAAAGAACATTTGCCAATAAATGTTTGAGATGTACGTCAAACAAGGCTTCAAAGGCCACTGCAGTAGGTTCTTTGGGTATAATAGTTCTTCACTGTGAAACGCGGAGATCTATAAGAACTCATTTTATTTGTAATGTGGCTAAGAGCATAACACATTTCCTGTAATACTCTTATGTACAATGTTGTTGATTTCTCCCTCGGTATCTATCTGCATAGCTAGATTCACTTTATATTTGAAAAAAAGTTGATTTTCAAATCAATTTCTCTGGCAAAGAGAAAACTTAAGCATTCTTAAATACAAATGTAATTTTTAGAAAGACTTTAATATTATTCAACTATTCTCAAAAATGTTCATCAAAGAAATATTCCTATTAAAATATATAACATGTGCTTCTACAATGACATCTAACTACTGTAGGGAACAGATGAGGATCTCTCAAAGTCCTCACAGGAGAAATAGATCATTGAGATACCAATGGAGAATAACTCTGTATGGGAGTATATACTCCAAAGTTTCTCTTTGCTATTTTGCTGCCCTTGGGAGAACTTCCAATCCACTATTTGATACAGGCACCAAAGAAGGGAAGGAGGAAAGTAGAGAGAGCACAGAAGCAAAGCCTTATGAAGATACCCTATAATTTGGAGAGGTATTTCATTTTATATCCTTAGATCACTGTGGGCAGCTAGATGGAACAGTGAATAGCATTAGACCTTGAGTCAGGAAGACAGAAGTCAAATCTGGTTTCAGATACCCATTAACTGTGTGATCCTAGGTAAGTCATGTCTACTTATCTCAGTTTTCTCAACTGTAATATGGAGATAGTAATAGTCTTCTATAAGTGTTGGGAGGATCAAATGACATCTTTATAAAGCACTTTAGAATACTTAACTGCTATATCAATATTAGTTACTAGCTATGATGATGATGATGATGATGATGATGATGATGATAGTGGAGGTGATGGTGGTGGTGATGATGATGATGATGATGATGTTGAATTTGAAGCCAGTGCCACCATGTCATGAGTGACCCATGAAGTTCAGACTGTGGGAGGCAAGTAGTTTTAAGAGTTTTCAGGTTGAGCATGCTGGTGAATAGTGAAGATACTTCACCCTTTAGACTAGATGTCCAGTACAGAAGGCATCATGCGCCATTGGTGAAGTCATTTGGCTGGGGCTTGAGTATAGTGCCACCCAGTGGAAGAATTATATATTATTATTCCCTTGCTGGTTAATTATTTAGTGACAACCTATTTTCATTAGAATTGTGGAAGGTAAGACAGGAACTGTACATAACACTGTCATACTTCAACTATAGCCTGGGAAACACAACAAATAGACATATATGCTGCACTACTGGAATATAAAAAATATAATTGTTTCTCAAATCATGAAAAAAGAAAGTTGAAAAATTATCATTTATTTTCATTATATACAGCAGAATTACTTCCCCTAGATCAACAGCTGGCATAAAAGAATAATATTTGTAGATTGTCATTTTAGTCCTTTATATATTGATTGTGTGAGGATGATCATTATGTACATATTAACCTATTCTTGTGATAAAAAATGAAGCATTTTTATCACACATTCCTATCAATGAAAAAAATGGCACATGAATGCTTCTATGTAAATTTACTTATTTACAAATTATAAGTATGTGCAGTAGAAATGTTAAAAGGAGAAACCAATTTAAAGGTTATGTCAGTAATTCAAGCAAAGTGTAATGAGTATCTTCAGTCTTAATTGACTTGCTCATTCCAATGGGGCAACAATCAGGGACAATTTTGGGGTATCTGTGATGGAGAATACCATCTGTATCCAAAGAAAGAATTCTGGAGTTTGAACAATGACCAAAGACCTTAAATTTAAAAAACAAACTGTTAGATCTTATTATGTAATTTTGTATCTCTTATATTTTATTTTTTTCCTTAAGGATATGATTTCTCTTTCAACACATTCAACTTAGATCAATGTATAGCATGGAAACAATTGAAAGACTAACAGACTGCCTTCTGTGGGGGGGTGGGAGGTGGGGAGTGAGATTAGGGGGAAAATTATACAATTCAAAAATAAATTAATTAATTAAAGATGAAAAATGTAATGAGGATCTAGCCTGTGGTGCCTGTGTGAGTAGAGGAAATATGGAGATAGAAACAAGATGACTAGTAACTAGATTTGTGGGATAAGAGAAAATGAGAAGTGAAGGATAATATCAAGTTCGCAAACTTGTATGACCAAAAGGATAGTGGTACTCTTAGCACATATAGGTATATTCATAAGAAGATGAGTTTCAAGGGAAAAGGTATTGAGTTCTGTATTAAACATATTGAGTTTGACTTGCCTTTAAGGCATCAGGTTCAAAATATGTAATTGATAATGTAGAACTAGATAGAGGTAATAGACTGGGGGAGACAATGAATTCACCATGTAAAAGGACAGAGAGAGAGAAAAGAATGCCTATGACAGAATCTTGAGGAATATTCACTAGAGATGAGATATGGATGATAATCCATCAAAGGAAGCTAAGAAGGAATGTTCAGAGGGAATTTTTTTCCCCCACTTAAAACACATTATTTATTAGTCACAGAGCTGAAATTCTAGTTTCCCCTAAATTCACACAAAGGAAATCTTCAATTCCATTAAAGGAAGCCAAGAAGGAATAAGAAGGAGAACCAAGTGGGAACAAATCAACCATGAAAGAAGAGAGTAAATATCCAAGAAGATAGAGTGGTAAATAATGTCAAATACCATCAAAAACTCAAAAAGAAAGAAGATAAAGAAAAGGTCATCAGTTTTGGTTATTAAGATATCTCTGGAAACTTTGGAGGGAGCAGTCTAGTGAATAGCCAAAGATAACAAGGAGGATGGGAATCTAAGACACTGGATGAAAGAAGGAACATCAGGAGAAGAATGGATTGGTGGTGGGTGGGAAAGATAATGAATTCTCTGCTTATCTACTATTGTTTGCTCTTTCCTACTGAAAAATGCAATATCTGTTGTTATTCACCAGGTACTTCCTCAAGCAAGGATTCTGCTCACTGGGAGGAACCTATGGCAGGCACAAGGTGATAAGGAGCTGGGGGTACCTAGGTTGGATTAGGTTCTATTGTTTTTTAAATTTTTATATTATATAAATATTTTATTTTTCCAATTATATACAATAATAGTTTCTACCTATTATTTTTTGGTAATTTTACACTTTTTTCCCCTGCTGGTCCCTCTCCCCCCCAGAAGGCAATCTGAAATCTATTGGTTTTTTTAGGGCCCATGCTCAGGGTAGTCACATGGGAAGCCAGGGCAAGGTAGGAACAATGAAGGGGAACAATAAAGGAGGTACAGTATTTATGTGAGAGATAAACCCATAGATGACTGCAGGAAGTACTCCAATTCTTAATTGAAGTTTGAGATATAATTCACTTTTCTACCTTCTAATTCCTTAATCATGCAAATGATGGGCCCCTTGGAGTCATTCCTTGACCTTTAATGGGGCTGAAGTCTCTACTTTGGAACCCACCTAACACCAATGGCATCCAGGATACATTCACTAGATGTATACTGATGAGAGGGATCCTATTGCTTGATGGAAGTGATCTATACAAATCTGATGGTAATTACATCCTGGCATAGTCCGGATACTGGATGAACTGAACAGAATGCTGATGGTCATTCCTATACAGCATTTTTAATTACTCTCATTCTTCAGTTTTGGGTGCTGCAAAAATAGGCCAGGACTTCAGTTTGTTAATTTACATGAAGCTAGGAACAAAGGATTTACACAGAAACATGTATAGAGTAAAATTACTCTTAGTTGTTTATGAAAGTTGAAAGTGGTAGGCTTAAAGACCTCCAGTATCATACAAAGCAGCAGTCTAAATGATTTTCCCAAAGTGATGCAGGAAGTAAGTGACAGAGTTGAGATTTGAATCCAACACCAGTGACTCCAAATTTAGCATTCTGTTTATTGCATCAAGCTTTCTCTCTCAAAAAAACAGCTCATGGTAAGAATAACAAAAATAAAATCTTTTTTAGCAGCATTATTTGTAATTGAGAAAACTAGTAGCAACCCAAGAAGCTAACAATATAGGTTAGATAAATTTTGGTATATTAAGGTATTCAGATGTAATAATTTAATTAAAATTGATAAGAATTTAATTGTATAGTACTGGTTATATAGGGAAGCATCATAAAATAAGGATGATTTCATTATAGCCTCTTTTATCTGCTGAAAACTTTATCAATTATCAGTTTCCACGTGGGACCTTAAGCATATGTAATTGGTTCAACTAAGTTCATTTTTGAATCAACGTCATAAACTGTGAATAAAGATGTTAGATGCTGTGAAGGAGACAACTTGCAAAATATAAGAGCAAATGGAACTTATTGAAAGGAAAAAAGCAATGGTCTTAGAATACAGAAACCGGTACAATAATTTCTCAGTCAAAGAGTTTGAAAGGATCATGATAAAGTTGGAAAAAGTCTTGGCTTCATTTCTGATCCAACTCTGCCACTAAATTACTGTACAACCTTGAGCAAGATACTTAATCTCTATAAACTTCATTTGAAACAAACTCTGTTAACAACAGAAAGGACAGTTGATGGGCTCTGTATGAAATTATCTCAATTTCATGCTGGAAGCTGGCCTAAATTATCATAGAGGTGGTACTGTGCAGTGGAAAACAGACTAGATTTAGAGATGGAAAACTTGGTTTCAAAACCTAGATTTGTCACTTACTACTTGGCCAACCTTGAAAAAGTCACTTAACCCCAATGGGCCTCAATTTCCTAATTTGCAAAATGAGGAGATTGGGTTAGACGATCTCTAAAGGCCCCTTTCAACTCTCAATTCATGATCCTATGGTCTCAAAAATGCTTTTCTCCTCTAAAATTCTGGTACTAGGCTTAATTTAAGTTCTTTGAATGGAAATAAAGTCAAACTGACAAACATTTATTAAATTCTTTCTTATATGCCAATCACTGTGCTAATCACTGAGGGGAAAAAAGAAAGATAAAAACAAGTCTCTTCCCTCAAAGAGTATACATATGATCAAAGAAGGAGGGAGAATATGCAAAGAACTATGACAAACAAGACAACTTGGGGTACATCTCAGAGGATAAACACCAATATGAAGGGGGAAACAGAAAAGATTTCTGGCAGAAGGAGAATTTCAATTGAGACTTGAAGGAAGCCACAAAGCAGAGATGAGGAGGGAGAGCATTCATTGCAGGATAGGAAAATTCATTGAACTGAGAGATGGTAAGACTGAATCACAGAGGACATGGAGGAGAGAGGTGTAAGAAGACTAGAAAAGTGGGAAGGGGTCAGATTTTAAAGTTTTGAAATCCAAATAGAGGAGTTTATTTTGGATCCTAAAAATAATAGAGATCCACTAGAATTTGTTGAATAGGGGAAGGTAGTGGCATGATCAGACCTCCACTTCAGGAAAATCACTTTGATAATTGAGTGGAAGATGAACTGGAGTGAGGGGAAACTTGAAGAGAGGTAAGCAAAAAGTTATTGGAAGGGTAGTTGGTGGTGCAATGAATAGAGTACTGGCCCTGCAGTTAGAAGGACCTGAGTTCAAATATGACCTTGGACTGACTTACTAGCTGTTTGACCTTGGACAAGTCACTTAACTCCATTGCCACACACCCCCAAAATAGTTTTTTTTTACAGGACTACTGGAGATGAGTCAGAAAGGTTAATGCCTAGTCTAGACATGAAGTCAGGGGGATCTGCACCAGGTGGTGACTGTGTCAGAGGAGAGAAGGGGAGGAAGTATATGAGAGGTATCTCAGGAATAATATCAACAGACTTCAGACACTGATTACATATAGTGGCTGAGAGTAAAGAGTTCAGAATGACACCTGGGTTGAGAGTCATCTGATTGGAAGAATGGTGATTGTAGCAACGGTTAGGAAGCAAGGAGGCAGAAAATGTTGAGTTCAATGTTGAATAAGTTAATAAGAGACAACATTCCTTATGTCTAATAGGCAACAGGAGATGAAGTGAGAAAAAAAGGTTAAGAATATTGAAAAGGAAAGAAGATGAGAAAAAGGAAATAAGCAATGATTAAGCACCTACTAAGTTCTACACAAATATGATCTCATTTGATCTAGATGAATACCCTGTGAAGTAAGTCCTGCTGTGATTTTCATTTCAGAAAAGAGGAATCTGAGGCAGACAAGTTAAGAAATCATTAAGGCTGGATTTAAACTTCGATCTCCCCGGGCGCTCTAACTACACCTAGCTTTCTCACTGCAAAATGATGAGAATTGAATCCATGGAGATGATTAGATCACCAAAGTGAGTGTGCAAGGGAGAATAATCCCTCAGTTTGTGGGGAAATGTTTTGTACCAACTGTTCTAAGCATAACTTTAAGCAAGTATGGATAACTCGTTGTTAATAAGGAGCATACTCAAGGCAAGCCTAGGCAAGAAGCATTAATTATGTGTCAGTCATTGTGGGGATAAAATACAGGCAAAGATAAAGTCTGTCCCTGACCTCTAGGTGTTTACAATTCAACTGGAGAAAACAGAAAAAGGGATCTGGAAAGCTGCATTAGGGTTAGGAGGTGAAAGAACCCTCACCTTTCTTTTTCTAAAGGGTCCCCTGGAAATTTTCTGTAGGTATGGTACTAATGACTGATGAATCACTGAACTAGCCCAGCTCCAGGGCATAGTGTTGAAGTCCAAAAAGTTGAAGCATAGCCTGGAAGAGAATGAAAGCTGGCATGCCTGGGTCCCTCCTCAAAGTATATACCCCGTGAGGAACTCACAAATGGGAGAAGGGAAAAAGAGGGCAGCATTACAGAGGGATGCTCTGGAGGATGCATAATATTGAAGTTCTGAAAGTCAGAAAAGCAGTCTGGAGTGGCCCATAGTGTCAGATCAGGAACAACAGTACTTGGAATCCCAGTGCCTCAGCATTAGCTCCTAGAAAACAAAGGGGGAGAAATTATCAAAGTATCTTTTGTAGAGAGTGAATCTCACTCAAATTGGCACAAATTGGTTGGGTTCTATCTATGGGATGTGTACAAGAGAGATTATCATATCATATTGTATTATATTATAGTGTATAAAATGTGTTGCACCTTCTCTGGGACATATTTGTGTAAGTGATGGGTTTTGCCCTTTATTCTTTTTAAATATTAATTTAATTTAATTCACTTTTTCCAATTACACGCAATTGGGTAATTTTTGGATACAATTACATACAAAGGTAGTTTTCAATATTCATCCATTGCAAGTTTATGACTTCCACAATTTTCTGCCATCTTCCTTTCCTTCTACCTCCCCATAATGATAAACAATCTAAAAGTTGTATACATAGAATCTTTTTTTGTTTTTATTTTTGTTTTTGCAAGATAAATGGGGTTAAGTGGCTTGCCCAAGGCCACACAGCTAGGTAATTATTAAGTGTCTGAAACAGGATTTGAACTCAGGTACTCCTGACTCTAGGGCGGATGCTTTGTCCACTACGCCACCACTACATATTAGTCATGTAGTGAAGGAGGAATTAGATCTAAAGGGGAAAAACCAAGAGAAAGAAAGAAAAAACATAAAAGAAGTGTTAAAAAGTGAACATAGTATGCTGTACTCTGCATTCAGACTCCATAGTTTTCCCTCTGGACTTTGCCCTTCCTTCTTGAAGAAGACCATGACTTCAGAGAGGTGAGGCCATCACAAGCAAGTGAACTGGATTTGAGGGGGTGCTGTGTTAAGTTGCCAGCCTTACTTTCTCCTCTGGGTCCAGTGGTCAAATATGAATCAGAATGACTGGAATTGCCCCTTGATGTTAGGTAATACAGTGAGTGTCAAACATCTGAGGTCAAATTTGAACTCAGGGCTTCCTAACTCCAGGACAGATACTCTATCCATGACATCATACATAAATATTCTATTCTTTAAGATAGGTTCAAAACTTGAACATTTCAATTACACATAAAGAGATCTTCTAAGACAATTAACTGACCTCTATGGAACAGATCACAATTGTCTTTATTTTAGCCATCCATCTGCTTAAGATCCCAATAAGAATCTAGGGAATAAAACTGTCTAAATTGGGATTTTATTACTATAAGCTAAGGGGAAGTCCATGACTGAAGGAACAGGTCCTGATTCAGGAAGGATTGTTGAATAGAAGAACAGAATCTTCTAATCTTTCGTTCAGGGAAGTGAGAGTCCTAAGAGTAAGGTTTCTTTGACTTCAAAGAAACAAAGAGGAGAGTCTTAAGCTAAGGACTTTGGTTAATTGAAAGAGCATAGTGGTATTATAGCTAAAAAGAGCATAGTAACTCCAATTGAAGGAAAGAGCCCCTCACAGTCAAGATTGCAGATAAATTTGGAGCTTCCCAAAGAAGAGTGAGCCCACAGAGAACAGCAGATGGGCCCTTCTGGCAGATTCACTAGACCTTGAGAATAGTCCAGAGACTAAGTAACTTGCATGGTCCAGCCTGACAGCATCCAGGTCTATTAAGAAGCCAACTCAACAGCTGAACAAACTGCTTGCCTCAGCACAGCGATGGATTGACTGGTTCAGCCAAGCTTCAATGTCCTTCAAAGAGCAAACCCATTTGAGCTAACTCTGCCACAAGAAAAACTGTGCTCTGCCAATAGTGACTCACCAGTAACCGATGCCATGCCCTACAGCAAACTTCCAAGAGGACCCTTGGTAAATGAAAGGACATTGAGGTTGGGTGGTCCAAAGTTAGTTGTTGCTTGGGCAACTTGCATTCACTACTGAAGTGTCTCATAATTATTGTACTTTAAATTTGTGCCCACTCTCCATCCCTCATCTTCAATGGATTCTGTATATATCAAGGGGAGAATATACTCCTAAATGAGGGGGAAATGCTTTGAAATGGCTATTCCTGTTCTGCCATTTGGATAAATGCCTTTGCCAAAGAACCAAGTCTATTGGCTTGATTATAAAGGAAAAGGGAAATCTTAGGGACTGGAGTGGTTTTAGGAGCCTAGCCACTAATGGGATTATCTCTAGAACGAGAACTGTGTTGGAACGAGATTGCTCTGGCTTGGTAAAACTGACCTTTAAATTTTCAATGTGAGTATTTATACCTCAGAAATTGGCACATACTAAAAGATCAGAGATAGTTTATTGTTTTGTTGATCGTCTAGACTTAAGAAAATGATGGAGGAAATGTAAAATAATACAAATTAAACTTTAAAGTATGTTTTGCTTTTCAGAGAACCAGCTGTTAGACTTTTACCAGTACAACCCTGCCTAGAACCCTAAGAGTAGCAGCAACTAACATGTAGGGACTCCATCTACTAGCACTAGAGCTAGGTCAGAGAATGAAAGCAATAAAAATATAGTAAAACATTGATAAAGCAAAAAACAGATTCAGATAATGTACTTAAAAATTAGGGAGAGAGATATAATTGTCATAATAATAATAATAAATAATGTTTGTCCATCATTTTTGAAGAAGCCCACAATATCAGAGAGGTGATGCCATGACAAGCATGTGAATTGGATTTGAGTGAGGCTATATTAAACCACCAGTCTCACTTTCTCCTCCAGAGTCATCTGGGTCCATTGGCCAGGTATAAATCAGGATGACTGGAGATGACCTTGGTTAAGTGATTTACCCAAGGTCACACAGCTAGGAAATGGCAAGTTTCTGAGGTTGGATTCAAACTCCCATTCTCCTGAATCCAAGGCCAGTGTTCTATTCATTGCTCCTACTTTGATAAATGACTAATGCCTCTGATTTTCAAAGAGGAACCAGCATAATTATGGTATATATATACATATATATTATAATTATGGTATAAGATCACTGTGCTAAGAAACAAGAAACAAATTCATTACAGATGAATAGAATACATCATTCTATTCATCTGCAAAATGGGGCACTAATATTTTACCTGTAGAAAGGAAAGGGTATGGATCAATCCCAGTTCTGGTCAACTCTGAAATTTCCAATCCTATGATTAGAGAGGCATCTGCTCTGATGTTCACTGCATGGTCATAAATTGGTTGTTGGATCTCTCAGAATCTTAGTTTTCTTATCTGTATATTGGAGAAAACATCACCTCTGACTCACAAGAGTGGGGAAAGTACTTTATAAACCTTAAAACACTCCAGTAACGTAAATTATCATTATTATTTTGGGCAGAATTGTTGTGTAGTAGCAGTAAGCAAAGATCTGATTGTATTTCCTGGTTGGTTTTAATTGCAGGACTAGCAGGCAGCAAGGCTCTAGATGTTAAAAATCAATCCCATGCTACAAAGGAAAGAAGTCATGACATCGTCGGGGAGACCTGATTTGTGGTTCTCCATTGTCCAGGGCTAACTGCATTCAGCACAGTCCTCTTATCACAGAATAGTTGACATTAATGATACTCCCTTGGTGGCTGTAGTCTAGAGCCCCATGTGGCAAGGTTCCCAGGAAACCTTGTGCCTCTCCTTTGGAATGGTGACATATGTGAGGCAGGAAGCCGATCAATCAGAGCCCCGGGGATGCCCACTTATCTTTACCCTAAGATGAAAAAGAATAAGGAAAAAAATAAAAAAAAACACTCCAGTTCATTCCACTTTCCAATTTAAAAGGTCGAACTGAAATAAGGAGGAATATTTCTTCATTCAGAAGAAATTTTTCTTTTATTTAGGCAACTAGAAGAAATAAGAAATTAAGTGGAGAGAAGCTTCAGAAAGTCTCTGCAAAATGATTTTTATCTAGAAGTAGGTAATAATAATAATAATAATACCTGTCAAGATGCTTAAAATCAAAGCCCAACCTAATGGCTTGTTTTGAAAGTCCCTTTGACGGCCAATCCTAGGGTTTTGTGACTCCCCCCAAATAATTGACAGATATTTTCATTAAATCTGCCTTCAACTCTACTCTATGATCCTCAGATTGGAACACATTCCATTCAGACGACCTTCAGAGCTGTTAGCGTTCTCCCCATCTTCCAGGCGCCACCACCCAGCAGCTGTTTGACGTTCTTCAGCATTGGTCTCCCAGCTCATTAAAAGATCTTTGAGGCTGAGCCGGAGGGAGAAACAGGGACAGGTTCCAAGAAGGCAAAGAGGCGAGTCTAGCCTGCTGCTTGTGTACCAGGGCTGCCCCCAACAAACAGCTGGTTGGGATGCCACAGCTCTGCTCCACTTCCTTTAGGATCCTCTGTGTCAGGGTCCCATGGCCTCTGACCACAAGGGTCCTGTGACCTTTGACACAAGCACATTGGAGAGAGTAGGGGAAAGTTTAGAAAAGGCTGTCAAGGTTGCAGCTGTCATGGACCTGACAACATGAGTTTAAAAATGGTCCAAAGCTTTTTAAATATATTTTTCCTCACTCAGGAAAGTTAGCCTAACCAGTGCCAGGCTCCAAATTCTACTCTCCTTTTTTTGCACTTAATAGTACAGTAATTACAAGTAAAGATAGTTTTTAACATTCATTTTTGTAAGATTTTTGAGTTCCAATTTTTTTCTCCCTCCCTCCTTCTCCTCTCTCTTCCCCAATGTAGCAAGCAACCTAATATAGATTATACATGTGTAATCATATTCAACCTATTTCTATATTAATTATGTCACAAAGAAGAATCAGAACAAATGGGGAAAACCCTGAGAAAGAAAAAAAGTGAAAATAGTATGCTTTGATCTGCATTTATTCGAACTTCACTCTTCTTTCTCTAGAGGTAGATAGTATTTTCCATCATGAGTCTTTTAATACTGATTGAATCATTGTAGTTCTGAGAAAAGCAATGTCATTCATAATTGATCATATACAATTTTGTTTCTATGTTTGATGTTCCCCTTCTTCTGTTCACTTTGGATCAGTTTATGTAAATCTTTCCAGGTTTTTCTGTAATCTGCCTGCTCATCATTTCTTATAGTATAATAGCATCCATCAATTTCATAAACCACAATTTGTTCAGCTATTCCCCAACTAATGGACATCCTCTCAATTTACAGTTCTTTGACACCACAAAAAAGAGCTACTATTTTTGTACATATGGATCCTTTTCACTTTTCTTTTATCTTTTTTGGGATATAGATCTAAAGTGGTATTTCTAGATCAAAGGGTATGTGCAGTTGTATTACCCTTTGGATACAGTTCCAAATTGCCTTCCAGAATGGTTGGATCAGTTTACAATTTCACCAACAGTGCATTAATGTTCCAATTTTCCCACATCTTCTCCAACATTTACCTTTTCATTTTCTCTGACTCCTTGTGCCTTTATGGGCTCCATGAATGCAGCTTCAAAGTCAGGAAGAAACTGGTAAGGTCCTCAGGGCTCTGCTGCCTTCCTAAACCCCATCAATCCAACACTTGGGCTCACTCAGTGTGGTAACACTCTCAGTGTCCTGATTATCTGATTAAGAAACATTTCATCAAAAACTGCAGTATAAAAATATCTGCTTATAAGCTGAATGCTAATATGGTTTGTGACTTATTAGTCATGAGCTTTGCAGTTAAATCACTGAACTTTTTGTGAAGTGCAGCTAGATGGTCTAATAGAGAACCAAACTAGATTCAGTAAGATCTGAGTTCAAATCCTTCCTCAGACACTTATTAGCTGTCTGATTTTGGATAACTCACTGAATCACCATCTGCTTCAGTTTCCTCATTTGTAAAATGAGTGGCACAGTGGATAGAGTGCCAGGGCAGGGGTCAGTAAGACATAAGTTCAAATCTGGCCTCAAACACTATCTGTGTGACCTGTTTGCCTCAGTTTCCTTACTTGTAAAATGACCTCGAGAAGGAAATGGCAAATTACTCCATAGTTTGTCAAGAAAATTCCAAATGGGTTCGTGAAGAGTCATACATAACTGAAATGTCAAAACAACAACAAAATGGGGTGTATTGTAGGAAAGCATATCATTTGAGATAACTTTTATAAAATACTTTTAAAATCTTAAAACACTAAACAAATATTAGCTATTATTGTTGTTTCTTAAAGCCTTTCATGAAGTTCTCTGTATTCCTCCTACTACACTACTAATAATAGTTTTTATATAGAACTTTAAGACTTGCAAAACACTTCCCTTAATTTATTCAATCTTCATAGTAACCCTGTAAGGTAGATGCTATTATCCCCCACTTTATAAATGAAGAAACTGAGGCACAAAAGTTAAGGGACTTACCTGCTTAGGCTCATGCAATAAGTAGGATTCAAACTCAGGTCTTTCTGAACCCAAGGCTTGCATTCTGTTCACTAAATACTCTACTGTGTATCATCCTTTCTGGTGTTTGCATCTAAGAGTATTTTCAAATCCTAATGAAGAGCAAATTCCAGCAGATTCTACTGCACTGCAAAGTCTTTGAGTAGGGGCTCAGTGTATTGTGTGTCCATCATCTGAAGACCAGACAAGGTAGTTTAGAGAGGTTAACCCTGCATATTGGGTCACCACAATATGATTTTTTTTAGCATAGCAATCCATTAAAATATTTGCTAAGGTGTAGAGGGGTTGTACTCCATACTGATAGGAGTGCTAAAGTGCCCACGCAGATGAATAATAAGAAAAGAAACTTTTCAGATGTGTGTAACCCTTCTCCCCAAAGATCTCAGCAATGAGGGAAGGGACTATATAAGTCTTCATATTAAAAAACTATCCTTTCAAAGACATATGAACTGATGTTGAATGAAGTGAGCAGAAGCAGAAGATTGTTCACGGCAACAGCAACACTGTGAAATGAGCAACTATGGTGGACTCAACACCTCTCAACAGTTCGGTGATGGAGGACAGTTCTGAGAAACCTGTTATGGAAAATGTCATTCACATTCAAAGAAAAATCTATGAATTCTGAATGCAGAGCAAAGCATTCTCAGTTCACATTGCAAAAACTTTTTATGTTTTTTTCTGTACTCTTTTTTTTAGGTGTTTTTTTTTGTATTCTAAACACAATTTTACATATACAACCTATATCAGATTGTTTGCTGCCATGGGGAGGGGGTGTAAATAGAGGGGGATGGAATTTAAAAACTTGCAGAAAGATAAATGTTGATAGCTATATTTGCATGTAATTGGAAAATAAACAAACAAAATAACTATCCCTTCACTATACCTAGTAAAGTGTTCTGTATGTGGTAGGAATTTCATTCAATGAACCAATTCACTTAATAAGCATTTATTATATATTTATTATTTACATGCATTTTGTTAGGTGCTGATTATGGTCTAATAAAAGGGGTGTAAAATAAATATTTTCTGTATATTTATTACATATATATATATGTACACCCATATATGTAAAGTAAATATAAAAGTAATATAGAGGGCAGAGCAGGCAATATCTGGAGACACAATATGGAAAGTCCTCCAAATGAGCTTTAGAGGAAGCCAGCCATTCAAAGAGGTCAAAAGGAGGGGGTATATTTCAAGGACTGGAGACAACCTTAGAAAAGGGATGAAGGTGAACTGTTTAATATATATATGAGAAGGAGTGTATGAAGTCAGTCAGTTAGCTAGCATTTATCAAGCATCTAATATGTGTCTGGCACCACATGTTGTTCTGGGGATACTGAAAAAAGGCAAAAAACTAAGTTCCTGCTCTGATTGAGTTCACAGTCTAAAGGGGAAGGAAATTCAAACAATTATATACAAATGAGAGAGAGACAGAAAAATAGACAAAGAGAGATATAGAGACACAGACAGAGACTGAGACAGATACAGAGAGACAAAGAGAAACGTATATACATATGTATATATATATATATAGAGAGAGAGAGCGAGAGAGACAGAGACAGAGACAGAGACAGAGACAGAGACAGAGACAGAGACAGAGACAGAAAGACAAAGACAGAGACAGAGTCTTTGAGTAGGGGCAGTAGAGACAGAGAAAGCTTTTTTACATAGCTATATAGGGAGATATGATTAATTGAAGGTAATCTCAAAGTTAAGGAACTAAAACTAAGTAGTTCTGAAACTAGTTGGAGAAGGCAAAGCTTTATCTGAGACTTGGAAGAAAATCAGGGCCAAGGGAAGTCAGGAGGTGGAAATGAGGAGGAATATTTCAGACATGGACAACAGCCAGAAGAAAAGTCTTGTGCAAAGACTTGCAAAAATATCAGTGTAACTGGATTATGGAGTAGGGAGAAGACAATAAGGTGGAAGAAGAGTGGAAAGGAAGGAACTTGTTTATGAAAGGCTTTCAAAGTCTAACAGAGGATTTTATATAGGATCCTAGAGGTAATAGGGAGCCACTGGAGTTTAGTGAGTAGAATGGTTGATATGGTCAGACTTTAGGAAAAGGAAAGGTAAGCTAGTCAAATTGTGAAGGGCTTTAATTGTCAGAGAAATATGCATTTGTTCTTAAAGACAATACAGAGCTAGAGTTCCATGAGGCAAAATGATCTATACTTTAGCAATATTAATTTGGCAGCTGTGTGGGGAATAGTTTGGAAAAGGGAGAAATTGAAAGCAAGAATGATTGGGAGCCTAGTGCAACAAGTTCTGATGAATTCTTGAACTAGAGTGCTAGAGATGCCAGTGGAAGGAGTGGAAGGGAATGCATGAGAGAAATGATATCACAGTAGAATCAAGAATTTGTTCCCTAAAAAGGGAGAGACTAAAATGATTCTGAGCTTATGAAGCTGGTTGACTGGGAGGATGATGGTATTCGCAGCAGAAATAGGGAATATATGCAGAAAGATGAGTTCTGTTTTGGACATGTTAAATTAGAAATATCTGAGGGCTGTCTAATTTGAAATAGCTAATAAGAAAATAGGAATGTACTGGATCTCAAAAGAAATCTAATATAATAAAAATGAAAGCACACAGTGCTTTAGGATTCATAAACTGTATTCTCATTTGCTAAAGTATTATTTCACTCAATCCTTAGGACAACCCTGTGATTATGCCTATTTTATGAAAAAGGAAATTGAGACTAAAGTGACTTGCTCAGTCACACAACCAGAACATATATGAGATGGGATACAAACCAAGGGATTCGTGAATCCAAATCCAGTTCTTCATTCATTCTATGGCACTATCCTGCTCCTTTGGGAAATAACTGTTCCTTGAATAAATCATTGTGTATGTATCCTGAATACTTCAATTCTCCAATGTATCTCATCGGCATGGGTACTCCCTCCACTGGTGCAGATGCCTAAAACAGTTTGTTAAATTGTTTTCCCAAACTCAGGCACCAGATGTCACACAACATGAAAGATTAAAAAAAGAAAGAAAACATCATCTCAGTTGGAAGATTTTTTTTTCCGAAGAGGGGGGAATGGTGGTCTAGATTCAAAGAGAAAAATAGAACCTTGATGTTCCTGCCAATCACGTGGGTTGTTTGCGATCTCAATTTTCCCCACAACACCCTCACAGCTATGCTAATGGAGTATTGTCCTTTCCAGCCACAAAACTGTATATATTGAGCATACCTTCCCATAAATGTTTCCTTCACATTGCTCTTACTTCTCTAGTTCAAATGTGGAGAAGAAAACCCAACTTCTACAACACAAAGTTACTGATTTCACTTTGAATAGGGGCCAATCAACTTGCACGCTGTTGGCTCAACGTCTTGAAAGGCAAAACAATCTTTACAGAGGACTTTTTCCAGTTCTGATTTTGGTTGTTTACAAATGTATATATTGTAAGCAAAATATAATCTTTTTTTGTTTTTTTCTTCCTTTTACATTTGATTAGCTCTAGAACATTAACATCAACACAAGGAAGAAACTGCTTTTCTAAAGCCAGAAAGCAATTGAAAACATTGGATGTCCTTTTAGCTATCAAAAAGTGAGCCTTTACAAAATAATTACCTGTCAAGCCTTATGACAGAATGTAGCTCTTTGTGGCAGCTTGCAAAACTTAATTCCACTTGAAGATCATAGATGAAACAGATACTTAAAAAAAAAACACCGAATCAATTATAGGAAACAACAGTGGGATGATGAACTTTATGTCTGGAAAACAAAATTTGTAATTTAGAAAACATTGTGGCCTACAGGAGAGACAGTGATGATTTTATCAATATAACTAGTATAGGTAACAAGGAAAGCGAAAGTGGTATTGTGGAAATAATGAAGTCTTTGAAGTCAGGAGACATGCTTTCAAATGCATGGTCCCATATGTATTAGATGTGTGATCTTGGCAAGGTCAGTTTAGCCCTTTGAGTCCAGTTTCTTTCTCTATGAAATGGGGATAATAACATTAGTATTGCCTCCCTTGTAGGTTTGCTAGGAGGAAGGCACTTCAGAAATCTCAAATCAATATAGAAATGGGAGGTAGGGGGAGTGAGGTTCAATTTTAAAGAAAATAACTGGGAATCAGATCCCAATGTTGTTGTTGTTCAGTCATGATTGACTCTCCATCCCCAGCAGTCTCAAGAGTTGTAAATGCTGGAAATTAAAGGACATGATGAAGTCTAGCTTCCTCACATGTCTGCAGCTCTGAGCATTCCCGTTAATACACTCCAAACCTTTACGCTAGTCTCTAAGCATATTTCCTCAAGTGTTTTTCTTTGGTATCCTCCAACAGTCTTCTTTATGCATGTATACAGTTTTGTGCTTAACCGTCTCAGTAATCAGTAATCATATCTCCCTTACATATTCAGCACAAGAATGCACCCCCCTCTGAAAAACTGGCTAAATGCTTTCTTCTTAAGATTGGTCTACTATGGCATTGTGGGAACAGCTCTGTTTATAGCAAAATATAATTTATGGATGGAAATATATTTTATAGATGGATTGTGATGCTTGCTTAGGTTTCAAATCTTTATTACATGCTACTCTTTATTCTAGGGAAAGGGGGCTCCCAAGCTGGTTTTTATCTACTATCAGTCATTTAGTCAGTCAATAAACATTAAACAGTATTACTGGAATTGTGCTAATTCCTAGAATCATCATCATTATTATTATCTTCTTCTCCTTCTTCACTACCACTCTTCATTATTTTTGCTTTGGAATACTGTAAATGAGAACTGAGGTAGTATATAATCCTGTATATAATTTGATCTTCTCAAGGGAAAGTCTCCTTAAGTCCTGTATAGGTTTAGAACTTATTCATAACATTTAGAAGGTGAAAAAGGTTATTTCTTAGTATGACACTTTCCTTAAATACTGTACAATATGTTCTCTAGATAATATATGTAGACTATATCTAATCACTCATCTTGGAAAGTTGACTTATGATTTGTAAGAGGATTTTGGGAGAAAAAAAGAGGACAATCATCTTTGGCTAGGTACAGGTTGGACAAGTGGACCTTGCAGAGTCCTTTCAAACCCTTTGATTCTGGGACTTTGTGACAACTTTTAACTGCTTAGTTTCAAAATGGTGGTATCTCCTTTAAAAATACAAGGGAGGACATGATCAAGCCTCAGCTCTCTGTTTATGGAAGCTGGGAGGGAGAGCTGGCTCCTTGTGATACCACAATCTGTCTCCATCATCAAACTACTGAAGCTTGTGTTAGTCTCCTTTATGGTAGAATGGTTTTGACAATAACAAAGCTAATTAAGGTCTTCTACTGATGAACCCCTTAATCATTCTTGTGTACCCTTCTAAGTAGACATAAATAATAAATGAATTGGTAAGACCTAAAGACAAACTTGATATAGTAGTGGACCTGCTTCCAAGCAACAAATTCTTGGGGCTTCGAGGAAAGGTTAGACTTAAAGTTGTCATTATTGTGGAAGGATACTCTCCAAACATAACCTGAGGTCAGGCTCTCACCATACAATAAACTGATGAAGCAAGGACTTGAGTCAAAGTCAACTGAGGAATTACAGCTCAACCCTTAAGACAAGAAGGAATAGGGCTCCAAGTTATTCTTGAGGAGGAAGCAGAAGGACCATTAGCATTGAGATGGGGAAAGTTCCAAGTCCTTTTAAAACTCTAGATATTTAAACTGATAGAAGATAGGTATAAAACCTTTCTGTTTCTCTAGCAAGGGGCATACACAGTTTGGGGGGGGGGGGGTTGTCCCAAGACCTCCATCCTATAGATCTGCTACAACCTTTCCTTATAATAGATGTTAGAAATTACAATAGGGCAGACATTGGGCAAACACCCTTCTACTTTAAATGTTACTTTCTAATTCATTGACACCCTCCTCCCCCAAAATCAATTTGGAATATTCAATTATTTGACTTTTTCAGTAATAGGAACCAGAGGCATTCACAGCTGATACAATTCAGATAGATAATATTAACCTGGATCTGATGTTTCAGTATTCCCTGCACTGATATATTTTGTATATATTGTGCAGAAAGGAATGTTGGACTAGATCCGATTGGTACGAACATTACAAAATCCACATTTGCTTCAACCATTCAAGGGAAGGCGATGCAGCCCTTGTCTTCTGATCTCTCTCCAACAAATAACTATTCTCTCCATCTTCACCCATTTTCTTCTTGTTATTTTTAATTCATTCTTGCTCTAATGTCCTGTAAGTAGTGATCCTGAACCATCAAGAATCATCAGGGAAATCACTGAGAAATCAATGTGTCTAGTGAACGTGAATCCTGGGGGACTGAGATCTTTGACTGACCCCTAGTGGTTAGTTCCTTGCTCTTCCAGGTAGCTAGGTGGCAACAGTGGACCATTATTACACTTCCAATCGGGAAGTCCCGAGTTCAAATTCTGATTCAATTATTAGCTTTTAGTCACTGGGTGAGTCACTCAATTTCTATCTGCCTCAGTTTCTTCCTTAGTTATAAAATGGAGATATAGTGCTTACCTCATGGAAAATAAAGATATGACCCTATAAGCAGGCCTCCTCAGAGGTCTGTACAGATTCAGTCAAGTAAATAAATAAATAAATAAAGCTTCCAACAGGCTTTGCTTCTAATGTAGCTCCTAAGAACATCTTCTACTGGGGCTCCCATAGTTGACACTTTAAAAAAAAATATATTTTTTATAGTTCTTATTTTTTTAATTTATTTTTAATTTATAGAACAAAACAAACATTTCCATAATATAGCATAAATTTTAAAAGATTGTTGTACATGAAACTGCAAATCTATTATGTACAACTCACTATTTCTTTTAAATATATAATAGTTAGGCAAATTTTTAGTTACACATAGTTACACAAATTTTTTCTTTTTCTCTTCTTCCCCTACCCCTACCCCCTCCATTCTCCTCTGTAGCACTTCAGAACATCTAGATGGTGCAACTGATCTGCAGTTCCTGTCGTGTTCAGAAAATGGTGGGTCATCACTTGTCATTTCTGCTTTCCAACACAGTTTTCTCACTGACCTGTGCAATATTATTCAGTCTGTAGTCATCCAACAGGTAGTATCATTCCTCTTTGGCCACCTTCAATAGGAAGTCATTTGGAGGCCAATCTCACAGAAATGGATAATAATGTTAGATCTCCCTCTTCTTGGAGTAGAAGCTTGACTTTTCCTATATCTACTTCTCAATAAACTGTTCTGTATTTCTCCCTTGTACTGCATTTCTGTTTACCTCCTGTCTGATAGGACCACACCCAATGTTCAGGAATACACTTCTCTTGGAAGTTTCCAAATGGGACTCCATCCCAAATATTAGTTTCTCTGAATGACTCCATAGTCTGATAAAATTTCCTCTTAACAGCCAGATGGCATATTCTCATCCAAAGCAGCACTTCCTACAATAGTAGTAGCTCAAACAGAGGTCTTGTTTCACTCTCCCTCAAGATTCCCTTCGATCCCTGTGAATCTCTTTAAAGGTTAATTGACTGGATTATTCAAATTAGCCTGAGCTGCTTCCCAAACCATTCAAGGTAGAGGAATGGGATCAGACTCTTCCCCAGAGTTATTATAAAGAAAACACTTTGTAAATCTTAAAAAAACATGAAAGTGAGCTATAATCATTATTATTATTATTATTAGTAGTAGTAGTATTAGTATTATTAATATTATTAGTATTATTATTATTACTTTGGGTTTGAATCCTAACATGTAATACCTGTGATCACGCTTAACTTAATCTTTAGTGTCCAATTGGTTGTGTGCTAACAAACATGAATCTTTGCTCATTACTAATAGGTGTTCAAGCTAACCTATGTGTATAGTACTGTAAATTCTTCTACTTGTAACTGCTTCATCCATGACCACCAGGATTCCCTTAACCTTTTCCCCTCAGTCCATCTGGGGAGCTGATGATTCCCTTGTTTCCTTTTCTTTCATGACAGTGCAGCTTTGAAGCCCACCTGGATTCTCCTTATTACTCATTTACACACTGCTGTGTTTAGCTCATCTTCCTTCCTCTTGTCTCTGGTAGTTCCCAGGTGTCTACCACCTTTCTAATGCAGCTGCCTCTGATTCAGGAAGCAGCAAAGGTGAATCCACAGCTGTAGCTCATCTGGAGAACAAAAAAAAATTGAGTATGCCTCAGTTAAAAACCAAAACTGCCAGAGTGCTCAGCTCACTAAGAGTGACAGATTTGATCAGATACTGACTCTTTTATTTGCTCTGTCTGCTGTCCAGCTTTTATTGACCCTTGCCTGGCTGTGGAGCCTATCTTTGGGATTAAACTGACTAGTTGTGGCTGATTATTGCAGTATTATACACAAGTACAAACACAGCTCTTTTATAGAAAAGGCTAATTCAAAAAGTGCTGAGGTCCCATAATAGGCAGCTTAAATTGTCTATTTCAATCATGCCAACATTCTGATCCAATCTGTCTTACCCAACCCTGCTGCACCCTACTCCCTCCATTTCCCCAGTAGTAGGATTTCTCTGGTATCTCAACTAGGGAGGGGACAGCGTTCTTGCTTATTCACACACTGGATATACACAAGCTGGAAACCATTTATTTTGACTTCCTTTACTATCAATGAGTCCTCTGTTCCTGAACTAAATCTTTTATTATATCTTTGAGAGGGACTTTTGGTCATCTGTCAATTCTCCTCTTGTCAACTGAAAATATACTATTCTGATACCTCTATGATACAGACTAGATTGACAGCTACTTTGCCCGCCTATGTAGTCAGCACTGAATAGAAAGCATATAGGACTTGAGTTAAGATTATAAAACTTCATGCCTTATCTGTTATGTTTCACTCAAATTCTAAGCCTTTTTATGAGCTAAAGGGACATCCTCCCCACTCCATTCATGTTATAGAACCATTGTCCAATCAATCCTGCCCTTATTCATCTAAAGTGTAACATTGATTAATTTTTCATTCATTCATTCACTTAACTTTTACAAGTCTGTTTCTTCAAACATAAAAAGGTATAACAATATGTATACTTCTTACCACAAAAGATTGTTGTAACAAAACTGCATAAATGAGTTATTATTTACTTTGCAAGGAAGGCTTAAAGATATTGATTATCTTCTCCTAAGAGTCATAAATTCCTAAATTATACAGACATGCTCTTTGCTTCTGGTCATTTTCCCTGTTTTGGTAATCTGGGTACCTATCTCTTCAAGCTCATTCAATCTATTCTCCTTTCTGGTTCTTCATAGACTAGACTACTATGCCCATTGCATCCAAGTCGACCCTTAGATGCTATGGTGCTGAGCCTAACCAGATCTCAGATGGCACCATGAAAGACTTTTTTTTTGTCATTCAATAAAACTTTTATTTTTTTTAATTACATACAAAAATAGTTTTCAACATTTATCCTTTTGAGTTTCATCCTCCCTTTTCTACCATCCTCCCTTTCTTCCCCCTCCCCATAGAAACAAGTGATCCAATATAGGTTGTATATATACAATCAAGTTGAACATATTTCCATATTATTCATGTTATGAAAAAAGAATTAGGGAGATCATGAGAAAGAAAGAAACACCATAAAAGAAGTTTTAAAAGTGAACATAGTATGTTTTACTCTGCATTAAGACTTAGTTTTTTTTTCCCTCTGGATGTGGATGGCATTATACCATGAAAGACTCTTAACCAAACCACATCCTGGTATCAGTCCATCGGCTGGGAAATATACTCCAATTGATTGCCCAAGCAATTATGCTCAATACTGGAACCTGAAGAACCTGAAGTTTACTTCAACACTAAGTATTACCATGACAAATTTTAATTGGGAAATAAAATGGCTGCATGAGTTTAATATCTCTCTACTTTTAAAAACAAGGATAATGTTTTCTATTTGAGCTATCTGCATGAAAAGGCATTTTAAGGGGTATTTAAAGTATTACCAATCTATCATGATGTTTGTTAATTAATTAATTTGTCATGATACTCTTTACTCTCAATTTGAGTTTATCGCCTTTGCTCTTTTCCTTCAGGTTTTGTTAGTTATCCCTAATATGTGGAGCAGATGTTTTCTTCACAGGCCTATATCACCTCACCACAATATTCAAGTCCATTGTGTATATATTATCCCATGGGGAAGAAAATGAAGGAGTGAGAAGCAAAATGAGACTGGTTAGGAGAGTAAAACAACCCATTTATGGGTTTCCAAAAATGTCTGTAATGCTATGCCTGAAGCTGCAACATTAACACAGTATTTTTTTTAACATAAGCAATAATTTTTTTTCTGAAAAACTCTTTTTTGATTAATTTATTCTCCATGTGTATCTCATGTATTGTTGGGAACATATGAGAAACAACATGGTGTGATGAATAGAAAACTGGAATTCAAATCATAAATGCCTGGATTCAAATCCTACTTTTGATACATATGAACTAAAGTTTGACCACGGACAAATCTCTTAATCTCTTTCTATCTCAGGCAATTCTCTATGTTATGAGGTGGTGATTTGCATTAGTGGGAAGGACATTCTGGAGAGGGAGAACCCTCTGATTCAATCACAGGTCTGGACCAAAAAAAAATGTATAACCACTTGTCTTTGAAGTCTACATCTTTACACCAGATCCTCTTTATAATCAAATCCTCCAACAAGCTCCAAATTTGGTAAAATGTGGTTTCATCTTAAATCCCATCCAAAAGTCTTAGATCACTATAAGGATTTCATTATAAAATAAAATTTCAATTAACTTTAAGCCAGGCAGTCAGAACCCTCAATTAGCCAAAATTTTTCTGAATCCTATTTTTAGAAGAGGAAAATCACAGAGGGTGGGAGTAGCTCATATCAAAGAGTTACTTAAAAAGCAAACAAACAATTTTGAGGTTAAGTCTAGAGCCTGCAGACACAATATTCTAATTTCCTACATATTCCACATCTACATCTCCATACTCTATAGTAAGAGTTGATGGCCAATACAATCCAATTTAATTTAAGCCCAAACAATTAAATTCAATTCAACAAGCATTTATTAAATAGCTACTATATGAATAGCACTATGAAGGTACTAGGGATGCCAAACAAATACCCAGTATCCCCTGCTATCAAAAGTGCTCACAAATATTAGGCAGATACAGAACATTCAGAGACAAATAAAAACTATATTAAAAGTAAATTAGGGACAGGGACTTGGCCTATGCTTTCGTTGGTATATTGACCTTCCGGATGAGGAAATTCCCTTTACCAAGGCAGGTCAGGATCTTCTTTTCTAGAGCATGAGAAGATTGAATTGTCCAAGGTCATATTGATGTATATTTGGTAGGTAGAATTTACATTCAAATTTCCCTGGTTCTAAGGCCAGACTATACAATACTGCCTTTCACAAAAAAAAAAAAAAATTCTTTGTGATTTTTTTTTTTGAGGAAGGTGATCATAAATAACTGGGCACATTAGGAAAGTCTTCCACTGTGATATGGTTAGAACCTTCAAGAAATCTAGGGATATTAAGAAATGGCAGTAGAGAAATTGAATATTCCAGTAATTAGGAATCTCCCAAGCAAAAAATTGGAGGCAGGAGATGGAATATCATGTATGGACTAGTTGACTGAATTATAGTGTGTGCAAGAGTGAAATAATGTGATATTTGGCTTTAAAGGTGTGCATTGTTTTATAATTGAGGCAATAGAAAGCCCTTGAGGATTCTTGAACAGAGATTCTGTCAGACCTTGTGATTTTAGGAAGATTATTTTGATAGCTCTGTGGAGGTGAGGATGAAGAGTCCAGGATCAGGTGCAATAACTATGAGGCTGTTATAATAGCCTCGAGAGAAGATATGAAGATCTAAATTAGGATGATGGCTATATGAATGGAAAGGGGGATGAATGCAAAGAGATACTGTGGCATTAGTCAGCAAGACTTGGTGATGGCTTGATTATGGTAATCAAGAGGGGGTAGAGAGTCAAGTTTGACTCTGAAGTGGCAAAACTGAATAACTGGGTGACCAGTGTTCTTGAAATAGGGATGTTGAGAGGAGAAATGGACTTAAGTGGGAATATGATGAATTACGTTTTGGACATATCCACATCCATCCAATTTTCTCAATTCTTGGTTCAACAGTTCCTTCTAGCTGAGTAACTCATTTCTCATGTATGGTCTTATCTATTATGCCAAAAGCAACTTTTGGGGGAATTATCTGATACGCTTCATAATTAAATGTCAGAATGTCAGGGTATTTCCATATTTGTTTCCAGGAAGTTACTTCTTCTGTCAGCACCTAAGAGAGCTCCCTATGTTGGAATTAGCATTTATCTCTTTTCCTTGTTTCTCCATCTTAGTAGTGAGCCACCAACACTACCAAACTCACCCAGCTGTTTAGAACAAAAGAAACTATTGCAAAATGGTGAAAGGAATTTCAGGGTACAAACTTTCACTGTGTGACCTTGAGCAGGTCACTTAAAACTCTCAGTGCCCCAGGTAACTCTTTAAGGCTATAATGGCAGGCAAGTTGCTGATTTGCATTGAAAAGGAAAGTTTCCTCTCCCTGAGTTCCCAGGACTAATGAAATCTATAATTGGAAACAAAGATAGATTACCTAGAGAGAGAAACAGAAGAGACAGAGATGGGGGGGGGGGGGGAGAGAGACAGAAGAGACAGACAGAGACAGAGATAGAGAGATAGACAGAGAGTCAGAGATAGACAGAAAAAGAGAGAGACAGAGGAAGAGAGGGAAGGAAAGAGAGAAATAGAGTAGAGAGGGAGACATGTATGTATGTATATGTATATACACACATATCTGTTTTGACTCTTCTTCACTCAGCTTAATTTATTGTCTCATATTTCTCAGAATTTTTCATATTTGTCATTCCTCACAAAATAGTATATTATTCCATTATATCATATAACTCTTTCTCCAAACACAGGATACAAATTTTGTTTCCATTTTTTTGAAGACCACAAATAAGGCTCTTAGAAATATTTTTGTACATTATTGCTGCCAATAGTCTCCTTCTGTTATACTTCCAGTATTAGAACTTTTGGGTCAAAAAGTATAAACCACCCTATAGTAATGTACACAATTTCAAATTGTTTTACAAAATGGCTGAAGCAATTGACAGCTCCAATATTAGTAAATTAGCATTCTAGTCTTCACATTGCCCCCTTCAGTAATGAATTTCACAATCATTTAGCTAGCTGTAGGTAACATCATCTCCTGGTGATGGATTCAGGTTATTGTAATGTACATTTTTCTGATTATTAGTGATTTAAATATTTTCATATTATTGTACATTTGGTTTTCTTTTGAAAATTATATATGTATATGTCTATTGACCATTTGCCTATTGTAGAATTACTTCTAATTTTAGAGACTCACATATATTTCTTACAGATTTTGGATGTCAAATTTTTATCAGAGATATTTGATATAAAGATTTTTCTCAATCTGTATCTTTTTTTACTGATTCTAACTGCATTGATTTTACTTTTGAAATTCTCTTAAATTTTATATAATTGAGACTGTTGTTTAATTATTCTATCCCATGTTCTATTGTGAATTTTCTCCATCCATAATTTTAGAAGAGAAATTCTTTCACCTTTTCTGTTCAGTTAACAAATATGTTTGGAATTTATTGTCCTAGAAGATATAATATGCTTTTTAAAATCAGATTGCTATTCAATTTTTTAAAATTTCTATCCAAATTTTAAAAATTTCTAAATTTTAGATTAAGAATATTTTCCCTATGTTTATATCTCTGATTCATTGTGAAATTGTTTCTCCTCTACTTTAGGAAGTCTTTGTATCTTCTTGTCACTCACTTCACACGTTCTTTGGACCCTATCTGCTTAAACTATTGCACATCTGATCTTTTCTGGCTCAGCCTCTAACCTGCCTATACCTATGGTTACTTCTTGACCTTTTCTGTCTTGGTTGTTTCTTCTGAAAGCTAACTTGTGGACTGTGTAATTTATAGGACCTCTAATCCACATCCACCCCACTTCCCCAACTCCCCAGGTCACCTAGATGAATTCCTAGACCTAGCCCCTTCTGTTCATCTTTCCCCATGTCTTGGTGTGACAGGATGCCCTGAAGCTTTGAAGCTGGATACTTATTCAGGCTACAATTTTTTCCAAACCTCATTCATATAGGAAGATGATACTTCAGTCCATGACTAGGCCATGATATTGAAAGAATGCCGGAACTCCTTAATTGTGGGTTTCCTTTTACCCTCTTTCCTTAATGAATTTGGCAAATATTTCATGTAAATCATATGCCTTGAATGACATGATCACGTTCTTCCTGATCCATGAGCTGGAGCAATGATACTGTGGTGAAAACTTCCCTTCTCAATTATATGTGTATTGTAACTGTACCCCACTTTTTGGCTGTGGAGAAAAGTTATCTTATGGAAGTTCTATGTAACTGTGGGCTTTAGGGATGGTAATGTTATAATGAGCCAGATGTTGGCCCATGAGCAATGGAACAATAGTGAGGCAGACAGCTCGGCACCGGAGATAGCTCCAGGACAGGAAATGTGAACCAATCATGGAAGCTGGAGGGGGAGGGGAAGGTGGCTGGAGGTGAGGAAACAGAACAGAGTAAGAAGATTGGATTGACAAAAATAGATAGAACAGAGAAAATGAGTAGAGAAAAGGATATTGATTCAGACAGGGAAGTAAAGAACAACAGTTGAACTTGACCTAGGCAGGTAGAGTCAAGTAGCAATTTAAGAGATTAGACCATGGGTCCAGGGAGGAATAATCATCCAGCTTGTCTATCCGGTAGCTGACTGATGCCATCTAGTCATACTGTTTCTTCTCCTTCAAAGGGAGGAAGGGACAGGTAGACAGAAATAGATAAAATGATTGATCAAGGTCTGGTGGTGGGAAAAGAAGGACTTTGTAATTCTAAAAGATCTCTACCCACTCCTGTGTGCATGCTTACTTATTTAACTTGCTCATAACTTACATACTCAAAATGTGCCTGACTTTTCTTGGTCCATTTGAAAACAGTTTTGATTTCCTTTGCCCAACTAAATGTAGTAAGACAGTATTATTCCCAGGGCCTGATGTCTCTTCAACCTAGTCTGAAATTCTAAATAGGACTCAAATCAAATCAATAAGAAATTATTAAGAACCTACTCTGAGCCAAATACTATTATGTGTTGGAGATATCCCCCCCCCAAAAAAAAGGGGGAAAACAGTCTTCCTCTCAAGGAGCTCAGTCAAACAGGGGAGATAAGATGTAAACAACTATGTGCATATTATATGTAAACATATGGGTATTAATTTGGACATAATCCCAGAGGAAAGGCACTAGTATTAAAAGCCTAATATTGTCTAATATAATGACTGGCACTCCTTTATTTTTTAGGAATAACCATAGACAGGTGAGAAATTGGGTGGCAAGTTGACACCTGTTTTTTTTTTGTATTAAAAAAAGGTTTATGGGGCGGCTAGGTGGTGCAGTGGATAAAGCACTGGCCCTGGAGTCAGGAGTACCTGAGTTCAAATCCGGCCTCAGACACTTAATAATTACCTAGCTGTGTGACCTTGGGCAAGCCACTTAACCCCATTGCCTTGCAAAAACCTAAAAAAAAAAAGGTTTATATAGATTGTATATTAAGCAATAAACCCTATAGATAGATTTAAGAACTGTGGGGCTGTATTTCTATTTTTTATTTTGAAGTTTAGCCCTGGGCTAATTTAATAGCTAGAAATCTAGAATTTAATTCAGATTTTTATCTATCCATCAATAAATTAAGAAGCATTTATTAAGGATTCATTATGTTCCTGATCCTATGCTAGGTAGACTCTGGGAATACACAAATGAAAGTGAAATCTTTCTCTGCAATCCCCTGCCAATATCTCCTGCCTGATCCTTGAATATTCCTACCTATATCCCCAGGCCTCTATCCTAGACCCTCTTCTCTTATCCTTTTATACTGTTTTGCTTGATTACCTCATAAACCCCAATGGATTGTGATCTTCTCTTTGCAGATGATTTTCAAATATATTTATCCAGTCCTAACTTTATCCAATTCCTAAACAATCTTGCAACCCCAACTGTCTATTGGATATATAGACATCTTAAACTCAATCTGTCTTTCTCTTCAAACCATCCTCTCTTCCTAACTTCTCAATTACTTCTGAAGTCATCACCATCCTCCCAGTCACCCAGCCTCACAATCTACGGATTATCTTTGACATTTCATTCTCTCTCATATTCCATCTCCAGTTAGTTGCCAGAACTTGTCAAATCTAATTTTATAACACCTCTCATATTTATCCCTTATCTCATGACACTGCTACTGCCCTAATAGCTCATTATCTCATGCCTGGACTATTGTCATTGCTTTCTGGGTGGTCATGTCACCCTTATTAAAAAAAAAAAAGACAATAACCTCCATGTACTCTGTGATCCAGTGAAAATAGCTTCCTTATCATTTCTCACACAAGACTCTCTCTCATGACTCTGTATTTTCATTGGCTATCCACTATGCCTGAAATCTCTTCCTTCCCACCTCCATTTCCTAGAGTTTCTGGCTTCCTTAAGGAACTAAAATTAGCTAGAGCAAAAATCTATTATGCTTCAAAAAACAAGTAAAACAATCATCTCAGAAAAAACAATAGTAAGAACTGACTTGATTTAAAAAGATAAATATTATTTACATTATGCTTAGAAACCACATTATGCTTGAAGAAACTGTGGGCTACCAATTAATATCAATGTTTAATTTATATGTTCAAAATGGCACATCATTTAATTACTGAAAGGAAATATTAATCAATTTGTATTAAGAATTTAAAAAACAAAACTATTAAGAGTTGGGAACATCAATGTGTTCCTTTTTGGTTGGAGACAAATCTAAAAGAAACATAATAAGAAAGAAGTTAAGAACATGAGTAGAATTTTAGAAAGTTAGATATGATGTATCACTGATGAGTATGAAATGAAAATAGAAATCAGCATACATATTTCTAAGGTGTGATGGCATCTTCAACAAAAAGTTTGGTGTAAAAAACAGATAAAAATAAAGAAAAGCAGAAACACAACAAACTTTTCCTGACTAAAATTTAATAAAAATTATGTTTAATAAAATGGTGCTAAAGAAAAGATAAAAATTGGAGACAAAATAATTTGATATTAAAGAATTAGTGAAACAAAGAAAACATCTTATAAATATTAGATCATTTAGTTGAAGATAATGCAATAAGACAACATACCAGAATTTATGAGATGCAGGCAAAATATTTCTTGGGGTAAAATGTATATCTCTAAATAATTTCATCACCACTCATTACACTAAATAGGTAGAAAAGCAATAAAATTAAAATTCCAAATTATGTACCAAAATAAAAATTCTGAAAATCAAATTACAGATTAACTGAATTGAAATCAGAAATCTCAATGAATTGATAATAGACTTAGGAGTTAGTTTAAAAAACAGTAAAATTGATTAGCCAATCTTATTTTAAAAGAGAGAAAAAACATCAAATTGCCATATTAAAAACAAAAAGAAGGGAGAATTCACAACAGAGGAAAGAGAAATAAAAGAAATTAGTAGAAATTGTTTTGTCTAGTTATATGCCAATAAAACAAACAGTTTAAATGAAATGGATGGAAAATTGCAAAAATGTAAAATACTCAGATTGACAAAACGAAAGAGAATTTAAATAACTTAGTCTCAGAAAAATAAATTAAACAAATCAAAATATACTCACAAAGGAAAAAAACCCAGGACCAGATAAATTTATAAGTGAATTAGATAAAATATTCAAATAATAATTCCAACACATGTGCAAATATAGGATTTGATGCAATTCCTTTTTTGATTCAAATATGTCCATGATTCCTAACCCGAAGAGAGATAAAACAGAAAAAGAAAAAAGTATAAACAAAATCTATAGTGACTATTAATAAAAATTTTAAATAAAATATTAGTAAGGAAGCTATAAAACATAACAAAAAGATTGTAAACTATTAGATTTAAGACAGTGATATAAGAATGATTTAGGAAAATCATATAGAAAATAGTTCTTATTAATAACAAAAATAATCAAGATCACATAATTATATTAATGCTTAAAAATTTTTGACAAAATTTTTAAAAATTTATTTAAAAAAGCCATAGGACTTAAATGGTTATTTCCCTAATTTGATAATTACTATCTATCTAAAACTAGGATCTAGCATTATATATAATCAAGGATAAACTAGGAATCTTTCCTATAGGAAAAGGGATAAAACAAGTATACTTATGTTTATGTTCTAGTTTTAGTAATAAGAAATTTAGTGTATAAGCATGGGCAAAGAAAACATTCAATTACTACTTTTTTGTGGGTGATATGATTCTCTATCTAGAGAAACCTAGTGTGTCAGCTAAAAAATTAAATGAAACAATAACCATAGTAAAGTAGCAGGATATAAAATGAACCCACATAAATTTCCAATCCTTCTATATATTACCAACAAATTCTAACATAGGATTAAGAGATAGAAAGACTGCATTCAAAATAATAAATATTTAGAAGTTCACCTACCAAGGCACACATATGAAAGTTATAAAAGCAACTTAAAGCAAATTTTACAGAAATAAAGATCCACATAGTTGGAGATATTAATTGCCTATATTTGCCAGTATAATAAAAAAAAGACAGTACTACATAAATCTAAACTTATGCATCACTGTGCCATCTCCATTACTTTAAAGATTTAGGAAAAAATAATGATAAAATTTATCTAGTAGAATTTCAGAATATCAAGAATCTCATAGGATACAATGAAAATAAGTGGCAAGGAGTGGGATCTACCAGTATAAGATTTCAAATTTTACTAGGAAGTAGTAATCCTCAAAACTATTTGATACTTTTTTTTTACTTCAAGTAAAATTGATTAGTAGAACACATTGGATATACATATAGAAGCATATGAACATAGAGGCATGTTGTTTAATAAATCGATAGATTTCACAAGAAATGATGGAAAAACTGGAAAAGTTTTACAGAAATCAGTTTTAGATCAACACTTCACAATATTAAGTTCCAAATAGATACATGACTGTCATAAAGGGTCACATAGACAAAATAGGGAAGTAAGAAAGTTAATATTCTTCATAATCATAGGAGAAGGATAAATGTTCAGATAGGAAGATAAATTATTAGACAAGTGATAGCCTCATAGAAGATAAAATGGACAATTTGAATTTCATAAAATTAAAATGTTTTTATATAAATGAAACCAATCCAATTAAAATGAAAATGAAAATAGTTCATTGGGAAAAATTTCTCTGGCAAAGAATTAATATCCAAGAAATTTAAGAAAGTGATTCAAATACATAAAAACAAGAATTATTCCTCCAATTAATAAATGGACATGATAGGCAATTCTCCAAGGAAGAAATCCAAATGGACAACATATTTTTTAAAATGCTCTAAATCACTGGTAATTGAAGAAATGCTAATTTAAACACTTCTAGGGTTTTACCTATTATTACCCACATCAGACTGGGAAAGATGACAAATAGGAAATTGAAAATTGATGGAGGGAATATGGGAAGATAGGCACATTAATGCACTATTGGTAGAATTACTCTGGGAAATAGTTTAGAACTTTCTTCCAAAAGTTCCTGAATTGTGACTTAACAATAAACCCATACTCCAAAGAGTTAAAAGAGAGAGAAAAGGAGCTCTTTTTTGTTGTAGTAAACAACTAGAAACAAAAGGAATGTCTATCAAATGGGTAATGACTGAAAAAGGATATATAAATATAATCAAATATTAGTATGTTTAAGAAATGATAGGACAGCTAAGGGGCACAGTGGGTAGAGCATAAGGTCTGGAGTCAGAAGGATCTTAGTTCAAATCTGGTCACAGACACTAGGTATAAGACTCTGGCAAGTCACTTAACCTTATTTGCCTCAGTTCCTGATATGTAAAATGAACTGGAGAAGAAAATGGCAAACTACTCCTATTTCTTTGCTAAGAAACTCCAAATGGGGTCATGGAAAGTTAGACATGACTGAAAAGCCTCAACAAGAAATAATGAAAGAGACAATTTCAGAGAAACCTGTTAAAACTAGTCTCAGGAAGTGAGAACCGGAAAGATAGTTGGTATAACAACAATATCATAAATTTAAAAACAACAACTTTGAAATATTTAATAACTATATTAAGTGCAGTGACCAATTAAAATTCCAAGGGAATCATGATAGTATAGAATACCTCCCTTCTGACAAAAAAGTGATGGATTCATTGTCTAAGAATGGGATAGGCTTTTGAATATAGCCAATATGGGAATTTGTTTTGCTTTATTTTTATATTTTTATAAGAGTTTTTCTTTTCTTTTTTTCCCATGGAAAGTAATGGTTGGGAGAGTAGAGTTAGTGAGTGTTGAGAAATAAAAGAAAAAAGATAAAGAAAAGATGTTCAATGGAGCATTTTTTAAAAAATAAACATAAAAGAACATAAGGAAATACAGACAAGAAAGAAAACTTTGAAAGTTATATGCAGAATTTATTACACACTTGAAGGAAAGGCAAAGTGCACAAAAGATTAGAAGTTTATATACCATCCTTTTTACCTGTTCTTCCAAATGTATATATGGAAGTGCTAATTTTATTTCACATTTACCAAATCCAGAATAAAAGCAATTCTAAACATTCAAAAAATTTGATAAAAGAGTTAATGGAGTGATTGTAAGTGATCTGATTAAATGGGAAACACACTGGAAGAGCTTAAAAGTTATGATCACAAGTATTTCATCATACCAAAGTTACCCCAGGAACCTAAGAGTAAGTTGGAGCTTTGTAGTAGCCACGGATACCTCTCTGGGGATCTATCCTCATCTATAGGTGTGTGTGCAGGTTAACAGTTAGCAAGTCAGCTCTAGACCAGGAAAAAAGAATTTCAGGGGTTGGTTCCATGTCTTTCACTGATACGTGCAAAACAATATCTAAATGTCAGCTAATAGTATCTCCTGGATGGCATACATTTCTAGTAAAGGATAGCTAATCTTACCAATTTTGAATAATTACTTGGTAGAATCAATACCATCTTCTATATTTTAAAGTACTTGAATTCTTTTGCTATTTTGATGTTTTGTTATTAGGTGACACTATTGCCACAATTCCCTGCTATACACATTTTGTTGGAAACTTAGAGTTTTAGAGCTGAAAGTGAACAAAGAACACATCTCAAAAATGAAAGGGACTAGGGGCAACTTGGAGGCACAGTGAATGGAGCACCACCCCTGGAGTCAATAGGACCTGAGTTTGAATGCAGCCTTAGACACTTGATATTTACTAGCTATATGGTCTTGGGTAAGTCATTGCCTCACAAACGCCCCCCCCCCCAAAAGACCAGACCAAAGATGAAAGGAGCATTAGAATTTCTAATAGAAGGGAACTTAAGATGTAACAACATTAAAAGGAACTTAACATGTAAAATACCAGAGCTGAAGATCTTAGAAGTCATTTAATCCTCTCCTTTCCTTTTATCATAGGAAGATAATGAAAATCTAGAGTGGTTAAGTAATTTGCCCAAAGTCAATCACAACTAGTTAGTGACAAAGCTGGAAATAGCTCCCATCTTTCTTGACTTCTAATTGAGGATTTTCCTTTTTAAGGGTCTGAGTTTCTAGATAAACTTTGCCTATCAATTCTTGTCTGCATTTTTCTAGTAAAATGTATTAAGATCAGGGTATAGGACAATTAGCCTAACTCCTCCAACTTAAGTGAAGATGAGGTTCAAGAGATCTTGGAGGAATAACCCTGGACATAAACAAGTAATTGACTAAATAGATGTAGCTTGGGGGACAAACCTGAGAGTGAAAGAAAATTTCCATACCTTATGGCTAGTCTTTAGGTTCCAGTAGCAGCTCCCCTAAGAATCTTTGCACAGTTGGAGAAGGAAAATAAGAAATGGAGAGATCATGGAGAAGGTGAAAATGTCAGAAAAATGGAGAAAAAGCACAACCTGAAAATTTTGATAACTGTTGCTAAAAGTAGAAGTAATAAAGTAGATGGTGTAATAAAACGTGTGATTTGGCATATTCTGTCCCATATTTTGTCACTGCAGAAAGGCACATACAGGGTGAAGGTACATTTAAAAATTTTCTATCTTGCTAGCAAAAAATCATTACCTATTGGCCAAACTTTTGTTGAGGAGCATGCTTTGTTCTTTCTCTCTGTCTCCAGACAGATAATCCACTGTTGAGACAATAATTGTAGCCTTTCCAGACAGGTGAAAAATGACAGAGATTGTCCTCCATTTGGATTATCCTTCAAGATCCCAGGGTCACCTTCATTTCATCCTGAGATGATAGAATAGATTTTAGTAGAAGTATAATAATTATACTCAATTAGATGTCTGCTTTTATTGAGTTCCTTTCAACAATTTAAATCATAACTCATCTATGTTTGCCCACCTTGAGCAACTCATCCATTTTTTTTCCCTCAAAAGTTTGTCACAAGGGATCTAGTCTCACTGTGATGTAATCTTTCTTTACTTTGTCCCAACATTCAAAACATACTAGTTGAGTAGACTGGTTGTCAATCTGTCATCCCGCACTCTTGCCATTTCAACAGTCTATCTTCTTTAGTCATTCAATTCCTTAATGATATTCTTTACTCTTTTTCTTCCCTGGAATTCCTCTTTGGTCATATGTTGCAGCTTCCTTACACCTACTGTGAGCCTCTCTGTTGCTCTTTGTGTGATATTCATCTATAATTCTTCAGAGACTGTGATATACCAAATCTCACTGCTAAATAGCAATAGGAATATAGTATTAGGATTAAAATGATTTGCCTTTGGAAATTAGAGATCAGCAAATGATATTTGCAATTTCTGAGAGCAGTCTAGCTCTCTTCCTCAATTCTGAGTCCAGCTTATTAAGCATTTATACTGTATGTCCAACACATATATATTATTGGAAAAGTTCTATAGGATATTCACCCTAAATGCATGTTAAAATCTGGGCAATAGACATTTTTCATCCACTTGCTCTATGTGGTATGGATGAATAAACTACACACCTCTGAATGTTCACAGATCTCTTTCAGGAGGCTCTGCAATTCTTTGGATATCATCAAACAGAAGTATCTGAAGGAACAAAATACAGCTGACAAAAATGTGACAATCAGAATAAGAAATTAATACAAATTTTCAAGATAAATATTTGTTACCCAATGGATAGATGGTTAAAAGATATAAATAATTTTCAAATAAATAATAACAATTTGAAAAACTAAACAATTTAATAATCAGATCAGTTAAAATCAAGAGAATTTTTAAAAATCTTTTAATTCTCATAGTATTGAGAGAAATAGTTGTAAATAACAAAAGTAGACACTGATTTGTTGTAAGAAAAAAACACATGATTGGTAAAACAAAAATTGATCTACTATCTACTATCTTTACTTCTAAATTGAAAGTTAATGTTTTGACCAAAAAAGGGACAATAGTAAGAACAGTAAGAAAAAAATATGGCATTACACTAGATTAAAAAAACAGACCAAATATTGTTCCACTGATTATACTATCAGACTATATTATCAGATATTTTTAAGGATTTAAAAAGCATTCTCTTTGCAAAAAAAAAATTATAACACTTTAGTAGCAAAACCTGAGACCAATATAAATTTTTAATAATTGAGTAAATATAATGGTTAAATAGATCTTAATGTATTAAGGTCTTAGAATATCATAAAATCATAATATATGAAGAAGTTAAAGAAATATGAAAAAATACATGATGTGATGCAGAACAAAGAAAACACAATAAAAAGCAAAATAGTTTGTGGCTATAAAAAACGACAATAAACTTTTTAAGTAAAAAATAAGAGATAAGAACGAATGTTATTACCTTATTTTTGTTAAATTTATTTCTTTTTATCAAACAGCAAATAATTTAATTTTTTCTTGCACTGTTACTAATTTATAATGGAATGCAATTCAATAGAAAAATATTTATTGAGTAAGTATTAAATGCTACATATATAAGTCCTAATTTCTACTCTCAAGCTTATATTCTGATAGAGGAAGACAACTCAAACAGAGCAGTAGTTTTTTGGTAGTAGCAACTTAATTACTGTTTTCAGAGCTAGAGTAAGACAGTTATAAGCAATTTAAGCCAGGAATTATAACACTTTCTAAATAAACTGAACTTGATAGCTTTTTGGGGGGAGGGGGCGGTATAAGGCAATGGGGTTGAGTGACTTACCCAAGGTACCCAGCTAAGTAAGTATTAAGTGTCTGAGATTGGATTTGAACTCATCTCCTGACTCCAGAGCCACCCAGTTGCCCCACTGTTTTTATTTTTTAATTTTAAAAAATGATTACAGAATTGGTCAGTGTTAATTTTTCACAGAAAGATGTGAATTGGATAGGCAATGTGCTTATCTCTTGAAGGATAATTGTACTGCTAAGCCATGATCTCAAAAGGTTGCCAAAAAAAAAAAGTCCTAGATATAGTCATCTCAACTGCAAAAATCAGTTCTCTGAGTATTCTGAAAGGATGATCAAAGATTAATAATTTTAGAATTCTACTGTGCTTATTTTCCTTATTCTTGAGAAAAATGGTGAAAACAAAGAATTTAAATATCTATTAAAATGCATTTACCATGAGTGAATTGTCAGTTTTATTAAAATAAATTTGTGACTGACAAATCCCTAAAGAGAAATTCTTAATAAATTTCAGAGGGGAAAGTTTTTGGCATTCATGGAATTCAAAACTACAATTCTTCAAGGTGGCCACTTAGCTAATTTTATGTTTTCTATTTATTCTAATTATAAACCCAAAATGTAATTTTAGCTAGGCAATTATTTGTCCATGTTAAAACAATCTATTAAAATCACAAAACCCCAGAACTGAAAGGAACTTGAGAGCCCACCTAGACTAGCCCATTGCCTTTAGGCAGTGTGCCTGCTTAAACTATTGAAATGCCTCTGGTGAGTGCCCCCACAGAAACCATTCCAGATGAATGAGAAAGTCTCCTGTTTTTAAACACCTCCACATAAAATGATTCCATAATCACCCTTGGTAACCAATTCCAGTATCTAACCACACCCACATTCAGGAAATTCTTCTTAATGTTTAGCCTAAATCCCTCATGCTTCAGAGTAAGCTCATTTCCTCTTGTTCTGTCCAAAAAAGCAATGGGGAACAGCTGGTCTTCAGCGTTTGGATAGGGACCCTTAATATATTTGAAGATCATTATTATATTCATCCCTTAAATCGTCTCTTCTCCAGAGTAAATATTTCCAGTTCCTAGAAGCATCTTCTAAGAAATAAAACCAAACCATTGTGGCCTATTAATATATAAATATTTCCTTTATTTTCAAATATTGATTCAAAGTAAAAATAAAACAAAACAAAAAATTGCAAAGTTAGATTCTGCTTTTATATTTAAATAATGTACATTCATTCATTGACTGATGTGGCAGCAGGAAAAAAATTGTCTCTTTTCAACTTTAAAAGGAGGAGAAGGAGGAGAAGGAGGAGGAGGAAAGGAAGAGGAGGAGGAAAGGAGGAGGGGAGGAGGGGGAGTGGGGAGAGGGAGGAAGAAAGAGGGGGAGGGGAAGAATAACCAAAGGGCAGCTCATGTACTCTTATTAGCTCTCTCTCAGGAGGAGGAAGAGGAGGAGGAGGAGGAGGGGGAGGGGGAGGAAAGGAGGGGGAGAAGCGGGAAAGGAAGAGGGGGAGGAGGAAAGAAGGGGAGAAGGAGAAAGGAAGAGGAGGAAGAAGGGAAGGGAAGGAAGGAGGGGAGGGGGAAGGAAGAAGAAGAAGAAGAAGGAGGAGGAGGAGGAGGAGAAGAAAGAAGAAGGAGAAGAAAGGAGAAAGAAGAAAGAAGAAGAAAGAAGAAGAAGGAAGAAGAAGAAGAAAAAGAAGAAGGAGGAGGAGGAGGAGGAGGAGGAGGAAGAAGAAGAAGAAGAAGAACAAGAAGAAGAAGAAGAAGAAGAAGAAGAAGAAAGGAACTTGAGGAAAGACATAAACAGGAAATACCCAGGATGAACATGTCTGGATAGGTTGAGTTCTACATCATTAGAAGGAAATGGATTAGAACAAATTCATTGAATGATTAAATATTTTTTTTGTCTGGGTGGTTAAGTAGCCCGGATTTGCCAAATTGTTGACATTATGATTATTGAACTAGATTCTTCCAAAAGAACTTATGAACTTGGGCATTTGGGCTCTGCCTATGTTGGACAGGATGGAGGATGGAGAGCTCACTGAAATTGTGGGGATGGATGTGGAAGTTCTCATGTTGTCAAGATTGCACAATACTTCTCTCACACCATGGTTGGTGCCTGAAGACATCTCATATGATTCTGTACCTCTCCAGTAATTGAAGTGTGGTTATTTAAGTATTTTCTCTCCCCCATTTTCCTGTAAAATCCTAGAGGTCTTTTTTCCTACTTTATCTCTGATGATTATATTTATCCTTCATTTTCCAAGAAGACCATAACAATATCAGGGATATTATGTTATGACAAACACATGAATCGGATTTAAGTGAGAGGGTACTGTAATACGTCACCAGCTTCACTTTCTCCTCCAGAGTCACCTGGGTCCAGTGGCCAGATATGAATCAGAATGACTGAAGACAGCCCTGGATGTGAGGAGTTAAGTGACTTGCCCAAGGTCACACAGATAGTAATATTTAGTGTTTAAGGTGACTCCCTACCACCTAACTGAGCCCCTTTGATGGTAAGTAGTTGATTAATGTTTGCTGAATAAAATTTGTAGAATTGTAATATTATATATGAGTTTTAAACTTTAAAGCTTTGACCAGAAGATTAAAGGTTAATTCTTTAAACATCCTTCCCCACAAAGATCCCACATAAGAGAACCTAATATACAGAAAGATGGTTATCATTTCTCCCACTACTCTGACTTAAAGATACTGCTAGAAGATGGTTAAGTAATCCCTTGAATCATTATCCCTCTCCTGCCTTTTCCTTCCCAAATGGAACATAATTAATCCTCGGATCAGTTTTATGATCAGAATGACTCTATTTTACTATGAAAGTGGATTAAATAAGGAGTTAAGAGATTCCTTAGACTAACATTTTGTGGAATTGTGCAATTTCACAAAATTCATTGGCCCTCAGTTTCCTCATCTGTAAAAGGAGGTTGGACTAGATGTTCTGGAATGCCCTTTCAAATTCTGTGATTCTATGACTATTTACCTTGATTGAATTAATCCAGATAATTACAAATTCTCCACTTTGTGCTTGGGGAGACACAGTCATAACAAACTAAGCAAAACCAAATGCCCTTCAATATCCTGTTGTGAACTATAAAATGTCCTCTAAAAATCACATTTTCCCCTCGAAACAGGATGTAGGAAAAGTATTTTCCTATTAAATCCTCTAAAAGTTCAAGTTAAAGTATTTTCTTCAGTTCCTTGACGTCCAACTCAATACAAAATAAATTTTTTAATTATAGAAGACACTGTCAAAAGCAAAAAAGGTGGAAACTTGCATTGAAAACTAAAATATTATGCCAAAAACCAATGCAGAAGTTTTCTAGGGGGAATTTCCACTCTGTATCAGTCAGTTGGTTTCTGCCATTTTGATGGGCACGACCAGTACATGATTTTTTTTTATAAGGTGACTTATGAAACTCCTGGGGTAGATTATTAGGAAGAAATTGCATGAAAATTCCAAAGGGAATGAGGGATGAGGGGGGAAAATGAACTTTTAACTTTTAAGTCATTCATTCCAGGACCATAAATGGATGCCTGTCTGATGGAATAACAGATATTCCCAGAGTTTTTGCTTATCCTGGTTAACTTAAATTAAAACTATTATTTACAAAGTTTTATTTTTTAGTGGAATGAGTTATCATAATTTAAAAGGAAGATCTAGAAATTGGCAGGGTAATATAGATGATCATGGAAAAGACCAAGTGTGCTGCAGTTTTTGGATCTAGGGGAAGAAACATGTGCTGTGGTTCAGTGCTGAAGTCATATGATTTGAGTTCATCACTGCTCTTTATATGTGTCTGTGATGAGAGACTGTGACAAAAAGAATTGACAACTGATGCAGAAATAGTTGTTCTCTCTAGGAGTGAGAAGATAATGCATCAAACTCTTGTGAAGCAAGGAAAACCAGAGGTCATATCTAACCTCTGAGAGATACTAGCTGTGTGACCTTGGGCAAGTCATTTATCAGCTGTTTCCTCAGTTTCCTCATCTGTAAAATGAGGATAATAAGAGCACCTACCTTTCAGGGTTGTTGTAAGGAACAAATGAGTAGTAATTGTAAATCTGGCATCTGAGAATTGCTATCTAAATATTATGATTTTTATTAATAATTATAGTGACTTCTATTAATAAATGTTATTATTAATATTTAATTTAATTTATTATCACTTAATAGATATAATTTTATACAATGTTTTAAGGTTGCCTGATCTCTATAAATGTAGGACATCTTGTTTATGTGATCCAGAAGCTTAGGAAGAATAAAGTCTACATTTAGTAACCTTCTCCATGATCTCTGGGTAACAAGTGGTAACAATTGCCAAATAACCATTCTTTTTTTTTTAAAGCATATTTGCTGTCGAATATTGGTGAAAATGAAATGTCAACATCTAAAATTAGTTTCTCAAGAAGATGTCCCAGGTATTTGTCTCTGATTTCTTTCCTGATATGAAATGCCTATCTGCCAATATTCAGCTAAGACAAGGAGAATATGGGATGATATAGACTTCCTAAGGAATCAGGTAAAAGGTATTGTAGATAAAATATAGACTGACTTTTGGGGAACAAAAAGAAATTAAGATAAATGGAACATAGTAAGAACTGGTACTTTCATGAAATCCTCACTATCTCTAATTATTAATGACTTTATCCCTTCAAATCCATATAGCACTTTGTCAGTCTCCAATGTACTTATCAGATAGTGTATGGAATTATAATTATAGTGTTTATGCCTTATCCCTCTATTCCACAATGACAAATAACCTATATTTTCTATAGGAAGGAAGGAAACAAGCATTTATCAAGCTAAAAGTTTTACAAATATTATCTCATATGATCTTCACAACAATCCTGTGAGCTTGATGTTGTTATTATCCCCAGTTTATAGATGAGGAAACTGAGGCAGACAGCCACCGGAGTCACATAATTGATTAGCTTAGCAGTTATTTTTATGTTTACCTCTCCCTTTCCAATTTGAATGCTTTGGGAAATTTTGCATACCTTTGGATATGCCTATGGAGATAATCAGAGTTAGACATGGAAAGGAGAAAGCTTAAGAAAGGTGGGGTGAGAAGACAGCAGTTGAAGGATCCAGGAACTATTTTTGTCTTCATCGTTTAAAAAATATTTGTTTTTCCAACCACATGCAACAGTAGTTTTTAGCAATAATTTTTTTACAAGGTTTAGAGTTTTACATTTTTTCCTCTCTTCCTCCCTTCCCTCCCTCCCTCCCCTTGACAGAAAGGGGATATAGGTTCTACATTTATAACCACGTTAAATATAGATTCATACTGATCATGTTGTGAGAGAAGAATCAGATCCAAAAGGAAGAAAGAAAACATTAGGGATAACAAATTTACATAATACATAAGGCATTGGTCTTCATTTAAACTCTTCAGTTCCTTCTTTGGAAATGGATGGTATTTTCTATCAAAAATCTTTTAAAATTGTCCTTAACTATTGTACTGATGGAATGAACATGCCCATCGTGGTTGATCAACACCCCATGTTGTTGTTAAGTATAATGTCCTTCTGGTTCTGCTCTTTTCACTCAGCATCAATTCATAGAAGTCTTTCCAGGCTTTTCTGAAATTCCATTCCTCATGATTTCTTATAGATAATAGTCTTCCATCATATACATAGACCATAATTTGTTCAGCCATTTCCTAATTGATGGGCATCTCCTTGATTTCCAATTATTTGCCATTACAAACAGAGCTGCTATGAATATTTTTGTACATGTGGGATTTTTGCCCTTTTTCATGATCTCTTCAGGTTACAGACCGAGTATTGCTAGGTCAAAAGGTGTACATATTTTTCTTTTTCCACTGATCCACCATTCTATTTCTTAGCCAGGATCAGACAGTTATGATGTCTGCTGCTTTATAATTTTAGATCTGGTATGACCAGGCTGCCTTCCTTTGTATTTTTTCCCTATTAATTCCGTTGATATTCTTGACCTTTTGTTCCTCCGTAAGAATTTAGTTATTTTTTCTGGCTAACTAAAATAATTTTTTTTTGGAAATTTGATTGGCATGGCACTAAATAAGTAATTTAATTTAGGTAGAATTGTCATTTTTATTATATTAGCTTAGCCTACCCATGAGCAATTGATATTTGCCCAGTTATTTAGATCTGATTTTATTTGTATGAAAAGTTTCTAAGTCTGCCTTGGCAGGTAGGACTCCCAAGTATTTTGCGTTGTCTAAAGTTATTTTATTTTATTTTATTTTTTTAGGTTTTTGCAAGGCAAATGGGGTTAAGTGGCTTGCCCAAGGCCACACAGCTAGGTAATTATTAAGTGTCTGAGGCTGGATCTGAACACTGGTACTCCTGACTCTAGGGCCAGTGCTTTATCCACTGTGCCACCTAGCTGCCCCCTAAAGTTATTTTAAATGGGATTTCTCTATCTCTTCCTGCTGTATCTTGTAATATATAGAAATGCTGAGGATTTGTGTAAGTTTATTTTATATCCTGAGACTTTGCCAAAGTTGCTAATTGTTTCTAGTAGTTTTTAGATGATTTTCTAGGGTTCTCCAGGTATACCATCATATCATCTACAAAGAGTAAAAGTTTTGTTTCTTCATTACTGATTCTAATTCCTTTAATTTCTTTTTCTTCTCTTATTGCTAACATTTCTAATACAATATTAAATAATAGTGATGATGATGAGCATCCTCATTTGACCCCAGTCTTATTGTGAATGCTTCTAGCTTATTCCCCCTTACATATGCTTGTTGATGGTTTTAGATAGATAATGCTTAATATTTTTCAAAAAAAACATTCCATTTATTCTTAGTTTCTCTAGTGTTTTTAATAGGAATGAGTGCTGGATTTTGTCAAAAGCTTTTTTTCAGCATCTATTGAATCATATGATTTGTTGGGTTTGTTATTAATAAGGTCAATTAGCTAATAGTCTTCCTAATGTTGAACCAACCCTGAATTCCTAGTATAAACCCTGCTTGATCAAAGTGTATTATCCTAGTGATAATTTGCTGTAATCGTTTTGCTACTATTTTATTTAAAATATTATGTGTCCTTATTAAGGAAATTGGTCTATAATTTTCATTCTCTGTTTTGACTCTTCCTGATTTAGGTTAGAGCACTATATCAGTGTCATAGAAGGAATTTGGCAGACCACCTCCCTTCATCTATTTTTTCAAATGGTTTATATAGAATTGGAACTAAGTGTTCCTTGAATGTTTAGTAGAATTCACTTGTGAATCTATCTGGCCCTGGAGATTTTTTTCTTAAGGAGTCAATTGATGTCTTGTTCAATTTCTTTTTCCCAGATAGGGTTATTTAAGTATTTGATTTCCTCTTCTTTTAACATGGGCAATTAATATTTTTGTAAATATTCATCCATTTTACTTAGATTATCAAATTTATTGGCATACAGTTGAGCAAAATAGGTCTGAATTATTACTTTTAAATTCCTCATTGAATTCACCTTTTTTATTTTTGATACTAATATGGTCTTTTTTTAAATCAAATTAACCAAAGGTTAATTTTAAATTTTAATCTATTTTTTTAATAAAACTCTTGGTTTCATTTATTAGTTCAATAGTTTTCTTGTTTTTGATTTTATTTTTTTCACCTTTAATTTTCAGAATTCCTAATTTGGTATTTAATTGGGGATTTTTAATTTGTTCTTTCTGTTGCATGCTCAATTCATTGATCCCTTTTATTAAAAATTGCTTTGGCTGTATTCCATAAGTTTTGGTATGTTGTCTAATTGTTGTCATTGTCTCTAATGAAATCATTCTTTCTTTGATCTGTTGTTTGATCCACCCATTCTTTAAAATTAGGTTATATATTTCTAATTAGATTTAGCTCTATCTCTCCATGAACTTTATTGCAATGTGATTTTTATTGCATCATGATCTGAAAAGAATGCATTCAATATTTCTGCCTTTCTGAATTTGATTATGAGGTTTTATGTCCTATAATACATGGTCAATTTTTGTGTAGGTGTCATGTACCACAGGGGAAAAAAGTATATTCCTTTCTATCACCATTCATATCTCTCCAGAGATCTATCATATCTAAGTTTTGTAACATTGTATTCATCTCCTTAACTTCCTTCTTATTTTATGGTTAGACTTGTCTAATTCTGAGAAAGGGAGGTTGAGGTCCCCCACCAGTAGAGTTTTGCTCTCTATGTCTTCCTGTAACTCATTTAACTTCTCTAAGAATTGATGCTATACCACTTGGAACATATGCATTTAGTATTGAAATTACTTCATTGGCTAGTTCATTTTAGGAGAATGGAGTTTCTTCCTTTTCTCTTTTGTCTTCATCTTTTACTAGGGAGTTAGCATGGAACATTTGGAAGACCCAGGAGATACTCATTGTGGCCTGAAAAACTGAGATTGGAATGAGAGCATTTTGGGAGCAGAGAGGCAGATGGTCAGTAGATAAAAGTATCTGACCTGGAATCAGGAAGACTTTTTTTTTTCCTGAATTCAATTCTAGCTTCACACTTGCCAATTGTGTGACCTTGGACAAATCACCCTACTTTGTTTGCCTTGTTTCCTCATCTGGAAAATGAGCTGGACAAGGACATGGAAAATCAATTTGCCAAGGAAAACCCTCAAATGGGGTAAAGAAGAGTCAGTCATACATTCATACTTAGAGCTATGATTATTGTTATACATTCCACCATGTCATTGTTTCTCAGACCTTCACTAGGAGCAAACAGTAACCTTATTAGAAAAAGAAAGCTCAAGCTTTGGAGTTAGGATAACCACTTTTGCTCTTGTCTTTGCATTTCCAGTCTCATTGCCCAGTGGCTTGATCTGTTCATGATTTCAGGCAGGTTCCTGTGGATTTAGATCTTCTCCCCTGTACAAGTTGACTGTTAAGATCTTGGCATTCCTTCTGAGTCTCAGACATAGTTATCTAATTCTGAGAGAGGGAGGTTGAAGTCCCCATTTGTAGAGTTTTGCTGTAGATTAGGAGTTCTTAGCCTGGACTCGTTTCAGTTTCCTCAACTGTTTTAAAAAGGGGGGAGTTTTGCTCTAGATTCAGGGTTCTTAGCCTGAGCTCGTTTCAGTTTCCTCATCTGTTAAGAAAGGGGGGTTGGCTAGATTAGGGGTTCTTAGCCTGGGCTCATTTCAGTTTCCTAATCTGTTTCAAAAAGGGGGAAGTTTTGCTCTAGATTAGGGGTTCTTAGCCTGGGCTCGTTTCAGTTTCCTCATCTGTTAAGAAAGGGGGGTTAGCTAGATTAGGGGTTCTTAGCCTGGGCTCGTTTCAGTTTCCTCATCTGTTTAAAAAAGGGGAAGTTTTGCTCTAGATTAGGGGGTTCTTAGCCTGGGCTCGTTTCAGTTTCCTCATCTGTTTAAACAAGGGGGGGTTTTCCGCCAGATTAGGGGTTCTTAGCCTGGGCTCGTTTCAGGTTCCTCATCTGTTTAAACAAGGGGGAAGTTTTCCGCCAGACTAGGGGTTCTCAGCCTGGGTTCGTTTCAGTTTCCTCATCTGTTTAAACAAAGGGGAAGTTTTCCGCCAGATTAGGGGTTCTTAGCCTGGGCTCGTTTCAGTTTCCTCATCTGTTTAGAAAAGGGGGAAGTTTTGCTCTAGATTAGGGGGTTCTTAGCCTGAGCTCGTTTCAGTTTCCTCATCTGTTTAAACAAGGGGGAAGTTTTCCGCCAGATTAGGGGTTCTTAGCCTGGGCTCGTTTCAGGTTCCTCATCTGTTTAAACAAGGGGGAAGTTTTCCGCCAGACTAGGGGTTCTCAGCCTGGGTTCGTTTCAGTTTCCTCATCTGTTTAAACAAAGGGGAAGTTTTCCGCCAGATTAGGGGTTCTTAGCCTGGGCTCGTTTCAGTTTCCTCATCTGTTTAAAAAAGGGGAAGTTTTGCTCTAGATTAGGGGGTTCTTAGCCTGGGCTCGTTTCAGTTTCCTCATCTGTTTAAACAAGGGGGAAGTTTTCCGCCAGATTAGGGGTTCTTAGCCTGGGCTCGTTTCAGGTTCCTCATCTGTTTAAACAAGGGGGAAGTTTTCCGCCAGATTAGGGGTTCTTAGCCTGGGTTCGTTTCAGTTTCCTCATCTGTTTAAACAAGGGGGAAGTTTTCCGCCAGATTAGGGGTTCTTAGCCTGGGCTCGTTTCAGGTTCCTCATCTGTTTAAACAAGGGGGAAGTTTTCCGCCAGATTAGGGGTTCTTAGCCTGGGTTCGTTTCAGTTTCCTCATCTGTTTAAACAAGGGGGAAGTTTTCCGCCAGATTAGGGGTTCTTAGCCTGGGCTCGTTTCAGTTTCCTCATCTGTTTAAAAAAGGGGAAGTTTTGCTCTAGATTAGGGGGTTCTTAGCCTGGGCTCGTTTCAGTTTCCTCATCTGTTTAAAAAAGGGGAAGTTTTGCTCTAGATTAGGGGTTCTTAGCCTGGGCTCATTTCAGTTTCCTCATCTGTTTAAAAAGGGGGAGTTTTGCTCTAGATTAGGGGTTCTTAGCCTGGGCTCGTTTCAGTTTCCTCATCTGTTTAAAAAGGGGGAGTTTTGCTCTAGATTAGGGGTTCTTAGCCTGGGCTCGTTTCAGTTTCCTCATCTGTTTAAAAAGGGGGAGTTTTGCTCTAGATTAGGGGTTCTTAGCCTGGGCTCGTTTCAGTTTCCTCATCTGTTTAAAAAAGGGGAAGTTTTGCTCTAGATTAGGGGGTTCTTAGCCTGGGCTCGTTTCAGTTTCCTCATCTGTTTAAAAAAGGGGAAGTTTTGCTCTAGATTAGGGGTTCTTAGCCTGGGCTCATTTCAGTTTCCTCATCTGTTTAAACAAGGGGGAAGTTTTCTGCTAGATTAGGGGTTCTTAGCCTGGGCTCGTTTCAGTTTCCTCATCTGTTTAAAAAGGGGGAGTTTTGCTCTAGATTAGGGGTTCTTAGCCTGGGTTCGTTTCAGTTTCCTCATCTGTTTAAACAAGGGGGAAGTTTTGCTCTAGATTAGGGGTTCTTAGTCTGGGCTCGTTTCAGTTTCCTCATCTGTTTAAAAAAGGGGAAGTTTTGCTCTAGATTAGGGGTTCTTAGCCTGGGGGGTTTGGCTGGATTGGGGGTCCTTATCCTGGCTCCAGCTGCAGTTTCCTCCCGGCCCGGCGCCCCCACAAGTCGGGAAGGCCGGGGGCGCAGCCTCGGGCCCCGCCTTAGTCCCCTCTTGCCCCGGTTTGCCGCTCGTTGGGGTCCGGGGGCGTCTCCCTTCGGAGACCGGCGGGGAGGGCAGAGCGGGCATTCCCAGAGCGGAGGCAGCGGGGCCCGCGGAGACGCGCACGCGCGCGCTCCCGAAGAGCCGGGCGGGGAGAGCGCTTCTAGGGAGCGCGCGCGCGCTCCTCGCCGGGGCTCGGGCCGCCGCGCTACTTCCGGCGGCTGGGAGCGACGCGGAACTTGAGCGCCGGACACGGGTTGCCGGGGGGGAGGGTCGGGCCGGAGGGACGGAGCCCTTCTGCTTCCGTAGTGGGCGGGGCCGGGCGGACACGGTGGCGGCGGAGACGGGGCACCATGGCGGTGGACATCACGCTGCTGTTCCGGGCCAGCGTGAAGACGGTGAAGACCCGGAACAAGGCCCTGGGGGTGGCGGTCGGCGGCGGCGGGGGAGGGGCGGACGGCGCCCGCGATGAGCTGTTCCGCAGGAGCCCCCGCCCCAAAGGGGACTTTAACAGCCGGGCCCGGGAAGTGGTGAGTTGCCGGGGCAACGGAGTGGGGGGTCCCTGCCGCGTGGGCCGCGGAGCCGGGCCCCGGGACCCCTGGGCCGCCGCGCGCCCGCCGCCCCCCGTCAAAGCCGGAGGCACCGTTCGGGGCTCAGTTTACCTCGTCTGCGGCCGGCCCCGCGGTGGCCGAGGCCTCTCCCGGGGCTGGCACTCAGCGCGTGCCGTGGTGATTGATTCACTCATTGATCAACCCATGATGTGTTTATTAATTGATTAACCCATGTTGTGTTGATTGATTGATTAACCCATGATGTGTTTAGCCATTAACCCATGACGTGTTGATTGATTGACCCATGAGGTGTTGATTGATTGATTGATTGATTAACCCAGGCATGCTTTCCTAGTCCGTATTTTCCAAAACATTTAATCTTTCTGAGCCTCGTGCCTCCCGTCTGTAAAGGGAAGATGTCCCAGTGTTTGCATCGCTTCTCTTCAGGGGCTGCTGTTGTGGGGAAAGCTATAAAAACGTCAGTTATTAAGATTTTTTGCTTTTAACATTAGCAAAGAATTTTGTACGGATCCCATTTTATCCTCACCACAACCCTGGGAGGGCGCTGCAGTTATCCTCATTTTGTAGTTCGGGAAACTGAGGCATGGGGAGGCTAAGTGGCTTCCTTACAGGAAGTGGACTTCCAGGCCCACCCGCTTGACCACCTGGCTACCTCAGGAGTGGATCTCAAAGTCCTTTCCAATACTGTCATCGTAAGAATCTGAGGATAAGGTGGTGGAAGAAGTGGGGGAAAGGGTCCCTAGGCGGAGGGAGAACACTTCACCAGAGACCAGGTGAGCATCTTCAGGGATCAGAACAGTTGTCATGTGGACAAGGGATCAGATTTGATCTGCTTGACCCTAGAGGTCACACTTAGATCCTTGAGTTCAAGTTGCTGAGGGAGCAGGTCTTGGCTCCATGTAAGGAAATCATTTTTTGAAAAAATAATTGTCTCTAGGGGGGCACCTAGGTGGCACAGTGGATAGAGCACCGGCCCTGGAGTCAGGAGTACTTGGGTTCAAATCCAGCCTCAGACACTTATTAATTTACCCAGCTGTGTGGCCTTGGGCAAGCCACTTAACCCCATTTGCCTTGCAAAAACCTATATATATATAATATGTATGTATATATATATATATATATATATATATATATATAGTCTCTGACATGCATAATGCATATTCCTGTGACCCTTTGCAGGTAACTTTATTTCTTTATTGAGAAGGCTTGACTAGATGATTTCTGAGGACCCTCCCAGTAGCAGTGAGATTTATAGTAAATGATTATTAATTAAATTAAAGTTATTCCAAAGGTGAAATGGGCTTCTTCTTGATGTCTTAAAGCAAAGGCTTAGATGCTTACATTTTACAGATATTGGAAAAAAGGATTCTCTCTGGAATAGTCTGAACTAGAGAGAAGTTGTCCTCCAGTTTTTTAATTGTACATCCTTACTAAAATGTTTTTAAGCAAATCTCTCCAACATGTGTATGTTACTTATTTGTTAAATATTTATAAATGCTTGTCATTCAGCTAGCTTTTATTAAGTACCTACTATGTAACAGGCACTATGCTAAGCACTGGGTTACAAACAATCCCTGTTCTCAATTAACTCACAGGCCACAAGGGCCAAAAACATGGAAACAACTGTGTACAAACAGGATGAAGGAGGGGTAGTCTCAAAGGGAAGGCCCTAGGATTAAGGAGGTCTGGTAAAGGCTTTTGCAGAATGTGGGGTTTTAGTTGAGTCTTGAAGGAAGTCAGAGAAGCTAAAAGGCACAGATGAAGAACATTTCCAAGTGCAAAGGAAAGCCAATGAGAGTGCTTGGAGTTGAGAAATGGTGTGTCACATGGAAAAAACTCAGAGGAGGCCCATTTCACTGAATCATAGAGTACATGCAGTTTTTTTTTAAATTTAATCCTAGGGGTGACAGGGAACCATTGGAATTTAGTGATGGGGAGGGGGGTTGACATGAACAGCACTTTAACAGTTGAGGTTGGAATGGAGTAGGGAGAAATTTGAGGCAGGAGGATCAGAGTGTGGCAGTGTCATATTAGAGAGGGGAAAATAAGGGAGAGATATTATAGGGGAGGTTAAAACTAAGAGCATCTGCCCAGTTCGGAAAGCTTGTGTAGACAAAATGATTGCACTTGGCATAGGAAAAGAAATAATATACACACAAACTCTCTGATTATGTGCATGTATGTATATATGTGTATAGTTATTATAATCTTGATGACCAAACTCTTATCAGAGAAATTTGATACAAAGTTTTTTTTCTCATTTGATCACTTACCTTTGTTTCATTGGTGAATTAATTTTGTCTGTGCAAAGCTTTCCAATATGTCAAATTTGGCACTCAAAGTCCTTCATGACCTAGTCTTCCCCTTCTAGTCCCCAGTTTGATCCAGTAACACTGGCCTCCTGCCTGTTCCATTAACAACACCCTTCATCTTTTGACTCCAAACATTCTCCATCGACTGTTTCTCATACCTGGAAAACTCCCCTTTTCTCTGCTCAGACTACTGGCCCCTCTGACTTTCCTCTGATTCTTAGGTAAAATCCCTCTTTCTAGAGGAAATCTTTTCCAATTTCTCTTAATTCTATACCTTCCTTTTGCATATATATGTTTTCATGTTGTCCCTCCCTTTAGATTCTCAGTGACCATTTTACCCTCCATTTTCTAGGACATCAGGGCAGTTTTCCTTGATGTTTCCCCTTAGATTTTAAACTCCTTGAGGACAGGGAATTTCTTGGTTTTTTTTCCTCTATAAATAGTCCTAGGCACAGAGTAGATGCTTAAGTAATGTTTATTAATTGACTAATTGAAATGCAAATCAGAATAAGCCTGCAGTTTTACTTCACATCTGAAAATATGAAAAGATTGCAAAAAAAATGGCCAAACTTAATGTTGGAGGGGTTATAGGATAATAGGCACACAAATACGTTGTTCTGGAGCTGTGAGGTGATACAGCCTTTTTGGAAAATAGTTTATAATTTCTCAAATAAAGGGGCTAAGATATTGAACTTAAATCCCAAAGAGCCTATCATTAAGAAGAAAGTCCCCATATACCCAAAATATTAATAGCAGCACTTTTTCTGATGGCAAAGAATTGGAAACTGAATAGATGCCCATTAGTCATGGTGCACAAATGTAATGGAATATTATGGTGCTATTAGAAATTATGTCTTTTATGTATGTGAGAATCATGGCAAGATCTACAGAACCTGAGGCTAAGGGAAGTAAGCAGTGGCAAGAACACAATATACATAATAATTACTTAAATGTAAATGGAAAGAATAACTCACCAAAAAAATCAGTGAATATCACAATTCTAAAGATCAAGCATGACTCAAATGGAGAGATATGAGAAGATAGCTAAAACCTACTCTTTGGTGGAAGGTCCACAGTTGTTAGCCATTGCACATGCTTTGGAACTTTTTCAATGTAGTGATCATTTGTATTGATGTGTTTCCTCTTTGGAAAAATATTTGTTGTATAGAATTAATTCTGTAGGAGGAGGAAGGGGAAAGATCCAGGGATTAGCTATGATGATGTCAGAAATAGAAGACATCAATAAAAACTTACTTTGGGATTATCTTTGGGATATCTGTTTTGAGATATCCAGTAGGCAACTGGATGCAAGATCAGACCTCAGCATAGAAGTTAGGATTGGATAAATAGTTTGGAGAATCATCAGCATAGAGATAATAACTGAATCTATGGGAACTGATGGGAAACCCAAGTGAAATTGTGTGTGTGTGTGTGTGTGTATGGTCATGAGAGTAGAGAGAAGACAGATGCCAGAAATGTAGAGATAGACTTGATAGTCTCTGGAACTGATTGAATAGGTAAAGTAGTAAAGTGATAAAGGTGACACTGAGCTTATAAACCTGAAAGCCTGGAGGGAGATTGGTGCCCTCCAAACAAATAAGGAAGTTTTGTAAAGGGGCAAGTTTGAAAGAAAAATAATGTAAGACATCTGCATCTGTCCATCCTTGGTCATCCCATGCAACTCATTCTACTTTACCCAAACCAGAAAGGGAGAGGCAGGGCTTCTACTGCATCCCTCCCCTACCTGCTCTATGGTGCTATGGGAGGAGTAGAGCAGTTATTAGGTTTAACTGTCCTGAGACCATAACCTGACAAGATTATCCAGGAAGGTGAAGTGGAGAGGATTGACTTCCTAGGACTTTTACCTTTACTGGTATGCCAGGCACATCATGCAATGCTGGGAAACAACAGGCAATTCATGTCCACTGACTAACTTTTTCTCTTTCTACAGCAGATCTCTCTATGTCCCTTCTTCCCCACCATAGACCCATTACCCTAGTCCTAGTGCTCATCATTTCTCACTAGTATCAAGCTTTAGTGGAAATATCCTAACTCCCCCCCCCCCCATCATTGACTTAGAAAACTGTCAATTAGCATTGTGTGTAGTATTTTTATTTTGCTAAAAGGACAAACAGCAACATTATTTTAATCTGGTTTGGGTTGCACCTGGCACTGCTGAATTTGACACCTCTGCCCTAGACTGTTGCAATAGCCTATTGGGAAATGATTTTTCCCGAGTCAATCTGTCTTATATGTAACTGAAATTATGGAGCCTGTGCCATTAGGATCAATCAAATTGAACTCCTTCTACAACCTGCCCCCTCTTCATGTCATACTCTGCCATCCAGACTTCTTGCTGCCCTACACTCTACCGCTCTTTTCTGCCACTCTCTGAAGTCAGGGAATGATTTTGTTCTTCTTGGTATTCCCAGTCCTTACTTAGCACCTTGCCTGGCCCCAAAAGGTGCTTATAATGAAAACAATGTGACGTCTCCCTTAGCAAGAGTTAACTCCCTCTTTGAAGACTCTTGAAATCCCTTATTTCTTGTAAGACTAGGTTCAAGCATTATTTTCTTTCTTTTTTCTTTTCAGTAAATTTGTATTGATGTGGATAGAGTACCATACCTAGAGTCAAGAAGTCCTGAGTGCAAATCCTGCCTCAGACACTTATAACAAGGAATATATTTTCTTAAATGTTATCATTATCTTTTGTTGATCACTAATGATATTGATTTGTATTTCTTTGTTTACTTATTCCCTGGTTTATATATTAATACAATATTTGTCCCATAAAAGGAACTCAATAGAAGGCTTTCTTTTCTACATTTTGGAATAATTTGTGAAGTATTAGTTTTGTTTTTTAAACAGTTGATAGAATTCTCCTTAAATCAGTCAGGATTAGAATGTGTTTTTCTTTATTAGTTCCTTTACTTTTCTCTTTCCTTTTTAAAGAGTGAATTATTTAAATTCTCTATTTTTTTCTCTCAGTTTGATAATTTTCTACTTTTAAAAGTCGTTTTAGTTTAAGTTCTTCATTTTGTTCTCATTATTATGGGTAATCTGATAATTATTTCTTTTATTTGATTATTTCACCTTTTCATTCATTATTTGTTCATTTGATTTCCTATTCTCTTTTTAATCAACTTGATTTAAGGTATATCAACTTTGTTGGTTTCCTTTTAAGAACTAGCTTTTAGTTTGATTCTTTCTGTAATCATTTTGGTTTCCAATTTGTTTCTTATTTGTGTTTATTTTGGAATTGATTATTCAGTTTCTAAATTTTTAGCCCATTAATATTTAGCTCATTAATCTTCTTTTCTATTTTTGATAGTGATATGTTAGGGATGTAACTTTTCTCCTTGTTATATCCAAGAAATCTTGTTATTTTGTCTTATTATTGTTATCTTTCTTTTGTTCTTTGAACCATCCATTTATGTTTTTTTGTTGTTTCTGTTTGTCATAGTATGCTCTAAAATATGATTACTATTTCTGCCTTTTTGTATTTATTAACAGCATCTCTCTGCCCTGATAATATAGTCATTTTTTAAAAAAGTTTCCATGTGCTACTGAAGTCTTAGCTCTGATTTATGCAGCAATTTCTTCAGTTATATAATTTCTCTTTTATCTCTCTGTTAGACTTGTCCAATCCTGAGAGAGGAATATTAAAGTTTCTTGTTATTATTGTGTTTCTATCTGTATCTTTCTGCAATTCAGTTAATTTTTTCTTTGTGAATTTGGAGTACATAAGTTTTGTTATTAGTTTGTTATCTATTGTTTTCTTCAGCATGGTGTAATTTCCTTGTGTTTCTTCATTTATAATATGAATTTCTGTTTTTTGCTTTTTCTTGATTGCAATTCCTGCTGTTTTGGATTTAACTTATGTGTAGTAAATTTCAATTTTAATAATTAATTAATTTTAATTCTGTGTTTCTGCTTTTAATATGTGTTTCTTATAAGCAGCAACAAATTTTAAATTCAGTTTGTTGCTTTCTTCCATTTTATTGGACTGTTTAATCCATTTATATTTAAAGTTATGAGTTAAATTCACATTTTACTCTATTTGTGTTTCTAGTATTTTTTTCTCAATTACAAGTTTTTCCCCTTTTTACTCTTTTAAAACAAAATTTTGACCCTGTGTTTATTTTTGCTTAATCTACTTGAAGACTTGTTCCAACAGGCTCTTTTCCTCCCTATCTCAACCCCCAACCCCCTTTCCTCTGGTTTATCACCACTTCCCTTAGTTTGGAAGTTTTACTCATTTTTTCTTTCTTCCTTTTATATAGTTAACATAATTTTCAATTTTTTGAATTTTATTTTTTTCTCAAGTTAAGTTAATTCAAAAAATCACTTCTCTTCTCCAACTTCTTCTTTTTTCACCTTTTTGTAGGAAAGATTTTTTTTTACCATGTTCCCTTCTTTACTGTCATTCTTTTCCTTTTCTGCCTTTTCTTTGATCCATCATTTTTATATATATGCCTTTTTAAATTTGTTTTTGTGTTCTTCATGAAATTAAACCTTATAAAGTAATAGTTTTGAGTTCTATTTTCTAAAAATGTTTAATTTTGATTTTTAGTAATATTTAAACAACATTTATTGCTATTGTCCTATATCCCCAGTCTTTCTTCTTGACAAAATCTTTATAAGGCATCTATAGCTAAATTGAGGGCATCCTCAAAAAGAGGCTTAATAGGGAACAACTGGGTTTATAGAAGGCAATGAACCTTCTCATTAGGATCATAGATTTAGAGTTGAAGTTAGAACTATGGGACAGCTAAGTGGTGCAAGGGATAGAGCACTGACCTTGGAGTTAGGAGGACAGGAGTTCAAATGTGGCCTCATAGACTTGACACTTAACTAGCTGTGTGACTCTGGGCAAGTCACTTAACTCTGACTGTCTCACATCCAGGGCCATCTCCAGTTGTCCTGATTCATATCTGACCATTGAATCACTCTGGAGAAGAAAGTGAGGCTGGTGACTTAGCACAGCCCCCTCTCATTCAAATCCAGTTGACGTCATGCTTGTCATGCCATCATCCCCCTGATGTTATAGTCTTCTTCAAAAATGAAGGACTAACATTATTATTGAGTCTAACTTTTTTTTACAATAGGAAATCAAGGCCCAGAAAGGTTCAGTGACTAGCCTGAGATCACAGAAGTCACCATTTATGGGGTGACAATTGAACCCAGATCCTCTCAGTTAAATTCAGTACCATTTTACAATTGACTGAAAATTTTAATATGAGTACTTTTTATTATGAAAAATCATTTTATTTGGTAGAGGAAACTGCCACTTTTATAGGTTTTTTAAATCATCCATCCATATATCAAAATCATTCAATATTTTTAAAAGTGTAGAACAGTAGAAAAAGCTTAATTTTTTTTTTTAGATTTTTCAAGGCAATGGGGTTAAGTGGCTTGCCCAAGGCCACATGGCTAGGTAATTATTAAGTGTCTGAGGCCGGATTTGAACCCAGGTACTCCTGACTCCAAGGCTGATGCTCTATTTCACTGCACCACCTAGCCACCAAAAGCTTAATATTTAACAGTTAAAATTTTTTTTTGAATACTCTGCATGTCATTGAAGAAGCAATGCTCTCTGAGTGTATTTTTTTCTTTTTCCTTAGATCATAGCCATGAATCTTTAAGATGATAAATTTAGTGGTAGTCAGAGCCCTCAACCACTTGGAGTTCAGTCTTTTTAATTGACAGATGACAAAGCCAAGGCCTACAAAATTGGTTTTGATACTGCTCATCTCACTCAGCATCAGTTCATTTAAGTCCTTCTAGGCTTCCCTGAATTATGGGCCAGTATCTTTGACCTGAATTCTGTTATCTTTTAATGTTGTCTACAGTTATATTATTAGACATTGTAGGTATTGCTCTTTTGTCTTTGTTTTCTTCTCCGTACATCACTTCATATATATTTCTCTGAATTGTACAAATTCACCATGTATTATGCTACTTGGCTACTTCTTTTGTAGAGACTTTACCCAAGTTTTCATACTTCTGCAGCTTATCCTAACTTCATCCTTAACTATGTGTTTGGGGTTTTTTTTAGGTTTTTGCAAGGTAAGCTGGGTTAAGTAGCTTGCCCAAGGCCACACAGCTAGGTAATTATTAAGTGTCTGAGGTTGGATTTGAACCCAGGTACTCCTGACTCTAGGGCTTGTGCTTTATCTACTACGCCACCTAGCCACCCCTGACTATGTGTTCCTAAAATCCCCTTTAGTTATAAAATTCTAAAATTTAAAAAAAAAATGTATAAAACAATATGACTTCTGTCCACTGGGTAAATATCTGTGAATTTCTGAGGACATTTATAACAATCTATAGTCATTGACCTTAAATCTTAAAAGTTTCAAGTTTAAGTTGACTTGAAAAGAGGTCTTTTCTCCAAGAAAATAAAAATAAATAAAAGGAATGAAAGTTGTGTGCTAAATACTCCTAAACAATCTGGGTAAGGAAATCTTTGACCATAATTGTAACTTAAAACTTATAATACTTTATTCATTCATTCATTCATTTATTTATTTATTTAGTTTTTTTTAAGGCAATGGGGTTAAGTGGCTTGCCCAAGGCCACACAGCTAGGTAATTATTAAGTGTCTGAGGTCGGATTTGAACCCAGGTACTCCTGACTCTAAGGCCAGTGCTCTATCCACTGTGCCACCTAGTTGCCCCAAAACTTATAGTACTTTAAAAAAAAATCTTTCAGCTTCTCAAAGTAAAAAAATAAATAAATAAAAGTACTTGAGATTGACTGTTCTTGCTTATTGACATCATTGCATTTGCCTCTTTGACCAGGCTATCCCTTTCATTGAATGGAACTGTCAGCAAAATTAGTTAGCAATATGAAGCCTTCATTAAAGTAAAAACAAGACCATTAAGAAAAAGGATATTCTTTTTTTAAAAAAAATACTGAACTTTATATCTCTGTCAGATATGTTAGATAATTTGACCAGCAAAACTGTCAATCTATTATGACTGGAATAAAGATAATATCATGACAGGAATAAAGATTATAAATTTTCAATTAGAAATAAATTCAATTATATCATTAACTTTGTGTGATCTTGGCAAGAACCTTATTATCTTTGGGCCTTGATTTCCTTATCTGTAAAATAAAAGATTTGGAATAGATGATCTTAACCTTAACTTTTTGAACTAAAGTACTCAAAAATATATGCTTAATATTTAAAAAAATGTTAATTATCCATAACTTTTTTGCTTTCAAATGGGTTTCCATATCCTCAAAAACACATATCCTGTGGCTTTTATCCAGTGTCTGGTCCACTTCTGCAGGCTTACCTCCATTTTCATGACTCCAGGGCCTGCGTACCTATTCTACCACCTGTGCCAACACCTACTATCAAGGAGGATCTGGGAGAAAAACTTGAATATTGAGATTGCCTGTGCACAAAAGAACAAACTACTTAGCACAACATTGGTTTGCTAAAAGCAAAACTTGCCAAATACAGAGTTTAGCCCTTGAAGCTTTCTACCTCTAACTTTACCAAATAAGAGGGCTTTGAACTGTTGAAATCTGGAGATGTCAGTGGCACTAATTAGCTTTCCTTGTCCTGATCTTTATGATGTCCATACTCAGTGAAGTTGCATCCTTTGAATTCACCACTTGAGTATATATCCCAAGTTGTCTTTGAATCTCAAAGAGCCAACATTCAGCCCTTAGATCTTCCAAGAATCATTAAAGGTGCTGTATAATATTAATAACGTTATTTATAGTGCTTTTCAAGAGTTGCAAAGTGCTTTTCATTTGATCCTTACATTAATCCTATGAGGTTGATGCAATTATTAACTGAGGCAGGTAGAGGTTGGAGAGAACGAATTAAGGGGGTGGGAAATGGAAGGAAACTTAGAAATGCTCTAAAAAACCCCGTATGTTCTTCCATAAAGCATAACAATAGTAAAATGGGGAAAGACTCATAAAAGGAAGATATAGTTAATAATTAGAAAGGGGTTTTGTTTTATGAAGTTTTAGATGTGGCATTTTTGATTACTTGGGAGTTTCCTAAACTAGGTAATCTTAAACCTGTTTATTGAAAATTAGAATCAGTTTCTGGATTCTCTTCAGGTTCTCAAAGGCTGAAATTGATTTTTAGCCTGACCTGCAGCTTATTCAAGGTAAAAGTTAGCTGGTAGGGAAGTCAGAGTACCATTACTTGTATTGGAATCTGTTTCTCTACCAGAGACTCATCTTGTATTTTTCCTTCATAGATGACCAAATTGAGAATGGTTCTGTATGTGATATGTGTGATGTCACAGTTCTTCGAACTGCTATTTCATTTATTTGGACTCCCTATTATTTCCTGGAAATGTGATTCTCATGGCACTTCATTGGATTATTTTAATATCTGCAGTAAATTTCTGACTAGAAAAGCTTTTCACCATCCTCTCAGCATCACTTTACTTAAACCAAGAGCTGGAAGACCACCTCAGAATTGAGGCTCTTACTCTTTTTTTCTTGTTAAGTCCATCTGACCACATTGGCACCATAGGAAAGTTAAAGGATAGACAGGCTGACATTGAAAATCAAGACTAAGAAATAAGATTTTTTTTCCTCTGAATCCCTTTTCAGCACTTTTGGAAATTTTCTCACCTTTTTATTTCTGTTCTTTTTCCTTTTTAATAAGGTTGTAATCATGTATATCAAACTCTGTTTCTGTTGATTTTACTCCACAGAACTTCATGTAGGCCATTCAGTTTTTATACATATAGTTTATAGTTGTTTTTCACATGAACCAAAAATTTCCAGACATCAAAGGACACATTGTCCAGCTCTCTCTGCCCATACTTATAGTCTCCAGTTTCTCTAGATAGACTAACACACCAGAAGGACTTGGTAATTTTTATGATTGTGTCATGTCTGAGAGGTCATGTTGGATTTCCTTCCTTCCCTTTTTCATTTTGGACTCAGGATGAAAGAGGGGTGAGTAGATTTGAATTGTGCAGATGGGTAGAATCCCATGGATATTTTCACAGCACAATCACTTACTACAAATTCTTAAACAGTAACAAATATGTTCCCAACTGCTGCACTGTGACTTTACATTTGTTGAGTTTGAGAGTTTTGTTTCTTGGGTTTTTCCTACTTTTTTTTCCTATTTAAATGGAAGGATTTTTTTTTCCAATTGAGAACAAAAGTTGATACTTCACATGCAAAACAAACAAATAAAAAGAACCAATCAAATGCAATATGCTAAAAAGATCTGTGTTTACATCGGGGTGAATTTGATTCCCCCCTACCACAAGGGTGACTTGAGGCAGAGACTGACTGTGGAATAGGAGTCTCCAATGTAATGAAATTGATTTAGGATATAGACTCCTCGGTAGCAGACCTCCTCATTTGGCTTGGAATGAAGGTCCATGGTTTTGTATTTTTTTTCTTTTGCAGTTTATTTATTTTCACCTTACTATAATAGTCTTGTTATAAAAGTAAACATAATCCGCCCTCCCTCTACAAAGATAGAGAAGCCTCAAGAAAAATAAAGTGAGAAAAAAAAGAAATGTACTTCAGTCTATGTTCAGACACCATCCTCTCTGTCTCTGGGATAGATCACATTCTTTATCATAAGTCTATCAGAGAAGTTGCTTCAATATTTTTTCCCACAGTTGCTATTGCTTGCTGTTTTTCCCTCCAACCTATTCCTCTCCACTTCGTTTTTTTTCCATTCTCTTTCTCCTTTCACTGTATCTGACTACCTTTTCCCACAATCTTCCCTTTCTTCTGTCACCTACACCCCCTCCTCCTCTTCCCTGGTCCCCTTTCACCCATCTCTTTACTTTCCTTTTTTCTCCAGGGTAGATAGATTTCTATTCCCTACTGAGTGTGTATGTTATTTCCTCTCTGAGCTACTTCTGATGAGAATGAAGGCTTGCTTATTCCCCCTCACCTCCACCCCTGCACTCCATTGAAAAAACTTTTTAGTACCTCTTTTACATGAAATAGCTTAGCCCATTAATACTGTCCCATTCTCCCAGTACATTCTTCTTTTGCTCATTGATTCCATCTTTATAATATATTAATCTTTATTTTCAGCTTCCTCCTGTGCCTTGTCTATATATTCTCCTTCTAACTGCTCTAATAAATGAGGAGGTTCTTATGAATAATCAGTTGTCTATTTTCTTTCCATGCAGGAATACATGCAGTTCACCATCATTAAATCCTTCATAATTTGTCCTTCCCATCCACCCTCTCTATGCTTCACCTGAGTCCTGTACTTGAAGGTCAGACTTTGTTCAACTTTAGTCGTTTTAGCAGGAAAGTTTGAAAGTTCCCTATTTCATTGAATGTTCATCTTTTCCCCAGAAAGATAATGATCAGTTTTGCTGGATAGTTGATTCTCGGTTATAATCCAAGTTCTTTTGCCTTTTGGAGTATCATATTCTAAGCCATATGAGCCCTTAATGTACATGCTGCTAAATCCTGTGTAAGCCTGACTAGTGCCATGGTATTTGAATTGTTTCCTTCTGGCCGCTTGTAAATTTTCTCTTTGATTTAGGAGTTCTGGAATTTGACTATAATATTCCTGGGAGTTTTTATTTTAGGATCATTTTCAGGAGATGATCAGTGGATTTCCTCAATTTCTATTTTACTCTCTCCTTCTAGGATATCAGGGGAATTTTCCTGGAGAAATTCTTTAAATTGATGGCTAGGGGTCAGGGAGTTCTAGCCAAGATGGCAGAGATAAGACAGGCACTGCTTAGGTCTCCTGATCTTCCCTCACATATAATATGAAACAAACCTCTTAACAGAAATTCTATTGACAAAACTCAGATAAAGAAACTAGGAGAAGAACATCTATGGACAAGGTGTGTCTTTGGAGATCGTGGGTGAGCCAGGGGCAGAGAGTAGAGAATCAGCAGGGGCTGGGTGAGAGCTGGACTAACCTAATGATCAACTGTGGAGACATTGACTGTGGGAGCTATGGTCCGAGAGCCAACCAAGGCAGAAACTTTGGCTGTGGGACTGACTGATGGTCTGGGGTACTCCAGCAGGGCTGGAGGGTGAGTTCCAGCACAGAGAATTGCAGACATCAATCTGCTGGGTTCCTCTGGTCTGGATGACCTCAGACTCCATGCTTTTGTTTAAGCTGAACCCTCTTCCCAGAACACCTTCCTTCTCACCTCCCCCCCCCCCCCCCCAGGCTCAGGTGTAGGCAGTAAAGCTCTCTCAGCTGAATAGGGAGAATAATAATCTCATCCCAGTACAAAACTCACCTTGTTCAAAGACAGCAGTATCCAGCAGCGCCACTTTCCCCCTCCAGGCCAAGGGAGAGGACCTCAAATCAAGGTCACAGACATTCTAGAGAAAAATCAGCACCCCCTACTGGCCGGCCCACTTGGAATTACTAAATCTAGTGAACAAAGCCTCTAGGTACCTCAATACCAAACCTCTGTGAACCATCCCCCCCCTTACACAAGATCTTAGGAAAATGAAGAAAGACCAGCGGAAATGGGGGTCCACAGAAAACTACCTAGAGGGTAAAGACCCTAACTCAGAGAGAGATCTAGAACCTCTGAGGAGAATACGATTTGATCTTCAGCCCAGCATAACTTCCTTGAAGAAATCAAGAATGATTTTTAAAATTAATTGGAAAATTTGGGAGAAAAAATTAACACCTTGCAACAAGAAAACAAATCCTTAGAAAGTACAATTGTACAAATGAAAAAAGAAAATAATGATCTCAAAATCTCAATTGGTCAAATGGAAAAATCCTTCAAGAATAGAATTAACTAATTGGAAAAGGAGTTGCAAAAAGTAAATGAATTCTTCTCTGAAAAAAAAAAGAATGAAATCTGTGGAAACTAATGACTTAATGAGACAACAAGAATCTGTTAAACAAAAGTAAAAAATCGAAAAAAAATGGAAGAAAATGTAAAATACCTCATTAGCAAAACCACTGACCTCAAGACTCAAACCAGGAGGAACAACTTAAGAATCTTTGGGCTCCTTGAAAATATTGAAGAGGAAAAAAAAACCTGGACTTAATATTACAGGATTTAGTGATGGAAAATTGCCCTGACATCATAGAACCAGAGGACAAAATAGTTATTGAAAAAATATATCAATCCCCTCCAAAAAGGATCCCAAAATGAAAACAGGGAATATTGTGGCCAAATTCCAGAACTATCAGATAAAAAAGAAAATCTTGAAAGCACCCAGAAAGAAACAGTTTAGATACCAAGGAGCCATAGTAAGGATTACAACAGGATCTAGCTGCATCAACATTAAGAGATTGAAGGACCTCGAATTCGATGTTCTGAAAAGCAAAGAAGGTTGGAATGCAGCCAAGAATTCACTCTCCAGCAAAACTGGGCCTTCTCTTCCAGGGGAAAAGATGGACATTTAATGAGATGGGAGACTTCCAACTTTTCCTGATGGAAAGACCAGAGCTTATTAGAAAATTTGGACTTCAAACAGGAGACTCAAGAGACACGTAAAAAGGTTAAAAAAGAAAGGGGGAGAGTGTAAAAAAAACTGCTATGATGAAATATGGCAATGGCAATATGATGAAATTGGCTATATCCCCACCTGGGTGAAAGACTCTAATAAGTCTTGAGAATTGTAACTCTATTAGAGAGAATATACTTAGCCAGAAGTGATGTACATTCATGACCTTTCTCTGACTCAGATAGAATGATTTAAAAACAATACCTCCTTAAAAAGGGGGACAGTAAAGAGACAGGAGGATGGAGGAGATTGAATGGGGTAAATTTCATTACATTAAGAGGTACAAAGGACCTGTTGCAATAGAGGGGGGAAAAGGGAGGAGGTGAGCACTATCTGAATCTTACTCCCATCAGGTTTGGCTCAAAGTTAACATACAGGGGCGGCTAGGTGGCGTAGTGGATAAAGCACCGGCCTTGGAGTCAGGAGTACCTGGGTTCAAATCCAGTCTCAGCCACTTAATAATTACCTAGCTGTGTGGCCTTGGGCAAGCCACTTAACCCCATTTGCCTTGCAAAAACCTAAAAAAAAAAAATAATAAAAAAATAAAGTTAACATACATACACACTCAATTAAGTTAAGAAATATATCTTACCTTTCAAGTATTAAAAGGAGAAATGGAAGGAACAAAGGGGAAAGAAAGGAGAGGGGGTTGGATATAGGGGGGCAAACACACTGAAGGTGGTGGTATTAAGAAACAAAATACTGGGGAATATCGATAAAGTGAAAAAGGGAAAAATACAAAAAGGGAAGATAGCATAGAGGGCAATAGAGAGTTAGTAATTATAACTTTGAATGTGAATGGAATGAACTTTTCCTTAAAATGTAATTGAATAGCAGAGTGGACTAAAAACCAGAATCCTACAATATGTTGCTTACAAGAAACTCATTTGAAGTAGAGAGATATATATATAGAGTAAAAGTAAAAGGCTGGAGCAAAATTTATTTTGCTTTAGCTGAAGTGAAAAAAAGCAGGGGTAGCAGTCCTCATCTCAGAAAAAGCAGCTGCAAAAATAGATCTTGTTAAAAGAGATAAGGAAGGAAACTGTATCTTCCTAAAAGGTACCATAGACAATAAAGTAATTCAATACCAAATATGTTTTCACCACATGGTATAGCATCCAAATTTTTAGAGAAGTTGAAGGAGTGCAGGAAGACATAGGCAGCAAAATTCTACTAGTGGGAGACACTAACCTCCTGCTCTCAGATTTAGATAATCCTAACCATAAAATAAACAAGAATGAAGTTAAGGAAGTAAATAGATTGTTAGAAAACCTAGGCATGATAGACCTATGGAGGAAATTGAACGGGCATAGAAAGGAATATACTTTTTTTCCTGCAGTACATGGCACTTACACAAAAATTGACTGTGTACTAGGGCATAAAACTCTCATAATCAAATGTAGAAAGGCAGAAATAGTGAATACATCTTTCTTAAATCATAATGCAATAAAAATCACATGCAATAATGGGCCAGAAAGAAATAGACCTAAAACTAATTGGAAACTAAATAACCTCATTTTAAAGAATGAGTGGATCAAACAACAAATTATAGAAAGAATTAATGATTTCATCCTAGATAACGACAATAATGAAACAACTTATCAAAACTTATAGGATACAGCCAAGGCAGCTGTCAGGGCGAATATTTTATCTTTAAATGCTTACATGAATAAATTAGAGAAAGAGGAAATCAATGAAATCAGCATGCATCTAAAATAATTAGAGGAAGAACAAATTAAAAATCTTCAATTAAGTATCAAATTTGAAATTCTAAAAATTAAAGAGAAACTAATAAAATCAAAAGCAAGAAAACTATTGAACTAATAAAACCGAGAGTTGGTTTAGGAAAAAAAAGAATAAAATTGATAAACCTCTGGTTAATTTGATTAAAAAAAGAACAGAACCAAATGGCTAGCATCATAAATGAGAAAGATGTACTCATCACCAATGAGGAGGAAATTAATCATTCAGAATGCCCATCAAAACACACACACACAAACACACACACAACTTTCTTGGAAATTCTTAGGTCTTTCCTGGTATTAGTTCATATGCCAGTTCCTTTATGAAGTTTATATGGTCCTTCTACATTGTTTGTACTCTCCAACTCAAAGTATATTGTATTTACTTATCTGTGTAAATATTGTATCCTTCTGGTAGAATCTAACTCCTTGAGGGCAACAGCCTTTGGTTTTGCCTTTTTATTCCCAGTGTCAAGTGTTTTATACATCTGAGGCGCTTATTTCAGTGTTATTGAGGTGAATTGAATTGTTTTCTGAAATGAAGGTGATAGTTCTGCTTTAATCTAGATTGGACAGATCACTACTGAAGGATAGTAATCAGTTCTTCAGGTTGTATTTTAGAAAGGACATGGATAAGCTAGAATGTATCCAGAGATGCACAAGTGAGGGTGGAGAAGGAACTTCAAGCTTTTAGGAAAGCTACCTAACCTAGGAGAGGATGAGCTCATTAAATGGAAAGCTCCCACAAGGAAGCCCTTGTTTGCTTCATTACTAAAAATCTTCTGTTCCAAGTTTAGCAGAAATGTTGTAGAGTAGATTCCTAATTCATGATTGGATTGAAGTAGGTGTTCTTTCAAGTCCTTCCACAGTGCTTAGGAAATGTCAACTGAATTGAATTGAACTCTGCCTTTGATGTTCTATGATTTTCTGCAGACTAATGGCATTGTAGTTTTTTTTATCTTTTCTATCAAGGAAACAAACCATTAAAAAAAATTCCAAATCTATATTATGTGTATTCTCCTTGTTACAATTATGTTTCATATTTACATTGCCTGTATACATTTTTTAAAAATATTTTTTGTGGTTTGTTTATTTTATATTATTACAGTAATCTTGTTGTGAAAGTAAACATAAATCCCTCCCCCCCAAAAAAGACAGAGAAACCTCAAGAGTGAAGTGAGGAAAAAAAAACTGTACGTCAGTCTCTGTTCATATTCCTTCAGCTCTGTCTCTGGGATGAATTGCCTTCTTTATCATAAGTCCACCAGAGAAGTTGCTTCAATATCTTTTCCCACAGTCACTATTATTCACTATATTCCCCTCTATTCTAATCCTATCCACTTTCATTTATTTTATTCTCTTTCTCCTTTCACCTTGTCCTTGCTCAGAACTGTGTTGTATCTGACTACCCTCTCCCAAGATCTTCCCTCTCTTCTGTCACCTACTCCCCCCCCCCCCCTTATCCCATCCCTTTCCTCTCATTTTTCTCTAGGGTAAGATAGATTTCTATACCCTATTAAGTGTGTATTTTATTTCTTCCCCGAGCCATTTCTGATGAGAATGAAGGCTCACTTATTCCCACTTGACTTCTCCCCTTATACTCCTTTACAAAAGCTTTTTCTTGACTCTTTTATGTGGAATATCTTAGCCCATTCTACTTCTCATTGACCTTACTCCCAGTACTTACCTTTATCACCCATTGACTCCATCTTTATACTATATTATACCATTATATTCATTTCTCTTCTGTGCCTTAAATACTCCTAACTTGCTCTTATAAATGAGAAGGTTCATATGAGTTATCAGTTTCTTGTTCCCATGCAGGAATACAAACAGTTAACATCATTAAGTTCCTCATTAGTCTGTCCCAACTACTCTCTCTATGCTTCACCTGAGATTTGTACTTGAAGATGTTCAGCTCTGATTGTTTCAACAGGAAGGTTTGAAAGTCCATTTTTTTCCCCATGAAAGAGGAAGTTCAGTTTTGTTGGATAGTTGATTCTCACTTGTAGTCTAAGCTCTTTTGGCTTTTGGAATATCACATTCCAAACCCTACAAGCCCTTTATGTGGAAGCTGCAAGATCCTAAGTAATCCTGACTATAGAGCCATGATAGTTGAATTGTTTCTTTTTGGTTGCTTGTAGTATTTTCTCCTTGACTTAGGAGTTTTGGAATTAGGCTATGATATTCCTGGGAGTTTTTGTTTTGGGATCTCTTTTGGAAAGTGGACTCCCTCAATTTCTATTTTACCCTCTGTTTCTAGGATCTTAGGGCAATTTTGCTGCATTATTTCTTGAAAAATGAAGCCCAGGTTCTTTTCCTGGTCATGAATTCAGGTAGCCCAATAATTTTTAAATTATCTTACCTGGATCTGTTTTCTAGATCAGTTGTTTTATCATTGAGATATTTCACATTTTCTTCTAATTTTTCATTCTTTTGGTATTGTCTTATTGTTTCTTGATTTCTCGCAAAGTCATCAGTTTCCTTTAGCTCCTTCTACATTTCTACATTTGAAGGAGTCATTTTCTTTAGAAAGCTTTTTTATCTCCTTTTCCAGCTGGCCAATTATGCTTTTTAATGCATTCTTCTCCTAATTTGCCTTTTGGGTTGCTTTTCCATTTGGCCTAAACTGTTAACATGTTATTTTCTTCAGTATTTTTTTTTGTGTTTCTTTCACCAAGCTGATGACTTGGTTTTCATGATCTATCTATATTGCTCTTATTTCCCTTCCCAATTTTTCCTCCACCTCCCTTACTTGTTTTTCAGAGTCTTTGTTTTTGAGCTCTTCTATTTCCTGAGGCCATTTCCTATTTCTATTCAAGGTTTCGCATATAGAAGCTTTGACTTTGTCATCCTCTGAGTTTATATTTTGATCTTCTATGTGACCAAAGCAATTTTCTATTGTCAGATTCTTTTTTTCCTATTGTTTGCTCATTTCTTCAGCCTATGATCAGTTTACTGCACTTCCAAGGCTTTCAGGGAGAAGACACCCCACAGAGTCCTTAATTCCTCCAAGGTCTTATGAGAGGCTCTGACTGTTCTCTTGCCTGTGCTCTGGTCTGGATGACCACAGATCCTCCCCTCTGCCCTAGAGCTGTGAGAAGGGTTCTTGGTCTCTATGATATAATGGGGGTCCAGACTGGGCCCTGGATCTGAGTGTGGGCAAACAGCAGAGTCCTGCCCCAGGAATAGCAGAGAGACCTCTGTAGTCTCTTCCTATCCCCCCATACCATCTGGAGGCTGCAGCACCCTGGAAGTACTGGGTGGCTCTGTAGGTTCCCACCACAGAGCTGCTCTGAGGCTGGAACTAAGTGGGGCTCTGAGCTCACTCTGGTGTGACAGAGTTTTCTCACTGCCCCCTTCAAGCCATCTGGGTGATCCCTGGGCCTAGAGGTTTGGAACTCCCCCTCTGCCATGGACTTGGGTATTCCCAGTGACCCAGACGCCCCTGGGGCTGTTCCTGGAAGGCTGAAGCAGGTTTGCTCTAGCCCTGGCTGCTCTGTGACTTTTTACAACCCCTGGCCCCAGTGAAACAGACCTTTTCCTCCAGATCTTCTAAGTTGACTTGGACTGGGAAATTGTATCACTCAATCTTTCAATGAATTCTGCTAGAGTCATAATTTGATGGCTTTTGGAGTTTTTTTTTTGTGGGGGGGGGTGAGTTTCCAGGAATTCCTGCCCTCAAACTGCCATCTTGATTCTGCCTCTATATATTTATGGGTTTGTTTGTTTGTTTGCAAGACAGTGGGATTAAGTGGCTTGCCCAAGGCCACACAGCTAGGTGTAATTAGTGTCTGAGGCCAGATTTGAACTCAGTGACTCCTGACTCTCCAGGGCCAGCGCTCTATCCACTGCACCACCTAGCCACCAATATATTTCTTACTATAACAGGCATACTCTCCAAAAGTTGTAGTTTGTTTGTTTGTTTGTTTGCAATTTAATAATTCACATGATCCATCCAGCATGGACACTTTGTTGACTCCATCCTAGTTGTTTTCACAATTTTGTCATATGTGGTTTGCTTCGTCTTCCAAAAAGCCTTACTACACATGTACTTCTGTATAGCCCAGTTAGAGAGAACAGTAGAGAGAGATTGTCATAAGTGACCAGGAAAAGGAGGTGGTCACCATTCTGAGAAGAGTCAGCCATATTCAGGAAAGACTGAGGAAGATTCTCTTCTCCAAGAGAAAAACTCAGAGGAACCTGAGAACTTTGTCCAAGTGATGAAGAGCTAGACTATGTTAGAGGAAAGACCCTTTTTCCTGTTGGCCCTGGAGGCTGAACCAGGACAAGTAGGAGGAGGTTGGAAAGGGGGCATTGTTGGCTGAAGCTGTCTGACAGATGCTGGCAGTTGAGGACATCCCTTTCAGGTGCAGACTGAATTTAGTAATTGGTGAGCTCTTTCTGAACTTTATGTCTGTGATTCTTCAGTGCACTTATACATTGTTTACCCCTGCAAGATTCTGGGCTAGGTAGTTGGTATACAAAGACAAATCAAAGTAGACCTTCACCTCAGGGAATTTGCCATTCTTAGCATTGGGGGACAGAAGCATATGTGTACTAAACATGTACACAGTAATCTGGAGAGAGAGAATGCTAAAAATTGAGCTTCAGGAAAGGCATCATAGAGGTGGTGATACTTGAGCTAGGCTGTGAAGCAAGGAAAAAATTCTCATGTGCCAAAGTAATCAGAGCAATGTAATATGTAGAAATATGTGCCTGCCCCCAGATTGGAAATTGGCAAAATAAAATATATTATATGTACATAGTAGAATATAATTACATTGTTAGGAATAGTGATAACAAAGATTTCAGAGAAGTACAAGAACGCTTGTTTGAAGTCATATAGATAACAATGTAGAGGATTTAGCTTGGCTGCTGATATAAGCAGATGAAACAAACCTCAGAGGTGTCCAGAGTCCTGTCTGGAAGTAGTAGTTTGGAGCAGAGCATATAATAGCTCCTCCACTTTCCCTTTCCTAGTGTGTGATGGGACTTGATAGAAGGAGTAAACAGCACTAAAGTGGGTGACCCAGGGATTCATTCTCTTCCAGAGAAAGCCAAGCTTCTGTGAACTCAAGAATATATAAAGAATTTGTAAGAAGAAATCATAGAGAATGAAGGGAACTCTGTTAATGATTGAAGAGAACATGGTGGAAAGGGAGGGCAGAAGGAAAAGGAAACTAGGTAGTGGACTTTGAACTAAATGATAATCATATAGCAGACAGAAGGAGAAAATGAGCTTGTTTATACCTTTAGAAATAGTGCCTGAATAATTATTTTAGAGGAGGCAAAAATTTGTTAACTATAGGTAAGTTGAAATTGGGATATCTACCTTGTAGGGTCCTCTTAGGATGGAGAGAGACATGACGAGGGGAGGAGCTTAGAGTGCTGGCATCATGGAGTTTAGGCCAAGACCTAGATCCTTAGGAACTGGATTCAGATCTTGAGAGTCTAAAAGTGAGAGACTGGAACTGTGGGGTTTTGTTTGGTTTATTTTTACCATGATCCACCAAGCTGGAAAGGCTTTAGGTAGAGCTTTATGATGGCCTTGTGTAAAGCATCTTTAAGTTCTAGCTTACTTAGTCTACTTGTGAGCCTTATCACTAGGTTGATTTATGGGGACTTGAGGCTAATGAATTGGTATGGCCAAAATATTACAAATACCATTCACTGTGGAGGGATACCATTCAAACTAGTGACTTCATGGAAATTTGAGTCACTGAAATATGATATATCTTTTCAATAAATTATTGATTCCATGTGTGCCAGAACCATTCTGTAGTTCTTGAATGTTCCAGAATCCACAGCATTATATAAAATAAATAATATAGTGGATATTCAATAAATACTTATTTAGTGATGAACAAAAAAATATATTTTTGAAGCTTAGATAATTGTTAGAGTGATTGAAATGATAGAATTTAGGTTTGACTCATCTAAGGGGAATTTAAATTGTGTTTTGAAGGAGAGAGAAAGTAAACTTTCCCTAGATACATTTAGTACTGCATGCCCCATTCAAAATTATTACAGTCTTGCCTCACGGTACCTGGGTGGTTTTCTTTACATTTGTTTCTTCCTCATTTGGATGTTTCTGTTATTTCCTGCTATCAAATAGTTTAGGTTGGAAAAGTAGGTTGGGTCAAATTATAAAGGTCAAATTGTGGAATTTCAAATACAGGAATTAGAATTTCATCCTAGAGGTAATAGGGAGCCACTGGAGTTTATTTAACAGGGGTGTGATATCTTCAGATCCGTGCTTTGGAAAAATCACTTTGAAACTCATAGGTTCCACTTCACAGTTCTTAGGTACCACCTCACACTTATCAAATTGGAGAAATGATAAATGTTGGAGAGGATATGGGAAAATTGGGATACTAATGCATTGTTGATGGAGTTGTGAACTGATCCAGCCATTCTGGAGAGGAATTTGGAATTATGCTCAAAGGGCTATAAAACTTTGCATATACTTTGATTTGACAATACAACTACTAGGTTTGTATCCCAAAGAGATTTTTTAAAAAAGGGAGAAAAGGACTTATTTGTGCAAAAATAGTTGAAGCAACTCATTTTTTCCTGGCAAAGATTGGAAATTGAAAGGATATCCATCAGTTGGGGAATGGCTGAACAAGTTGTGGTATAAATTGTCCTAAAAATATGGAAAGACTCTCATGGACTGATGGAAAGTGAAGTGAACAGAACCAGAAGAATATTGTTTACAGTAACAGCAATATTGTATGATGGTCCACTGTAAATATTCTCAGTACTATAACGATCCAAGATAATTCAAAAGGACTCATTTGTTTTTTAATATTTTTGCAAGGCAATAGGGTTAAATGACTTGCACAAGGTCACACAGCCAGGTAATTATTAAGTGCTTGAGGTCACACTTGAACTCAGGTCTTCCTGACTCCAGGGCCTGTGCTCTATTCACTGCACCACCTAGCTGCCCCCAAAGGACTCATTACAAAAATGTTATCCACTTCCAAAGAAATTAGATAGAGTCAGAGTAAGTATTGAAACATACTGTTTTTCACTTTACGAAAATATATTTTGCATAATTACATATCTACAACCTGTATCACATTGCTTACCACCTCAGGGTTGGGGGAGAGAAGGAAAGTAGGGAGAAAATTTGGAATTCAAAATTAAAAAAATAATGTTAAAATTGTTTTTACATGCATTTAGGAAAAAATTTAAAAAATCACTGGCACGCTTTGTATGAAGGATAGATTGGTAGATGGGGTGGGGGAGGGGGAGAGGAAAGAAGAGAAAACTTGAAGTATTGGATACCAATTAGAAATCTATTGCAAGGCAGCTAGGTGGCACAGTGAATAGAGCACAGACCTTGGAGTCAGGAGAAACCTGAGTTCAAATCTGGTCTCAAACACTTAATAATTGCCTGACTGTGTGACCTTGGGAAAGTCACTTAACCCCATTGCCTTAAATAAATAAAATAAAGAAATCTGTTGCAGTGGTCCAGGTGAACAATGATAGAGGCAAACTAGGGTGCTGGTCATGTGAATGCAGAGAAAGAATAGATGCTTAAGAGAAGTTGTAGACGGTAAGAATATTGACATGTTCACATGGCTTTGAGAGAATGTTGTTTCCTGTTGAAGCAATTTCTTTTAAAACTGAGGAAAAATTAGAAACAATGATCTTTAGACCATCAGGGTTTATTTTCCCTGTGTCTTTTATTGATGACTTAAACTAGTGTCAGAAGAAAAATGAGTATTTTAGTTTCAAATTAGTTTTCTGTTATGTTGGAAATAATTTCTTTAAGAATTCACCTAAAATTTAGGGGATGTCAACTGTTTTTTAAATGTAAAGATAGTCTGGAATGGAACCCATTAAAAAACTCTTATTAGGCTGCCTTGCTTTTTTTTTTCCTGGCTTTGTTGTAGTAATGTATATTTTTATACTGTCAGTGCACAGTTTATGTTCCTAATATTAAAAAGGAATTATATAATGACTACTTGCTGTGAAAAGGACAATTTAAACATTTCAACTCCTTAGGATACCATTAAAATAATAAGGAAATTATGTTTAATTTAAAATGGTGAAAAGATATATTTAAAAAATATTTTTTCTATTAAGCATTTGTTGTACACATTCAACCAATTTTTTGAAAGTTAATTCCCAGAGCACACTTCATATCTTTATGCAGGTGGAGAGGAAGCATTTTTGCAAAATACACAGTTTGATGTCATCTTCACTTAACTGTAGGGCAAAAGTTGATATTTCCCCAAGTATAATGTATGGTTTTTGTTGGGAACTTGGGAGCTATAGATTTTTGGACCTACCTATTGGAATAAGGAAAAATACCTAAATGGGTCCCTGAGTGAAGGAGGGGTGGTATACTTTATATCTCTGATTGACTCCAGACCCAGAGGCATCCAGTTATAGGCAAGCAGTGACAGGAGGAAGTGGAATCAAAATTAAATTAAAGAAAGGAAGAGAAAAGCAGAGATATCAAGGAGAGGTGATGAATTTTCTGAAGTTTCTAAATACCTAATCTGTGGGCAAGTGGGAAATCTGTGAATGATCCTACAAAATTTATTTCAATTATGTCCACTTAAAGAGTGAAATCTGGAAGCATTTCAGTGCTTTAAAAAAATGACCCACTCTTTATTCTTCTCATTTTTTTTCCGTTTAAATTTTTTTTAATACCTTAATTCAGCCCAACTGGTATAATAACATTTGATTTTATACTTTTTAATTACTTAAATTTTAAGTCATCACCTATATTTTAATTGATGTTGGAACAAGATAGACTTTTACTTTTGATTTGTGTAGCCTGACTTTACTTTTGTCCTTTGATGCCACTATTTCTCCTGGTCCTTCAGAGTCATCTTTGATTCCAGGAAGAAGATAGCCTCAAAGTGTAGAAAGAGTCTGAGTTGTTGAGTCAGAGAGCATGGGTTTAATGGTTCTCTCCCTTTAAAATCACAGTGCTTCCCTTTTCTGGCTTAAAGTCTCTAATCCTTTGTTCTAATTAGATCAGTCTGCCACTGTTCCTTCAGTGTTTTTAGGAATATTCTTCTTGCCCACAGTGCTCTTCCTTTTTTTTTTTCTCTTATCCTAATAAGAAGAACATCTACATTTAGAAGGCACTTAACTATTATAAAATGCTTTTAATAGTAATGATATATTTATATAGCATTAGTCTATTAGAAGTTTATTAGAAGCATTAGAAGTACTTTGTTATCTCATTTGATCTTTGGTATAACCCTTGAAATAGTCTACTGCTCTGATTTTAAGAGAGGAGGTTTGTGCTCAGAGAGGATGTGTGCTGTGCCTCGTGCACTATCTCCAGTTAAGAATGAACTTATTGACAAGGACAGGGCCTTCCCAGAATATGGTAACTAAGGCACCTAATAAATGCTTGCTGATAGATTGTCCTGGACCATCCCATGGGATTCAGGCCTGAGCCTTCCGACTTTGGGCTGTTACTGCCACAGCAGATCCCTTCTGCAGTTTGCATAAGTGCTTCACAGCTCCTCTTAAAGTCTGGAGCCTAATCCACCAAAGAACCTCATTCTTTTGACTCTAAGGCATTTGTAGATTAATCATTAATCCATTTCTTGTATTATTGCTTTTTACTTCTACTTAATATTTGTACTTTTGTGCACCTTCCCATGTTTGTTGCCAATGCAAGTAGCTTGTGAAGTCCCTGGAGGATGGGGGCTTTGTCTTTGGTTCTACAGCGCCTTGATCAAATAGGTATTGATGAGTCTTCTTCCAAGGATGAAGATTCCACAGTTTTTCATGAACTGATTTCAGTGTGTAACATCTCTTTCTCAGGGAATTCTTTCTTAAGTGTTTTATTACAGTTTCAGTCAGTTTTCTTTAGGTCTTTTCTTGTGACATTGAAGCACAAATATTTAATTCCTCCATTGCTTCCGGGACTTTATTTCTATAGATAAAATTATCTTTTATCAATTACCTACCAAATTCTTTTTCATGTTTACTCTTTGTTGTTTCTTCACTTGGCCTTTTAGAAAATTAAATTTTTTCTTCAGCTATATAAACCAGAAAATGACAGTATTCCTTTTAGGGTCTGATCAATTCTTTAGATAATAGAATGATTTGTTTCCTCATCTTGAATGTTGTATTTCTATTATATGAATATAATTTTGATTTAAAATTATAGCATCTTAAGGTTGAAAGAAAGCTTATGAGTCATTTGGTCTAACCTTTAGGGAAGGAAAAAGTCCCTTACATGAGAAATATTCCTAAGAAGTACAGATTCTTGTCGAATATTTCTGATGATGAGAAACTTAAATAATCAATTCCTCATATGTAATTTAAAATTTTTAATTGAATTTATTATCTTTGGTTAGTAACTATTCCTTCTGCTTTGACTGTTCATGTTTTTATTATTCAATAGTTATTAATTACTCATACATCCCCAAGTTGATATTGGTAGGTAGTCATTTGCTTCTTAACAGTCTGTCATGTTCTCTTAATTAAAAAAAAAAGTTTTCCTTTCTTAAGTTCTTCCTCTAACAGTGTAGTCCAGACTATATATTACAATTTCTTTAATAAGAAGAGGCATTATGGTACAATGGAAAGAGAAATGGGTTTAAAATCAGAGAACTTGGGTTTAAATCCTCATTTTGCTCCTTGCTAGCTTGAGTGACTTTGAAGAAGTCACCTAACCTTCCTGTGTTTTAATTTTCTCATCTGTAAAATGAGGTGTATACTGGATGACTCCAAGGTGTCTTCTGGCTTTAAGTTTATGATCTTATAAAAATCATATGAGATGTAAATGTTTATTGAAATTTGGGCATGTTTATCTAGGCAATTCAGTAACAGTGATGATTAGGACATTGCATAGTATTGTGCTAAGAGCTTGGAAGGAGAAGTACAGCCCCACCCTTCAAGAATCACTAATCTAGTGGGGTTGGGGAGAAGAGAGGAGATGCTACATATACAAAAATAGTTATAATAACAAGTTATAATAGGTTGTATTTATGATTGGTTTTGAGGGAAGGGAACAAGTTTACCTTATATCCTGACAAGTTACTCTAAAGATAAGTCAATTAAACCAGATTTACCAAATACTCTTCAGAAATTACTGTGGATTATATTTCTAGTAGTTTAGTTCTTGAAAATTTTCCAAATAAATAATTTGATAATTAGTTTCTTGGGCTGTTATATTTTTGATGATTTCTCTGAAATTATCCAATTTCTATTTTAGTTAGGATAATTTAAAAAATTTATCTTTTCCTCTTCTCCTTCCCATCCCTCCTTAAATTTTACCTCCATTTCTGAATTCTCCTTTAACTCTTACACTGGTTAATTTCGAGCATGTTAATTTTTAAGTAGGACCACTTTGCTAAGATTTAACTAGGAACTGAGAATGTTTTCTACAACTTTTATATTATGAATAGAGTTATGAGATTGCTATCTGCCTCCAACTTTTCCAAAACAAAATGTATTAGGACATTATTTAAATCTGTGTGCCCAAAATAATAAAAGCAAGCTCCATATTTAGGTCAGTTTTAAAGGATTGCTCTATAGTCTATTTTTTCATTAAGATTCCTCTTATTTTTTAATTGGGAATAAAGAGAACACAAGTCTAGGCGTAGAATAAGTATGTTGCTGAATCTCCAACACACTTTGAACCAGGCATCATTTGTGTTCATTTAAAAATAACTGGGTCATTTTTTTATTTATTGTGAAAACAAACAACCAATGGTAACAACTGACATGTGAAAGAAAAACAGGCAATGGTGATGAAAACCATTTAATGATTAGTGGGGAAACAAATATTGCTTAATGAAAATAAAAACCATGTCTAAAGGACCTAATGCTGACTTTTGGAAATATAACCATGTTGCGGTCTTTGGTGTACCCTATGTCCTGTACAGTAGATATTGTTTAAAATTGCTTGGGAACTGGAGCTTGCAATTGTGAGCCTGGAATGTCCTGCAGATAATTAAGTTGTGGTCAGGCTTTGGAAAAATAAAAAGTTCTCGAACTATGATTTTATAAACATGCTACAATAACATTTCTTTATATTTCACAGTTTCTTATAGAAAACTGATACTCTCATGAGGCATTGATTAAAGGTAAAACATCAAGAAAGAAAAAATATTAAATTAAAACTTCACTTAGGATGTTGACAGTTGGCTGGTAATATTAAACAGATGTTCATGTTCTTGGGCATAGTCTTTTTGAATTGCAAAGTTGTATTTTTTTAATGACAACTACAAATTTTTGATCAGTTAATAATTTTAAATACCCTTTTCTACAGTCTACTCTACTCTAACTTCATCTGTAGTTTGATCCCATTTGGTGATATAATGATTGGTGAAACTTTTGCTGCTTATGCTAATTTTTTTAAAAGCTAACCTGGGGTTCTGTAGATTTCATATAATCTCAGAAATTTACTGCATGAAATAATCTTAAGATCGCTGAGTAGAATTTTCTATTCAGATTAATGTCCACAGTTTATGTCTTTGTAAGCTTTATATTGGTACGTGAGTGCAAAAGTTGACCCGTGTTGTGGCATTGTGTTTGTGTGGTCAATTGGAAGGGCTTTATAATATATCAGTATAGCCAACCATGCAAATTAGTCTATGCCCACATGCCGAGGAGTTAAAAAAAAACAACAAGCTTTATATCTGAGTGAAATCAGTGAATCTAAAAGAAATAAGAAATTCTGCATTTTTCTATTTAAACATTTTAATGTTTGTAGGCTCTTGTATTCTGGAACAACCTTATGAAGGGATTAGGTAAAGAGGATCATCTAGCAGAAGAGATGATTGAGGTAGGAGTCAGTATAAATTTTATGAGTTGGTGAACATTTTTTGCTGACCCCAAGATTTAAAAAAAAAATCAAAACAACTCAACAAAACTCCTATGTATAACTTCCTTGATTATTCATTGTATTCTGTGGATTCTTTATAAATTGTGTGCCTTTCTTTAAAGAGGGTTTTTAAAGTGAGAGCCTTTGTTATATTTACAACTTGTTTTCTTAGTTTATTTTAATAGGCATAAGCCTCTTCATTAACCTGGAAGAAAAATTAGTTTCTTTGGATAGATTTATTTATCTTGGCATAATGCATTGTTTACACGGTATTTTTTTAAATCTCTGATTTTGGTTCTTTGTGTGTGGAATGTATCTCCAATAAACATAAATAAAAGTAGTTAAAAATGTTTCAGCTTTTCTGTAATACTCTTTGGAAAAATATATACTTTGTAAATCTTTGGTTCTGAGAATTATTTTTTGCTAAAAACATTCTTTTAGAAAACATATTAAAGCAGGATCTGATTATGCATAGTTTTCTATTAATTAAATAACATTTCTTAGACTTAAATTTCAGAGTAGAATAAATATTTTAATTCCATATTTTATATCATAGATGAATATGAAAGTAACAGTTTGCTGAATTGTAAATCTTAAGTTTCCTGGTCCTTACCTCTTATTCCTCAACTCTGATTTTTCCAAAAATATGTTTATTTTTATTTAGCTGATAATTTACATATACCTCTAGAGGCCTGGTAGATTTCACTGCCTCATAGATAAATGTTGGAAACTTAAAATACTACTTTATTAGCTATTTAATTGAAAAGAATTGAGGACATTGAACTGTGATATAAGGCAGTGAATTGATTACATGTTTTACTTAAGATATTTTTATTCTGTTTCAATTCAAGAACCTGAAAAAAAGCATGTTATATTTCTCAATTTTCATATTTAGTAGCAGAGTAGGTTAGGCAATACTTTCAAGGTTTATATTAAACAAGGATTTCATTTTAGTTCTTTTCCAATTTTCTACCTTTAAAAGATAACACATTCTTAATAGTACTTTATAATAAATATTCATATTAACCAATTTAAGTGAAAATGGCATTTTCATTTTAATATTATTAGTCGGACATAAGGTAACTTCCAGTAAATGGCATTTTTAAAAGTATTTTTGGCTTAACATTCTGATCCTAATTTCAGTATTATGCCTGACTTAGCAATAAACTGCAGTGTTTAGGTAGCATGCATGATTGTATTAGGAAGACGTCATTTTCTTTATCGTTGTGGTATTGCATTTTCTATTCTCCCTCCTCTATCTCTCTATAGTAAAGTTTGAGGATTATTTTTTCATCATGATGTTCATTTAGATTGAAATGGGAGGTGGGGAGGAGTGATGGAATGGCAAATTTTCAAAATAGAGCTATATGATGATTAGATAATTACACCATTTATATTGCTTTCATCTTTTTTATCATCTCAGTTGATCATCCCTTTTCTCTGTACAGTATTTATCTCTTCTTAGTTGAATTAAAAGATAAATAAACTTGATTCTATCAGAGAAGAGAAAATAAATTGCTCATTTTTAGAGACTTATTAGCCTTATTTACTACCAATAACATTACTAATTTATGACCTCGAAGTTACTTTATGGTCCCTAGTGGTCTGAAGTAGTTAGTACACCTTAGAAAAATTACTTTATATTCTTCCTTAAGAACTTTATGCAGTAGACATAAAATTCTTTTGTTTTACATTTCCTAATTGACATTTAACTATCATTGAGTAACTTTCATTGTTTACAGCTTGGTTTTTTAAAAACCTAGTATTGCAAATAAAATGGATAGCTCTGTGTGTGTGTGTGTGTGTGTGTGTGTGTGTGTAATATATAATGTGCATAAATACATATGTATATATTATATATATAATGTGCATAAATGCATACATGTGCATCCAGATATATTTGAAAAATTAAGAACTAGATTAATCTTGTTTTACAGAATACTTAAATGAAGGAAGTACTGTAAAAGCTTATGTGCCTGAGACATCAGGACCCCAAAACCTTTTTGTCAGCTTTATCATGCTTAATTTTCATGAAAATAAAGTGTTTGTTACTGTGGTTTCACTCTGATTGTAACATTGGCTTATGTATGATATTTTATTGTCCCTGTCCTGGAAAATTATAGCAGTTTTTATAAGGAGTGGTTTGTGGGTTCACACAACCCACTTGGAGTGCCATTTACTATAATTCTTTTCTAAAAGAACCATAAAACATCACGTAAATTGTTTTAAAAGGGAGAGGCTTTTTTTCTTTTTTTTTTCCCTTGGGAACAAGAAACTGAGTGGAAATCTTTTCATGCTTTTTTCTTGCCTCATAAATTTCATTTTTATCTGAGATTATTTATCTGATTATACTATTTTTGTTCCCCAAAAATGTGCATGTAGGTAGAGGCCATAACAAATTTAGGCTAAAATAAAAAATCTTCAGAGAATAATAATAAATCTTATACAATTTTATATTTTTTCTTAAAATTTATCACTTCAAGAAGAAATAGAAACTATTGATCCATGCATACATATTTTTGCTAAAAAATTCTTTTTAAAAAATGCACACTCCTTAGTTTTATAGATTTTTTTTAGTATTTTTGTAGTTTATATGAAGTACTAAGTAATAAAAAGTCTTAAGAAATGCCTATTTTATTTTTTTAGAATGAGTATATTGTTTATTAGAACACTACACCTACTCTGAACACAATTAACTGAAAGTTGTAAAGAAAACAAGATACCACTGTGTTTATTGTTTGGGAACAATAAAATAGCATTAAGTTTAGACCAGCAAATGTTGTCTTCAAAGTTCAGAAATGCCTATTTTAAATCATAAATATATTTACCTGAGAAATTTCCATCATGTGACAGACCATTTAGAATGCCAAAGTGATTTAAGCAAAATTCAAATTCTAGCTTTAGTTTTTGTGGAAATATTCTACTGTTTTCTGTGTACATATTGCTGTTACGTTTGCTTTTAACCAAATTCTACAAAATTTTGAGAGTAGAGGAGGTAAGTTTCATTTAACTTCTTAGAGTACTTGCATAGGCACTTAGTGTACTATAACAAATTTGATATTGGACATTTTTTACAGAAAACACAAATTAGATGTCATTATTTACTTTTAAAAATGAATTTACAATATGATTAACTTAAGTCAAATACTCCTGTAGCACTTAAAATGATTTGATTTTTGAGAATATTTTAGGAAGCACTTTTTTATGTGAGACAACCCCATGTGTGAGTGATATTAAAATGTATTTTTAAAATACTGTTGTCTTCTTTCATCTTTCTTTTCTAACGAAATGAACGCCTATTTTAATATTTTTAAAAACACAAGATTTCTTTATTTAGATTTATAAACTACTTCTGAACCATGCTTCTTTTATTTTTGACAGTGAATCAGAAATAAATCAAGTTTATTTATCTTATGAAGTATCAATTATAAATGTTACCTAAGTTCTTGAACATAATTTATAAATAATTTTTTCTTTTGGGGCAAGTTTAGCAATTCATTACCCATATCTACACACATTAGAATAATGAATTTAGGTGTCATTCTGACTACAAATTACCCATTCTTCCATTACACACACATACATAGAAAGGTATATGGAGAATTAAACAAATTCCCTAAAAATGGTGCTCATTTAAGTCATTTCTTGCCCTACATAATTTCTTTGCTGATTTTTTTAAAGTTAGAAGATAGTTGATAATAGCCACGGAGAGGCAAGGAGTAATGTGGAAATGAAAAATAGGTTATAATTTGGAAAGATGTGAAAAGGAGATGAAGATTCATTGCCGGTTATGACACTGGTTACAACTCTATGGACAAGTGAGAGAGGATGAGAAGTTCATTCTAATGAGCTTTGCTTGCTGTGTATGATTGGATCACAACCACATGACTGTTTGGAGTTTCACAGCTTCTCTGGATCTGTGGGCACCTCCAGAATTCCCTGTGGTGCTATGATCAGTTTGAAAAAAATAGTAATACTTTTCATAGATTGATAAATTGTTAGATCTCTTCTTTTAATCCTTTCAATTATAAATTGAAAATACAAACTGAGGTTCATTGAGGTCAAATAATTTGCTCATGGTCAAGCTTTTTTGTGGCAAAACTGGGGAAGTGCTTGGCAAGGGAGTGTCAGTGCTTTTTCCCCGAATCACACTTTAAACTCTACCACAAAAATCAAGACTTCTAGGGCACTTGGAAAGTTTTAAAATTTCAATGTAATGTCTTTTCATTATTGAAAAATTACTGTGTGGCTAAAAAAGGTTGATTCAGTTTAACAACAAACAATGAAGTAGTTATATATGAGGCTAATAGAGTATATAAGGTACTGTATTTGAGTAACATTTTAGGATTGTGACTTTTTAGGATAAGAAAATTAGCAAATTATCTATTAACTTCAAAATACTATATTTTATTTCTGATTTTTTTCATCTATGAATTCATTCAGGAAGGGTTATTCTCCCTTCACTTTTTCTTGAGCACCTACTATTTCCAATTTGTATAATCATTTTTAAGCACATAGTTTATTTAAATTGTTAACAATATTGGGTGCTATTTTTCACTTTTTAAATTTGGGAATAAAAATGTTTCTCGTTTGAAGTTTTGCTCGTTTTGATTCGTGAAATGAAATTAATATTTATTACTTAGCTTATTTTTACATGGTAATGTGTTTTGTTGGGATTCTTTCATGATTGAGTTGTCAAGGAATTTTCAGTTACTTTGTATAAACATGCTATTATCTCCTTTATATTTGAGTGATTTTGATCAACACAGATTGAAAAATATCCGGAATGCTAGAATGAGTAACTTTCTTTCAAATCATTCATTATATAGTTAAGGGTCATTCTAACATATCTTCATATGAACATCTTCTGTAGAAAAGGGGATGCAAATTTTTGGTTCTCCCAAAATACAACTTTAGAAAATATGTAAGAGATGTAGCAATTAACCTACATGCACATTTATAATACTAGAAAATGGGCAGCTTGTTACATTCAAAGACAGGATCTGATAGGCCCAAATTGCTTAAAACATCATAGTTATTGAAGATATACCCTAGGGAATTTGAGAAACCATTTAACAGATGAAAGTACATTTTGAAAAGTCTGACCTTACAGGCAATCATAAAATGAATCAAAACAGTGCTTTTTTCCCCTGAAATGTACAGAGCCCATCTGTGTCTAATCCAGTAATTATAGACTGAGTTCAATTACCTTTTCAAACTTGGAGCAGACTGGAGACTAGGCAGTGAACAAACATAGGGTTTTGTCTAGACCTCAATTGACCACAGTCTAAAACTTGAATTTATATCTAATTTTATTTTTTGTTTGGTTTGATAGTCCTTAAAGGATTCATTTTTACTACTTAACAGTTTACCTTAGCACTCAGATACTGTTTTTCAGGGTAACAAAAGCTTTTATATCAACCATAGCTCTTGGATTATATCTATATATTTATATATAGAGATGTGTGTGTGTGTATAAATATGAATGCATATATAGAAACATAAAATTAACCAAGTAGGAGAGATTATTTCATTTTAGTGGGGAAGGAAATTGGAACACTAGGATTAGGAATCATTGGGATTTTTTTGTTCTGTTTTTAATATAGTTGCCAATTGTACTTTTTTGCTATTTGTTATAAAAACAAAATTCAGACTCTTTTAAAGTTAGAAAATTGGTCAAAGCAAATTTTTAACTAATCTATTGAATTTATGGTGCTTATCAGGCTATATGGCCTAATTAAAATAAAAACCGTCATCATTGTCAGTTTTTACATTTTTCATTTGAGTTTACAAACCAGATTTGTTAATTTGGCAGGTTGCATTATATTAAAATCTTGATCTGTTTTCCTACTTTAGCCACAATTTTTGTTGAACATTTGAAATCAGATTATAATCTGGTAAGCCATTTAGCTGGAGTATATTGCCTGCTGCCATATCCTGATAAAAGTTTTGATTAAATTTACACTTAAAATGAGTGAAAATGTCAACCACCAATTTCAGAAATGAACTGAAATGTTAACCACCATTTTCAGATATATCTATGCCATGATCAAACAGATACAATTACATATACTGTTCAGTATGCTCAACTAAAGCAATTATTTTATAATATTTATTGAAACTTCTTGGAATGAGTCAATTAGCAAGCATTTAGTTAAGTGTCTACTATGTGCCAGGGATTATGCTAGGTTTTGGAGATACAAAGACAAAAAAATGAAAGTTCCTACCCTCAAGAAACACTCTTTTCTTTTGGGAAAACTATCTACATACCTTATATGTGTAAAACAAGGGATAGGACCTGTATCTCTAATTTCTGTGGGAGGATCTCCCAGCTAAGAAAATACCCCCTGACCAATGCAGATTGACTTCTCTTTTGCAATTTATAGTCTTGGGACAAGTGTTCTACTTGAGATCTTTGAGCTTTTTAAATGTATTTTTAAAACCGTTTTGCAGTATAGTTAGCTTACTTTGTAATTCTCTATTTTATTTTAGGCTTTTAAAAATCTCTATTCTGAAAAAAGATCCATAGATTTTTACTAGAACTGCTTCTTAAAGAGTTGCCTAGAACACAGGTGTCATAGGACAAGGACACTTCTGCTGAACAAGATTAAAAATGTAATTCAAAAATATTTAACAAAATTTTAAAAATACAATAAGACAATGTTAACATTAAATTTTAAAAATTAGTCAATATGTAACCTTTTTTTAGGTTTTTGCAAGGCAAATGGGGTTAAGTGACTTGCCCAAGGCCACACAGCTAGGTGATTATTAAGTGTCTGAGACCGGATTTGAACCCAGGTGCGCCTGACACCAGGGCCAGTGCTTTATCCACTGAGCCATCTAGCCGCCCCCCTAGCCTGTTTCTTTATAGTTGGATTAGTGGACCACCCCTTTCTATTTGCCCAGTGCCATGCAGTCAGTAGGGATCAGAGCTGGGACTCAACCCCAGGTCTTCATCGAAGTCCTGACCACCCTCTCAGATTGTCTCTTTATAGAAAATAAATACTCATGGCAAAAGTGGTATTTGAGCTGAGTTTTGAAGAATAAAGGAGAAAGTGCATTATAGGAATGGGGGACAGACTTTTAGAAACCCAGAGACAGGAAATGAAAAATTGTCTGTTAAGTACAATAGGAAGGCCCCCTTGGCTACAATGAATATGTGAATGGGAATACTATATCTTAAGGCCTAAAAGGTAAGTTGAAACTGAGTTGTGAAGAGTTTTAGGTGCCAGACAGAGGAGCTGTTTGAAGATGGTTTGTGGTAATGTCTCTCACCTGAGACACTTGAGTCTGGGAGATCAGTTAGAAGACCATTGCAATTGGTCAGGTATTAGGTGATAAAAGCTGTCCTTAGCATAAAGGCCTTGTGAATAGAGAAAAGGGAATGAATGCATGTGAGAAGTAGAATCAAGAAGACATGAATACTTTTTGGATAGGTGAGGTTGAGAGAATGAGGAGTCATCTATTACAGTTTTTGATAATAGTTGTAATCAAACTATACTCTTCCCAAAACCTTCCTTTATATAGGATTGGGATCTGACCTCTCCAACTAACTTTCTACTTTCCATTAGCAGCTGTGATTTCAGCTCCAGATAACATGCCTTACCCATAAAATGATTATCTGAACTCTCATCATTACAGATTGATTAGTTTTTGATCCTCAACATCTTCTCAAGACCCTCAGCCAACATTCTCTCCTGTGATTTGAGGTCTGTAGGGTAGAACACTAAATTCTTACCACAAATAACATCACTTCCCACACTATAATAAACAACAAATGTTTATTTAATTAATTTCATGTAGTTATTTCTATGATTCTGTCTTTATTGTTAGTAATTTCTTATAGCAGAATAATATTCCTTTCATATTTATATATTATAATTTGTTTCACCATTCCTTGATTGATATGTATCTACTTTGTTTCCAGTTATTTGCTACACCAAAAATATTGCTACAAATATTTTGATGTACATGAGGACTTTGATCTTATCAAATGCCCTTAGTAGCAAACTCTCTGGGTCAAAAGCTGTGGCCGTTTTAGTAATTTTGTTTGCATAATTCCAATATGCTTTTTCAGAATAGTAGATTACTTAACAATTCTAACCGACTATAGTTCACGAATGTACCTCTCTTCCTACATTGGCTGTTCCTGTCTTTTGTCATCATTGCCATTTTGTAAGATGTGAAGTAAATCCTCCGGGTTGTTTTGATTTATATTTCTCTCATTATTAGTGATTTGGAGGATTTTTAATGCAGTTCTTAACAAATTGTTAACAGTTATTTGCAATTTTTTTTTGAGAACTCTTTGTTTAAGAACTATTTATTTCCTTTGATCATTTAACTCCTGGGGAAATGACATTTGATGAACTGATCTAACTTTTACAAAGAGATTTTGAGGAATTAGATAAAGTGGTTTTAAGAATTAGTTTTAGGGGGTGGCTAGGTGGCGTAGTGGATAAAGCACCGGCCTTGGAGTCAGGAGTACCTGAGTTCAAATCCGGTCTCAGACACTTAATAATTACCTAGCTGTGTGGCCTTGGGCAAGCCACTTAACCCCATCTGCCTTGCAAAAAAAAATTAGTTGTAGAAAAAGTACTGACAGGATATGAGGGATAAAAGAGAAAGACAAAAAAAATCCTGGGTAGGTGGACCATGGAAGTAATGCCATCATTAATAGCTGGATGTTAATAAATTGTTCTTGATCCCCTTAAAAAACTTGGACTTGACTTCACCATCTTCCTTCATTTCACATTAAAAATCCTAGGAAAAACTGTTACGCTTTCATTGCCCCATCTTTACACCTCCCCCTCAGGTTTCAACCCATTGCAGCCTGTCTCTCATCCATACTACTTGATAGAAATTTTTCTATCCAAGGTCACCAGTGATCATTTTATTTCTAAATTGACTACCTTTTCTCAGTTAGCATGCTTGACTTCTGTACATTTGACAATGTCTAATCATCCCTTCTGTATGGGTGGTTATTGTCCTTCATTATCAAAGAAGAGCAAAATGATATCACTGTGTTAGAGATGAGTTACAGTGTGTTTGACTGTGACTGATAAGACCAATACCAGCTTGCAACACTCTACCACAGGCTGGGCTCAAATAGTCCATGAGAACCCTTGGGGTGCTTATTCTAAACTTACCTATGTCATGTTTCCTTTGAGCTGTTTCAGTTCTGCTTCCTTATAGATGAGGGCACTCACTGCACTCCTTATAGATGAGGGCACTCACCCTCACTGATGAGGGCAGACCATGCTGGGCAGTCCTGTGCCAGTGTCTTCCATGCTATGCAACCAATTCTAAAGTTCTTAAGAGAGACCTTCAGGGTGTCTTAGTGTCGCTTCTTCTGACCCATTTGTGAGTGCTTGCTTTGTGTGAGTTCTCCAAAGAATAATCTTTTTGGCAAGCATATATCTGGCAGTCTAACAATGTGTCCAAGCCCATCACAGTTGCACTCTATGGTAATGTTAGAATGCTAGGCAGTTTAGCTTGAGAAAGGACCACATTGTCTAGTATCTTCTCTGCCAGGGATCTTAAGAATCTTCCTAAGACAATTTAAATGGAAACAATTCAGTTTCCTGATATAGTACTGGTAGACTGTCCAGGTTTCACAAGTATATATAGCAGTAAGGTCAGTACAGCGTCTCTATAGACCTTCAGTTTGGTAGTCAGTCTTATACTTCTTTTTCTTTCGGAGCCTCCCAAATAACTGAATTAGTTCTGGCAATGCATGTGTCAACCTCATTGTCAATGTGTATTTCCCTGGAAAGGACACTGCCAAGGTAAGTGAACTTGTCCACACTACTCAAAACTTCTTCATTTGCTATTCACATATGGATGGTATGGTTCTGGCTGATGGAGCACCTGTGTTCTCTTGGTGTTAATTGTTAGGCCATAATTAGCTGAAGCAGAAGAGAATCGATCCATACGTTGTTGCATCTTGGCTTCAGAGGCTGCATTGAGTGCATGATCATCTGAAAACAAGATCATGCACCAACACTCCCTCCATTTGGTCTTGACTTTGTAGCCTTTTCAAGTTGAAGAATTTACCATCAGTGCAGTAGCTGACCTTGATGCCATGTTCATCCTTAATAAAGGCATTTGATAACATGGCTTAAAACATCATGCTAAAAATAAAAAGTATAGGTACAAGGACACAGCCTTGTTTCATTCCATTGGTAACTGGGAAATCTCAAGAGCATTATCCATTATCCAGAACCCAGGTGAGCACACTATCATCAGAGTGCCATATAATACCGATGAATGAACTTCTTCAAGCAACCAAATTTTGATGTAGTTTTCCATAAACCCTCATGCCTGATGATATCAAAGGCTTTGGTCAGATCTACAAATGTTGTATACAGACTTCTGTTCCTGGCATTTTTCCTGTGTTGTTGGACAGCAAAGACCATAATCAACTGTTCTTCAACTCTTTCTGAAGCTACACTACCTCTCAGGGAGTTGACTATTTTCCCGGTGAAGGATCAACCTATTGAGAAGGACTCTGTAAATTACTAGATCAGAGACTTCCTACTTGTGTGAGTTTGGGCAAGTCATTTTATCCTCTCTCAGTCTCAGTTTCTTCACAGGATTCTTACAAGAATAAATTGAAGTAATAATTATTTTTTATTTTTATTTTTTTTAGGTTTTTGCAAGGCAATGGGGTTAAGTGGCTTGCCTAAGGCCACAGAGCTAGGTAATTATTAAGTGTATGAGGCCAGATTTAAACTCAGGTACTCCCTGACTCCAGGGCTGGTGCTCCATCCACTGCACCACCTAGCTGCCCCTATAAATTGAAATAATAATTATAAAATGCTTTATAAACCTTAAAGTATATAGATGCTATTATTATTATTGTTATTATTTTTTCACCCTCTTGATTTAACAGATGAGAAATTAAGACCCAAGAGGTTGTTATTTTCCCAGGATCACATAAGTTGTGCCAAAGCGAGATTCAAACTCATATCCACAAGTGCCCAGTCTTAGTACTCCAATTTCAACACTTTTCCTTCAGCAAGAGGAGATGCCTCTTCTCTTTTCCATGAATTTTCATAGAATCATAGGTTTCGACCTATAAGGAAACTCTGAAAAGTCATTATCTAATTCTGATTATTTTTAGATGACGAAGTTGCTACCCAGAAAAAAACAAGTGATTTGCTCAAGGTCACACAGAGAGAAGGGATCTCAACCCAGGTCCTCTGCCTCCAAATCTAGTACCCTTTCTACTATGCCAAACTCTACCAATCCTTGACAGCATCAAGTTCAGTAACTATTTTTTTTACTTTTTTTTTTAAGGTTTTTGCAAGGCAAATGGGGTTAAGTGGTTTGCCCAAGGCCACACAGCTTAGGTAATTATTAAGTGTCTGAGACCAGATTTGAACCCAGGTACTCCTGACTCCAGGGCTGGTGCTTTATCCACTACGCCACCTAGCCGCCCCTTCAGTAACTATTTTTGCAAATTATTTTAGTGTTCTTGCATATTGTTTACCTAGGCCTAGTGACCTGAAATTGTTGAAAATAAGTCATCATTTCACTTTTCTTGAGTTTGTTTCCTCTCAGTCATTTATCTTCTAACTTCCAAACTCAGGTTTTTGGGGTTTTTTTTTTTCTTGGTAGAAAGTTCATCCTCCTAGTTTATTTGGAAATTTCAAATTTGAGTAACTGGCAGATTGTTGGTACCAGTAACAGAAAAGTCTTGAGGATGAAATGATGTAGTATTAAAGTGGTGGTGAGGGAGAAAGGATTTCTGATGGAATTCAGTAGTTGAAATTGTTGGCCATGAGTTTAGAAGAGATCTGAAGATGAAGTTTCTTATCTTATAGAAGTTATAGTTGAAGCCATTGGAATATATGAAATCTTAAATGTAAAAATAAAAAATGACCTAGAAGTAAGTTCTATTCTAGGGCTGCAGAATGCCATAGAAGTCAGTGGTCAAGAGAAGTTTCATAAAGAAATATCTGTTTAATAATGTATGATGCCATGTAGTAGCTGAGGATGAAGGTTGAGGTTGTATTTAATGATTAATTTATCATCGGTAACTTTTTAGAAAGAGGTTTCATTGAAGTAGTAGGAGCAGAAGCAAGATTTGGAGGCAGTTTAGATGTGCGTATCTAAGTGGAGAAGTACAGCTAGATGGCTTAGTGGTAGAGTGTAGAACTAAAGTCAGAATAACCTGAATTCAAATCTGGCTTCAGACTCTTACTAGTTGTGTGACTTAGGGCAAGTCACTTTACCTTGATTGCCTTCCATCTAATGCTGCTTCCAGTAGTCGTGAATCACATCTGGCCACTGAAACAGAAGTCTCCAGTGAGACTGGTGACTTAGCACAACACCCTGTCACTCAAGTACAATTCACATGCTTTTGTTGGCATCACCTTCCTGATGTCATGGTCTTTTGAGTACGAAGCACAAACATCATCATCATCAACAGTGAATATAGATTTTTGAGAAATTTGATAAAAGAAAGCAGATAACTTGATTGATGGAGATGAGAGCTATATAGAATATTGGATTTATTTATTGATCTCAAATTATCTAATTTCTCTTCTCCACCTTTATGAAATGTTTAAAATTTGAAGTTAGGTCACTGAATTTTCATTTCAGATTTTGAGTTTAATTTGTATACTAATGTCTTTGTATTTTCATACTGTCATATTTTGGGGTTTTATTTTGAATCCAATTGTAGACTCTGAAGGCAAACATTTGGTTTCCTGCTAGCCCACAAACTGGGCAAGAGTTGTTCAATTATGGTCTTAGTTGACTTAGGCAAAATTGCATGTTAAAAGTAAATTCTCTTAGTGGCCACAGAACATATTGACTGTTAATTCTTTTTCATATATGTCCAGAAATTATTACATAGCAATATCCATTTCCAAAACCCATCAGTGGTTAAATTAAATGTATCAGCCAAATGTACTTGTGAAAAAGGTCAGTCAGTGTATTTCCAAATCTTTGTGCATTTATCCATATATAATTGCATTTACTTTGAAGCTCACTTTATCAGTCTTAGATACAGGAGAGGGAAAAAAAGGGAAAAAAGAGAAGAAGAAATTGGACTATGGCTAGGATTAGAGACTAAAATTAAAGTGAAGCATATAAGATTTTAGACTTAGGAAGTACCTTAGAAGTCATCCAGTTTTATTTTTACAAATGAAGAAACTAAATCCAAGGAGAAGTAAAATCTGATTAATGACAGAATAAATATAAAGCTATGGGAAAAAAATAAAAGGGATCATTAGAATTAGATGTTTCTATTTTGATTTTTTAATGAATAAAATTTAAAAGCTGAGACTTTTTGCTTTTTTATTGTGTATGTCTTCTCTCCCCCTGTGCCCCCCCACAGTTTCTTTAATGCTGTATATATGGTATTTTCTTGGAAGAGGAGCAAAGAAGAAAAGAACTAGAAATAACAGATTCAAGTTAACAGTTCTAGATCATTCTCCTTTTTTTGTTTTGGTTGTTTTAAGGTACAGCAGAAACTTTTATACTTAACATTTCTGAAGAGTGGTTAAATTGGACCAGTACTTTGTCAGTAAAAATCAGGAACTACTTTTCAGTTTAAAACAATCCCAGAGCAGTTATTAGAAATAAATTCATCAAAATTGGAAGTTAGTATGGAAGAAACTTAGATTAGACCAACACCTCACACCCTATACCAAGATAAGATCAAAATGGATATAGGATCTAGACATAAAAAACAATATTATAAGCAAACTAGAACAAGGAATAGTTTACCTGTCAGATCTATGGAAAGGGAAGCAGTTTATGACCAGGGAAGAGATGGAGAACACCATTAAAAATAAAGTAAATAATTTTGATTACATTAAATTAAAAGGCTTTTGCTCAGACAAAACCACTGTAACCAAGATCAAAAGAAATGTAGTAAATTGGGAAGCAATTTTTATGACTAGTGTTTCTGACAAAGAACTCATCTCTAAAATATAGAGAACTGAGTCAAATTTTTTTTAAAAAGACAAGCCATTCCCTAATTGACAAATGGTCAAAGGATATGCAAAGGCAATTTACAGATGAGGAAATAAAAGCAATCCATAGTCATATGAAAAATTGCTCTAAATCACTAATTATTAGAGAAATGCAAATTAAAACATCTCTGAGGTACCACCTCATATTTCTCAGACTGGCCAATATGACCAGAAAGGACAATAATCAATGTTGAAAAGGGATGTGGGAAATCTGGGACACTAACGCATTGTCGGTAGAGCTGTAAACTCATCCAACCTTTCTGGAGAGCAATTTGGAATTATACCCAAAAGGCAACAAAAATGTGCATACCCTTTGATCCAGCAATACCACTACTGGTTCTATACCCTGAAGAGATTATGAAAAAAGGGTAAAAACATCGCCTGTACAAAAATGTTCATAGCAGCTCTGTTTGTGGTAGCAAGGAAATGGAAACTGAGGGAATGTCCATCAATTTGGGAATGGCTGAACAAACTGGTATATGTAGGTGATGAAACATTCTATTAGAAACCAGCAGAGATGGGTTTTCAGGGAAGCCTGGAAGGATTTGCATGAACTGATGCTGAACAAGATGAACAAACCTGAATAACATTATATACCCTAACAGCAACCTCAGTGAACTTGCTCATACAACAGGGCAACAATTAGGCATAATTTTAGGATATCTGCGATGGAGAATGCCATCTGGGGGTGGCACAGTGGATAGAGCTCCGGCCCTGGAGTCAGGAGTCCCTGAGTTCAAATCTGACCTCAGGCACTTAAATACCTAGAATGCCATCTCTATCCTGAGAAAGAACTGTGGAGTTTGAACAAAGACTATTACCTTTAATTTAAAAAAAAAATGTTATTTTATTATGTAATTCTGCTATATCTCATACTATATGTTTCTTCTTTAAAGATATGATTTCTCTCTTACCACATTTAACTTAGATCAATGCATACTCTGGGAATAGAGTAAAGACTAACAAACTGCCTTCTGTGGGGGGGGGAAGAAGCAAGATTGGGGGGAAATTGTAAAACTCAAAATAAAAAAAAACATTCTAAAATTAAAAAAAGAAATAGCCTCATCAATAAAATGCCAAATGAATGAAACGATGAATGTGCTTTTCTGTCTTCATTAAACTCTTTCAAATACATTGCTGAAAGGGACTAGTTTAACTGCATCATTTTACATAGGAGGAAAATGAGACCTATAAAAGATGCTTCTGATCACATGAGAGAGGAGGACTAGGAATCCTAGTCTTCTGTCTTTGCATTCAGGGTATTTTTCATAACGCTAAATTGCTAGTTATCAACAAATTTTTGTTTCAAGAATGGTGAAACCTGCTTCATACAACATCTAGTTTGAATTTATTACATTTTTCCAATAACTTTTTGAATTATTGAAGGAAAACATTTTAAAATTCCTGGACAATATGTTATACTAGTAAATTACTTGGATTTTTAAAGGTATAATGAAATTCTCTACTGTTATTTAACTCTGTAAGTAGTACTTTTAACATGCTAATAAAATTAACTTTCCTTAAGTGTTTTGTTCTATTTCTCTAATTATATTACTTGATAACTTGTGTAGTATGTTTCCTGGTTTTCAAGATTCTTCCTGGCTTCCCTGAACAAGTGTTTTTTGGTAATATTTATAATCATATATATATGTATATATATATTATATATATATACATATATATAACACTTATGTCTAATAAGTTAGAAAATGGAAATTTCCTTTAGGGCTGCAAGCTTCTTTCTTCCTCTCCTCCCTATACTTGTATTAAGATTTGTTAATGGATAATTCTTATAAGTACACACTAGCAGATGTTATAGATTTACTTGTATTCTTTATTGATGTACACAAATTAACATCTGAAGAATTTTTAAGCCATCTGGAAGAGACTCATAAATGCAGTTGTAGTTAAATAAGTGATAAAGGTCTGATATAAATTCATGAATTAAAATTCAATTTTAAAAATAAATATCAACACAGGTTGATTTTAATTTTTCTTATTTAATTTTTCTTTTAATTCTCAGGTTCCTTTTTTTTTAATTTTTTTAAGATAATGGTGTTGAGTTACTTGACCAAGGTCATACAGGCAATAATTAAGTGTCTGAGGCCGGATTTGAACTCAGGTCCGTCTGACTCCAGTGCCAGTGTGCTATCCACTGTGCCACCTAGCTGCCCTGTTAATTCTCAGATTCTTAATACCTCAGTAACACTTAGGAGGTTTCCAGCACAAACTATAATACAGACATCTGATTGTCCTCAAAACTGTATTTACTCAGGAAACTTTATCTTAGAGTATCTGGTTTTCTGTGAAGTCATAATTTTGGACCAAAATTTCCAGCTGTGACATCTTAACTTTATAGAATGGAGACTGAATTAAGAGCCAGAAATTAGCTTAGGTATTTTACCAGGAGTGAAATAATTCATTTTTAAAAATAATCTGTCAGTTGTATTTAAATATTTCTGATTTGTGGAGTTATTGTTAATGATTTGCACCAAGAGAAACAAGGTTAAATGATCAGCTTTTTTTTAAACAAATAATATACATTTGATTAATTTTGACATGTAAATGTTAAAAAAAATTTAATGTTAAAAGTTAAGATTTGCAAAATAATCATAAGACTTACATTTGAAAAGTGCCTTAGAGATAATTTGTCTGACTTCATTTCATGAATGGGGAACTTAAGAGGGGGAGAATTTAAATGATTATTCATCTCTTTAGTTTAGGAAAATAGAACCAACATAGGCTGAAAAAAAATATTTGTGAATTATTGTTTGATTTCATATATTAGAGTCTTATTAGACCTTAAATTCTCCAGGATTAAAACTTTTCCATTAGAATCTGAGCTCCTTGAGGTCAGAGAGTATCTTGTTTTCTGATCATGTCACTCCTCTGCCCAGCAAAATTCAGTGACTCCCTGTTGCTTCCAGGATCAAATTCAAAATTCCCTATTGGCTTTTTTTTTGTGTTTGTTTTTTTGCTTTTGTTTTTGTTTTTGCAAGGCAATGGGGTTAAATGGCTTGCCCAAGACCACACAGCGAGGTAATTATTAAGTGTCTGAATCCAAATTTGAATTCAGGTACTCCTGACTTCAGGGCTGGTGCTCTATACAGTGCACCACCTAGCCACCCCCACATTGGCTTTTAAAGCCCTTCATAACCTAACCCCTTCCTACTTTTCCAATTTTCTTACTTGGTATTCTTTGATCCAGTGATACAGGCCTTCTGGCTGTTTCAGAAATAAGGACACTCCCATCTCATGCCTGGAATACCCTTTCCTCTCAATTTGATCTACTAACTTTCATGTATTCGTTTAAGCCTTAGTTAGAATCCCATCTTTTTCAGGAAGCCTGTTCCAATCCCTCTAAATTCAAGTGCCTTCTTGTGTTAATACTGACCTGTATATTGCTTGTTTGTATATATTTGTTATTTTGTCCTTTATATTACAGGCTCCTTGAAAGCACAGACTAGACTATCTTTTGCCTCCTTTTGTATCCTCAGAGTTTAGGCACATGTTATTGAATTGTTTTTGAATTGTATCTTATTTTGGGGATCCCATTTGGAGTTTTCTCAGCAAAGATGCATATGTAATAAGTTTTTATTGATTGATTTTTACTTCGCTTAGCACAATGCCTGGGATATGCTAGGCATGTAATATTTTTGATTGACAGATCGAACTATTATTATTGATTGATTTTTGCTTTGCTTAGCACAGTGGAGGGGATACACTAGACACATAATTTTTTTTTGATTGATTGAACTCTCAGAAGACAGAATGAATTTATTTTAATATGACTGTCTGAGTTCTCTTAGTCCTACAAACTAAAAATTACAATATGTAATACTATTTAAGGATAACTTATAAGCAAGACTTTTTTATAGCTTTTAGGATTTTCTGACAATTATAACATCTGTTAAGAATGTATCTCATAATTTAAAAGCTAAAGGCATAAAAATTAGGCCATATAGTTTTGCTACAGCTTGCATAGTTCAGTATAACATTTTGTTCGCTTTGTGTACTTAATATAATAACAGTAACTATATAACTTTGCATTTATATAATGTTTAAAAAGTTTCAGATTCATTATGTGATTTGATCCTCACAATACCTTGTGAGCTCAGTACTTAAATATTCATATTTTACAGATGTGGAAACCATCTCAGAGATGTTAATTTTCTATGATTATTTCAATATTGGAGATACTGGAATTATGGCAGAGCATTACATAATAAGAGCAGTGGATTGGGAACCAGCAAACTGTTAGATCCTAGACTTCACTTCTTTTGTATTAGATGATCTCTAAAGTGGCTTTGGTTCTAAATTTCCTTTCTTCTTTGTTTGTGACAGTATAGTTGTAAGAAGCAATTAAGTTATGATATAAATGCCTGATTATACAGTAGCTGATTACCATTAGAGTGGCTTAATATACTGTATAATTATACAGTAGTCTCCTAGTTTGGGGGTCTTCCCAATTGCAGTTCTGGCTCTTCTGCCAGCAAGTTTTTATGATCTTTCTCTCTGAGCTGTTTCCTCATCTCTAACATGTGGATAATAAAGCCTACTTGTATACCTCACAAAGCTGTCATGTTCATGTGACAAATATTAAGGTGCTTTGTAAAGCATAAAGCACCATACAAAGGTAAAAATTTATTCTTACAATTATTCTTAAATAACCTGTGTCCAGAATAGTCTATATGCTACTATGGTAAGTAATAGGAAATATAAGACTGCTAAAAAGAAATTGCAATATATTTAAAGAAACAAAAATAACCATTGGGAAGTTCTTTTAAAAGGCAGCATTGGAAATAAAGACAAAAATACTCCATGTTCAAACATCTTTATGTGAAAATTTTTCGTCATCAGTTATTTTGATGATTATTACAGTAGAATACCTAAAATCATTATCATTACTTAAATGATTAATGTTATGAAATTAGTTAAACTATTTTGTTGGCATTTCCTGAGTTCAGACTAATGTTTTGTTTGCTTGAGACAGGGGTAGGAAACCTTTTTTTCTGCCAAGGGTTATTTGGATATTTATAACATAATTTGAGTCCTATATGCAGTCAAACATTTAATTAATTCACCTCTAAAATGTTCCTGAAGTTACTGAATATTGAATCCCACCTACAGTTGCCTTGGCAATACCAGATCAATGCCTGGAGGTTCCCTGCCTCTGGTCTATGACGAGCTAACTTTTATATGATTCTTAAAAGTTTATAGTATCACACCTACCCATATGTCCAAACTTGTACAAATAATACAGGATTATGTATGGAAAGAACCTTAGCTATCACCTAGTTCATTTACTAATTTTACAGAAAAGAGAACTGTATAGGTAAGTGACTTGTCAAAGACCATACTGCTAGTTTTTGGCAGAGTTGTGGCTAAAAACAGACTTTTTAAGTAATCTTTCCACAATGTCATTGTTATTGTGACTTTCTTTTTTTTTTCTCTCGTTTCAAGGTTAATTTAGTTCATTTTTTAATTCAGTAAATATTAAACACCTGCAGGGCTCTACACCTGTGAAAATTACAAAGATAAGTAAGACCTAATTCCTATGTATTCAGTGCTTATAATTTGATAAGGATAATAAGACACACAGAGACAAAGATAGCTCTACTTTGAATTCTTTTAGGTGCATAAGGGTAAAATACTATTAGATTAAATGAAGAGAGATATAATTTTTGACTTCAGTGATCAAGGAAGATGTCTTCAAATATGAGTTTGTGCCTAAAGGTTAGTCTTATCAATATTTGGAGATAAAGGGGACAGTATTAGTATTCCAAGGGAAAAGGAATAGTATGAGATTTGTTTGTGGTGTTCAAAGTCCAGTTCACTGAAGCTCTAGAAGAGGTGATAGGGAGGAAAATGAAATCAGTTTAGAAAAATAGGTTGATAAGTTTTTATCTTTATGTTAAATTTAATAATTGAAAACTGAAACCAATATGTAGTATTTTATGCTATAACTGTGCTTGAGGCCATTTGAATTACCTTTCCAAAGAAAAAGTCTTTCCAGAGACTTTATTGCCCTTTCCCAGTCTTCATCTGTCTTGATCTCTCAGTAGCCTTTGACATAGCCAATCACCCTCGTCTCCTAAACATTCTCTCCAACATCATTGATTTCTCCAGATTCTTCTTTTCCTTTTCAATTTCCTTTCCTGTATCTTCATCCAGATAGTGTCCACTAATGGTAGGTATCCCCAGGGCTATGTCTTAGGCCCTTTTTACTTTTCCCTTTATACTGCCTGACTTGGTGATCTCATCAGCTTTCATATGTTCAGTTATCATCTTGATGCAGATGATCTCCAGGTCATTATTTCCAGCTCTAATCTCACAACAGCTACTACCTCTTAAACCTCTTGAATTAGATGCCCCGTAGATAATTTTAAGCTCATGTCCAAAACATGACTCATTATCTTTTCCACCTAAACCCTGCCCTCTTCTGAACTTCTTGGTATTGTCAAGGGAACCACCATCCTCATGGTGACCCAAGCTTGCAATATTGGCATTAACCTTTTAGTTGGTCTCTCTTTCTCAGTTCTAATCCATTCTCTATTTAGGTGCTGAAGTACATATCTACTAATTTCACACATATCCTATTCCACACCCTTCCCCAAAATAAACTTCAGTAGCTCCCTATTACCTCCAGGATCTAAATCACCATTTCTCTACAATTTAAAAAAAAGAATATGGGGCGGCCAGGTAGCACAGTGGATAGAGCACCAGCCCTGGAGTCAGGAGTACCTGAGTTCAAATTTGGCCTCAGACACTTAATAATTACCTAGCTGTGTGGCCTTGGGCAAGCTACTTAACCCAACCCCATTTGCCTTGCAAAAACCTAAAAAATAAACAAATAAAAAAATAAACCAACCATAACAGGAAAGAACTCCATTTAAAAATAATTTTAAAATGTATAGGGTCTATATACATACAACTACACAATAAATGTTCTTGATAGGCAAAAAAAGAAACATTTGGAGTAGTTACACTGCTTGAAGTTAGACTGTTCCAGTATAATAAAAATGACATTGCCTAAATAATATGCATATTGACTTCTATACCAATCAAGCTACTAAGGGATCACTTTTTTAAAAAAATAGGATCTTAAGAGAAGCAATAAGAAAAAATTCAAGTCGGGAGCATGGTAATAATCAGATCTTAATGTATTATAAAGTAGTAGTTATCAAAATTATTTAATATGGAATAAGAAAAAGATGAAATAAATAATAAAAGAAGAAATAAATAGAAGTTCAGTATTTGTAGGCCTAAAAAAACTCAAGGATTGCCTTTTTGATAAAAATTGCTGGGGGGGGAAGATTGTCATAAATTATGTTTAGACCAGTATTTTGCATTATATAGCACAATAAGGAAGGCAGGAAACAAGCATTTATTTACTTTGTGCTGTGTACCAGGCACTGTGCTTGAAAACAAGTTCAGATATCCCTCATAATTTTGGCTAAAGCAGAAAATTTTTAATCAAATAAAATGGATAAGGAGATCATAAAAAGATAAAATAGATAATTTTGACTACATAGGAGAAAAATGATAGATTTGGAAAAAATATCTTCATCAAAACACTGATATCCAAAATATACTGGGAACTGATATAAATATCTACTATCCAGAGCTCTTTCCCCAGACATAAATGGTCAAAGGATAACAGTTATAATAATAATAAGAATATAGAAATTCACCAGCATACTACTTCTACCTCCTGGCTTCCTTCAAGTCTCAGCTAAAAATCTGTGTGAAACTTTTCTTAATTTCTCTTAATACTAGTACCCTTGCTCTATTGGTTACCTCCAGTTTATCCTGTGTACAGCTTGTTTATATATAGTTCTTTTCATATCATCTCTCTCATCAAATTGTGAACCCCTTGAAAGCAGACTCTTTTATCTTGGTTTCCCTATTGCTTTGCACAGTAATCAAATAGTTGTTCAGTCAATGTTTATTGACTTATTGATCACATGAAATCGTGATAGTAAGAGAAATATAAATTAAAATAACTGATTGACAAAGATGACAAAGTATGGAAACAGGTGACATTTCATAAATTTTTGTTGAATTAATGAATTGAAAGCCCTTTAGAAGCAGAGATTGCTTTTTATATTTGTGTCCAAAACATCTCCTACTGAACCTTTGTCAGATGCTTACAAAAGTGTGTCTTGAGTTGAAATATGTAACTAAAGTGCTGTCTTGACAAAAGGTATAGGTTTGTTGTTGGGTTTTTTTTGCAAATTCATCCATACTTATAAACCCTCAAATTCCACATCATAATTTCAGATAAATGATTTATTACCCGTGTAATTTCATACTTTTTATGCTTTCATTGCAAAGAATATTTACCTGAAGTTCTCTATATTGATTTCAGTTAGTCTTACTATATGCAATTATGGTTTTCCATTGCACAAGTTATAACTTAGAACTGTGTTTCAAGTTAAAGACTTTAAATATATTGTTCTAATAAGACTACTGGTTTAAATTCGACATAAAATAGCTTCTAAGGAAAATTTGATAGATTTTTGAAATAGATTATGTGAATATTCTTAGTAAATTCAAAATAATCCAGAATTGTGGTACTTTAGGTGCCTCTCTCTAATTAAAACAAAACCCCCAAACATATTGTAACCATAGAGTTTTGGAACTAGTCTGTACTTCGTTAAATCATGGATATTAGGCAGCATTTGGTCTGTCCAGCATTTAACTCCCCTCTTGCTATATGACTGGCTAACTTCCTTTTTTTTTATCATAGATTTCTTGAATGGCAGTTCTTATGTCACATCTTCTGAATAAGCCATTATTGGAAAGATGATATAGCCTGCTTATATCTTTTAAAGCCCTTCACTATGTAGCATCAGCGTATATTTTCAGGCTAATTACATGTTTCTTTCTTTCATATACTTTTGTATTCTAAACAGGTCTACTTGCTCGTCCTTTCTTAATTTTCCATGCCTTTGCACAGGCTGTCTTCTAGGCCTGGAATGCTTTCCTGCCTCTTAGAAAACCTTTCTTCCTTGGAGTTCATCTCAAGTGCCTTTTCACATCCTCTCAATGTCTCATTCCCCCCCCCCCCCCCCCAATTATTTGGTATATATTGTTATATGAATGGTGTGTGTTGCTTATCTGATTAAAATGTAAATAAATTCTTTGAGGACAGGAACTTTCATTTTCCTTTGTATTCCTTACATATATCTGGCACAGGATCAGCATTAAATACATTGTTGAATGAACTATGAAACTGTCTTTAAACCTTTGGGCCACTCACAGTTTTGTTCTTTGGACATTTCTTTTGATTTTTTATGTTACATGATGTGCAACCAAAAAGGAGGAAAAAATTTTTATTTGAAAGTTTTTTATTTGAAAGTTGTGCTTGGGGCGGCTAGGTGGCTCAGTGGATAAAGCACTGGTCTTGGAGTCAGGAGTACCTGGGTTCAACCTAGCTGTGTGGCCTTGGGCAAGCCACTTAACCCCATTTGCCTTGCTTAAAAACCTAAAAAAAAAAAGTTGTGCTTGGTATCATTAAGAGAACTTGACAGTTTCTCAAATGTCAATCCAGTTTTCTCCCTTTTTTCTCTTTGTGCCCAACCTTTTTTTTTTCTTTCTTCAGTCTACCCAAGATGATGTACCAACAAACTGATTCACCTTTCATATCACAATCTGAACAGTAGACTTTTCTTTTTAAATCTAAGTAGTTTTCCTTGATTAATAAGTTCTTGTCTTCTAAGTAATAATTGATCTATTTAAGAGATTTTGCAGTGTTCTGGGGCTTAATGTGATCAAAATATTGTGCTCTGTAAACAAGTGTCAGAGAGACTTTTACTACCTACCTATAGGGAATATTTCTTTGATCTGAACTGTAGACATCTTTCATGACAGCTGTCTACAGATATGCCTACCTCTCCTCTCTTCCTCAAGAAACCTTCATTTGATCCTCCATTGGTTCAGTCATATAGAATCTTTTCTCTCTCTTACATGGCTAAACTTTTCTTTTCTGGATCTTCATACAGATCATGCCTACCCACTGGGGATGTCCCTCAAGGCATTATATTCAGCCCTCTTCTCCTTTCTTACATATTTCACTTGGTGAATTTATCAGCACTACCATTGGGTATCTCAAACTAGAAACCCTTTAGACATCTTAAACTGAACTCATTATCATTCCCTTCATATTGTTCTTCTTCCTAACTCCCTGATTACTGTTGAAGACATCAACTGTTCTCCCAGTCACTTAAGCTTGCAAGCTAGGTGTCATCCTTAATTCCTCACTCTTTCACACCCTCTGTATCCAGTCTTTTGCCAAGTTCTGTTGACTCACCCCAGAAACCTCTTTCTCATATATCCATTCCCCTTGTTCTCCTCTACTGTTGCTCTGGTACAGGACTTCATCATCTCACACATGGATGGGGTGGGGGTGGGGGCTGCTTGCCTCAGGTCTTTACAGCCAACTAACTGTCAAAGTGATCTGCCTAGCCAGTCTGATTAGACAATCCCTCTATCCCAGACACCCCAGGATCAAATGGAAAAACTTTTTGGTTTGTTCTTTTCTGTTAAGTTGTTCATTACCTGGCCCCTTCCTATGTTTCCAGTTTTCTCCCACCTTCTCCCCCTCCAGGTATTCTTCCTTCTAGTGGCTCTGAAGTCCAACACAATGTCCCTTCACTCTGTGCATTTTCATAGACTCTTTTATACGTGAAATTCCACCTTGTACAAGAAGACTTTCCCTAGGGCTACCCCACCCTACCCCTACTTTGAGATCTCTAATTGAACTGTTGACATATTGTCTCCTTCCAGGACATTTTGATCTCCTTGAGTTCCTTTTTGACTTTCTTTTGTTTCTGTTTTGCACTCACAGTGCTCAGCACAGTGCTGACATGTGGCACATGCTTTTTGACTACAATTATGTATTTATCTCTTATGTATCTTTTAATATTAATGATTGAAAATTTGTGGAGCAAAGGGGGGATCTTGTATGATACTGGCATGCATGAAATGTCTTTTTGGAAGAGATCCCAAAAGATTATTTTGTTCTATTAAGTAAAATGCTTATTTATAATTAATAAGCAATAAGAACAAAGAGTTCTTGTATTCTCTATGCTATTCAGTAAATTCTATGATATAAAGTTGTAGTTGACTGTAAAAAATGTATGATTTGGGGGTGATTAATGTTTTTTTCTTAGTTGCCTTTCTTGGATAATATTGGCCCTGATTTTTTTCCCATTCTTTTTTGATACCTTTCATTCCCAATATAGTTTGTAAAGCTATCTTTTTATCTTATTTATTTTTTATGTTTATAACTTCTAAAAAAAGCTGCATTTTATCTTATTAAAGTGTTAGTAGACAGAGGCAATAAATGTATAGATGCAGCCCTGTGCTAAGTGCTAGGGGTACAGAGAAAAAAAAGGATATTCCGTGCTTCTTTGGGGGGAAGGCAGTTAACAAAAGAAAACTGAAAGTGATTGGTTAGTAGTTTGTCTTGGGGGAGGTATGATATCGATAAAGTCAAAAACAAACAGAAGAGCTGATAAAAAATGAAGAGTTATTCTCCCCAAACATCTTAAGTACCATTTCTGTTTCCTTAACATAGCACTTTAGAGACAGACATGTTCAAGTTCACATTTGGAGGAGCCACAAGGAAGGAGTGGCACTTCTTTATGTTTTATCCTAACTATAATTTATTACTTCTTTTTACCCCAGTCTCATGATCCCATCTAGATGATAAATTGGGTAAGAAAATTACCCTAAGGGAAAAAAAAATCTGACTAAATCTCTGGCTTTTTGGTATTCGTTTTTGCATGAAATATTAGCAAGCAAAATCCTGCTATGGTTTGGTATTTTCATATAGTTTTTCATTTCCAACACAGTCTAATTTGTCATGGCAGTATCAAGGAATCTTCTTACCACCTCGTTGAAAGGCTATATAAGCCACTGCTTCCCACACATTTTGTACAGCTATTTCAAGAATCTCTTCTTTGTGCTTATTAAGCATTTAGGGTTTGTACATTTTTAGTCTATTACATGACTGTTTTCATAGTTTAATATGTATTTTTTTAACAACCAGTTCAGCAAGTTATTTATTTAGTTTGAAAAAAACCCAAAATGGGTAAAACCTGTCAATCTCTAGCTATAGTAATAGTATCAGCTTCATGTTGGAGAATTTTAAAGGATTTAAGGTAGTTGCTAATTCTAAGATGCATAGTTTACTGCACATGTAACTATTGCATATACTATCAAACATAGTTGATGAATAGCTTAATTTTTGTGGAATTGCTTTATTTATTTTTTAATCTTTTAAAAAAGGAAGGGGTTGGGGAAAAGAAGTGGCACATACATTTGGAAATGAATGTGTTATAAAAAATGTTATTATTAAAACAAGATTAAAAATTATAAAGTTTAGTCTTATTATTTTCTATTAGGTTTATAGAGTTTACCTCCAATATCTGAAGATTTTATGCAGAAGTGAATAGAGATAGAAGTAGGAGAGAAAGAAGAGGAAAAGCTATTGGAAAAGTGATTACAATCAGGTCAAAACTCAAGGAAAGTGACTGATTGATTTGGTTGTTGATGGTGATTATGAAAGCATATTGTTATAGAAACCTAGTACTTTGGGGGAAGGAAAGGAACCTCAAGAAATGACGATTGTGATCCAGTCTAACAGAAAGACACTTAAACATAAAAGTTACATGATCCTTAAAGATCTCTAAGGTCCCTTCCAACTTCTGATTTATTTTATTCTGTGATCATATGGAAACTGTGCAAATCATTCACTGTATGAAATTTTGTAATTATAATTCAGTAATACTTAGTAAATGAGCAGTAAGGATCACAATAGGAAATTTAAAGAAATATGAATAAAATATAGTATTTAATCCTAATTTTTTTTCATTAAGGAAATATTGAAAAACCAAGCTCTGAAATTTATTGAATTTTTTAAAGACTGAATAAAACTATGAAATTGGAAGTTTAACTTCTGTCAGGAGGTCTGTATTGGGTTATGGATAGGAAACCAGAGATTTCTGGCATTTTAGGCTCTTCACTGATTTCACTTCTATTATTGCCACTAAAGGAGGCAGAAAGAAATCATGCATTATTCTATCCAAGTGCTGTTTCACTTATTTTAATTAACTTTTTCCTAACATTTAGCATATGTCTGAAATCACAAAGTTACTCTGGGACCTGGCTTTATTTGGTTTTTATACTTGGAAAAGCATCCGCCTCATCCATTGGTCTGTAGTCACAGGAAAGAACTTCTTTACTTCGAAATCCGCATTAGACTCAATTGTAATTCCTACTATATATGACATTTTGAATTTTTTTAACTTGTCCATTTTAAATTTTCCGATGGTGAATTGGCCACTCTTATCATTGGAATGTTACAAAGATTACTTCAGAAAACTCCTTATTTGTCCACTTATGAGTTATTATTTTCATTCTATAATATACTGAATGTTTCTCAGATTCAATATCAAGGATGCAGATTGTATAAGGCACCATTACTGGACTATTGCAATAACTTCATGATAGCAATAAAGAATGTGGAAACCCCTTTCACAATGATCTCTCTCCTTAGTGATGGTTAGGAGACTGAACTGGAAATATGTCTGGTTTGGCAGGGGGAAGGAAAGGGGAGCTGCCTTTCTCAACGCTCTTGAGTTTAGGATCCTGGGCTGCCCCCAGTGGGGCCTGAAAAGAGGTGGTGATTAAGATGGTAGTAGAAATTTGATGGAAATTCGACTTGCTTGGCCCATGTTGCCTGCTGTTTTTCACACAATACCTTCTTACATCAGCAAATCTGGCATTCAAAATATTGAAAAAGATATTTCTACTGCAAATAGTATTTATCAGGTCTTTAAAAGAATGTGTACTCTTAGGCTACATATCTGAGGAAAAACTTAAGAGTAGAAAGAAATAACAGTGAATTTATGGCAAAATGACAAATGTGAATGTTAATGATAATTTAAGAGAAAATAAACCCAAGAGACATTTTGCTTAAATGCTGTTTCTTATGGAAATAAATAAAATACTTCATTGGGAAAAGAAGAACTAAAGGAAACTGAAATTTTAAGAAGGAATTTGTCTTTAGGAAGAATTCCATAAGGAAGAAAGAGTTCAATGTATCATAGATTTAGAGCTAGAAGTCCAGGCACTTCCTCATTTTATAGATTAAAGAAAGACCCATGCAGATTACAAGAAAAATTGTGAACTCTAATTCTGGAAGAAGGAAAGTTATTTAATCAACTAGTATTTGTTGGTCAAGGGCATTATGAAGAATACAGAATAGTATTTGCCCTCAAGGGACTTAAACATCCAGGTAGGGACATAAGACAAACATGTTGTTACACAATAACATAAAAGTTAAGTAGCATTACAAATGTGACAGCAATATAAGATGTCATAGCAGTGTGTTATTAATCACCAATGAAGTGGCAGAGATTGTAAAAGCTGTGCAAGAGGCAGCATGGCCTAGAGTATTGAGAGCTGGCCTGGATCCAGAACCACTTGGCTGGGTTCCAGTCTTTCCTCTGACACATATTCTATGAGAGACCCTGGGAAAATCACTTAACATCACAGTATTCATGGCAGCTCTTTAAAACTTAAGTTGCCAAGAAGATGCCAACCTGCATTGATAGAGTGAGGTTCCCACAAGGAAGTTCTCCATGCCACTGAAATAACAGGTCTAGTCCTCATCTTTGAGAAGAGAGAGGAATGATTTGGGACAATGTTAAAGGGCTCATAGGATACTTATTACTATTTACTGAGGCTATTTGGATAGCCTTTCATCTTGCGTTATCACTCCTCTTCACATTTCTTACTAGATCAGTCTTTCCTAAACTTAGAGCTTGACATAGTATCAATAATAACTCATTTCTATAAGACCATTTGTTTGGCACATTTTATTATTTTCAAAGTGCTGTACATACATGAGCTCACTTGAGCCCCTGAATAGTCATGAGAGATAAACATTGAAGGTATTATTATTCAGATTTTACAAATCAGGAAACTGAGGTTTGGAGAGGTAAGAGGATTTTCTTATGGTTATGCAGCTAGTAAATTACTGATGAAGGACCAGAATGCTCTGTGGACTGCTAATATGTCAAACTTAGAATCCTTCATTGATTTCTTATTGCCTCTCCAAATGAAGTTAAGATTACTGAATGGTTTTCCATTTGACTACTCCCTTCCATATTCACTGATCTAGCCAAACTGAGCTACAATACATAGAGCCCCAGCCTGGAGTCAGGAGGACCTGAGTTTGAATTTAGCTTCAGAAACCTGATTACTTACTAGCTGTGTGACTTCGGGCAAATCACTTAGCCTGACTACCTCTCATTCAGGACTATCTCCAGGCATCCCAATGCCTATCTGGCCACTGGACCCAGATAGCTCTAGAGGAGAAAGTGAGGCTGGTGACTTAGCATGGCACCCACTCCCTCACTCAAATGCGATTCACATCCTGGTCATGGCATCATCTTCCTGATGTTGTGGTCTTCTTTAAGATCAAAGGGCAAACAAAAATTTTAGCTAAATAATGAAAAGGTATCTAGTGAAACTAGATGAAGGGAATATAGATTAGGGAAAACATCATGGTGTATGGCAAGGAAATGAACTGGAAATTGAGTTCTAGTTCTAGGCTTGACTTTTTCTTCATCTGTATGAACTAGAGCAAATGATAACCTCTCTAAGCCTATAATCTTTTAAAGTGAGGTGGCTGAACTATTTGACTTTTGAAGTCTTTCCTCTTTTCTTCCCCCCCCACCTTAGAATTCTTTAATTTTTAGAGTTATGGCTGAGGATGTGTGCTTTTATAAATGAAGATATTGTGCCTGTAATCTATTATGAGAATTTTCTTGAAAATATTGATATTTGATCTTAAAAGATCCTAAAATTTTAACTGCTGAAGGACATTTTTTTAGGGACTTAATTGGTGAATGAGAAATAAAGTATTTTTAAAATATATATATGTATATAAAGTATTTATAATAAATACAGTGAAGGGTCACATTATTACAATTACATTTTCTCTCAATTTACTGAAAATACTATATAGATAAGTACTTGATAAGTATTTTCATTGGCGAATATGGAACTAAATTTAGAGAGTAAACTTAAGTTTGTGATAGTATTTGGTAAAAAATACAACTTTTTTTTTTTTGCCATGTAGCTTTCTTATAATAGTCTCAAAAGTGATGGCAGGGTAAGGGAGGGCATAAACTTGTACAGAATGTTAAATGCTTAGCTCAGACAAATAAGAGTAAGGAAGGGAGCTTTAACAGTCACATCTTTTAAAAAAGTGCTGATTTTGCCCAAAATGAAGAAAGCCCATAATAACCTTCATTATTCTGGATTTATAATTTTTTTATTAGGTATTAAGTATTTGACTTTACAAGGTGATTTGCACTATCATTAATTTCCTTAATATGCACTTACCTGAACTTTTCACTATTTTCATTTCTCAGAGAATTATAAGACAGAAGCTTCTTTTTATATTTATGATTCACAGAAAAAATATTTCTTTTAAGATTATATTATTGGAAAAGAGGAACCTGAAAATATACATTTTAAATCCATATTAAAAAACCCTGAAGTTCATAAAATGTGAGTGAAAATCTTTGCCCTCTTAAAAATTGTATCTATTCCTTATAAGAGAAATTAGGTTCATTATCCAGTGAAATACACACACACACACACACACACACACAAATACATTATATGCTCAAAATAATGTGGCAACATGAAGAAATATTTTTTCCTTGCCATTTCTCTGAAAGATTTTTATGATTCTAAAATGTTTCTATTCAAGGGGAAATACTGGGTCAAATACATTTTTGTAAGAATTCAGTATTTTAGAAATGACTGTCAGCATGTGTGGATTGAAAAGTAATGGTCAACAAACATAATTTGAGCTGTTACATGCAACCAGATCTAATATGTATAGCATTACATCACCTTGGAATATTCTTTACTAATAAAGATAACAGTCTGGTTTTCCCATTAGTTATTATCATGGTGTCATAAAGTCATTGTTGGTTAATTAGTTCCTTGCTGTTCCTTTTTTCTATTCATTTTTACATATAATGAATAAGCACATATGTTTGGTTTTGCTATTGTCTGATCCCTGCTTTAGTTCTTTTTTGCCTGAGTGAACTCATGAAAAAAATTAAGTGAACATGATTTTATGAAGTTTACTTATTTAAAAAGTACTCTAATTAATTTGCACACTCAGAAAGTTGAATATTTGATTGAAATTAGTAATTAGATTGGTTCATTTGCCATAAGAGGTGGCATCTTAAGTTTTTTAAAAAAAATCTTTCATTATGAAAGGTTTTTTCTGTTCAAAAGGTCCTTATTTGTAATAGCAGTGCTCTGATTTTAATTAAATAAAGAGTATTTTATGCAATTTTTCCTTAAGCTTAAGATTAATTTCTATGGTTACTAGGGATATAAATCTCTAGATTGCTTTTAAAAAAAAGATTTGCTGTTCAGGAGAGAGTTGACAGCTCCCCTTTAAGAGGAGCTATTACTTAATTTAACTTTCCTATGTTTAAGTACATAAAAATATTTGTAATGATACCCCCAAGGCATTATAAAAATGTAAAATAATTGTACTCTAAAATATCTAAAATTACAGGAAATAGACCTCATTTTAAAAAAATGAAATGGGATTCATGGCAGAGAAACTGGAGTGTGACATTCCTCAAAACCAGACTCTCTTGTGGAAACTTTTATTTTATTCTATGATGTGACCATTTTTCAGGGGGAAAGAATTTATTTCTTTGGTACCCTTCCCCTTTGCATTATTACCTATAGAGTAAATATTTGATTCTCTTTCAGAATCAGATTTCTGCATCCAAATTTAAATGCTGTCATTGTTTTTTAATGGGTTATATCAGAGGCCTTCTTTGAAATATATTCAACAGAGAGTATTTGAAAACATACACAGTGAAGTAGCATTGAATAAGAGCACCAAAAATGGCATCTAGAATTTATTGGTAGTTTCAGTGACAAATATTAGCCCCCCCCCAAAAAAAACCTCTAACTTTGTAGCTAAAAAGATTGTTAATGATTTCTGTTGTGAAAGATTTGAAAGAAAAAACAACTTAAAACAACTAAATTTAGTTAATTTATTTAGTAATTTCATGTTTCTACTCTGTAGTATTTCATTGATTTACTCATTCTTATGCAGAATAATTGTAGTTGTTCCTATATTCCGTAATATGTTCTCTTTTTATTATACAGTTTTCAAATATTCAAACTAATATATGAACATTTAGTATTTCATCTGAAGCTGTTGAGACTGAATATGCTCATACTTGAAAACATTCCTAATCCATGAATGCTTTGCATTAAATTAGTTTAGATTTTGAGAGCTAAAACTGCCTTTTTTAAAAAAGGATGTAAGCAAATTAGGTTTAATGTAGTTATTGAATGTGCTGTAAAGCTGAGTGTTTGAACAACAGAATAAACATTGATTATTGAAAATGCACATTGAACCAAGTTAACTTTTATCTTTGAACTGAAACATTATCCACAATTTTTGTGACTTTATTTTATTCAGTGAGGTTTTGGACAATTGTGTAAAAATATAAATATGTTTGGAAAAGTTGTGATTCGAGTTTGATGATAAATATGAAAAAGCAAATTAGTAAGTTCTATTAAAATCAAATGTAATGATTATTATTTTTCTTTTAACAGCTTGTTCTGATAGTTTCAAGAAAATGTAGATATATAGAAGAAAGAGAAGCTTAGCAATAATTGAAGAGAGAAGTAGAATCTGATAGGTCTGCAATTTAGGCTTAGCATTAATTCAGTTCTTTAGTTCTCAAAATATCCCTTTCCATTTTGTCAAGAGAGAAGACACACACACACATTTCTTTGTTTCACCATTTTAAAATATAAAATATGAGGTTTAATGTCATTGAGATTAAAACTGGCCTCAAAGTAAGCAGTCATCTATGACTTACTCTGTTATTAATAACTTTATAAACATATATGATATATACATGCATACATAGTTAAAAAGATCTTCTATTTTGTTAGCAGATGTAATTTATATTAAATATGTATCTAATGTAGAATCTTAGCAAGTATGATATACATTTATTAAAAATTTGTTTTAAAAATTAGTGGCTCAGAGATGAGCAGAACCAAAAGAACATTATTTACTCTTACAGCAACATGGGGGTGATAATCAATCTTAATGGACTTGCTCATTCCATCAGTGCAACAGTCAGGCATAGTTTTGGGGTATCTGCAATGGAGAATACCATCTGTCTCCAGAGGAAGAATTGTGGAGTTTGAACAAATTTTTAAAAAAACTATTATCTTCTTATGTAATTTGCTATCTATTATATTTTATTTTTTTCTTTAAGGACATGATTTCTTTAGCCTCAGGGTATACCATGAAAACAATGTAAAGACTAACAGACTGCCTTCTGTGGGGGGTGGGGGAAGGGAAGCAAGATTAGGAGGGAAATTGTAAAATTCAAAATAAATAAATTTTAAAAACTTAGTGGTTCAGTGTCAAAACAGTACATATTAAGCATTTAAAAACTTTCAGAGCTAAAGTAACAGTTCTTTTTTAACTAAATTTAATGTCAGTAAGGTTCACGTTGTGAGTTTAGATAGAATTGAATCATTAGGAAATTTAAATCAGTTTTCAAAATATATTGACATTATACCACAAAGTGTACTTTTTGTTCACTTATTTTTTAAAAGTAACTGCCACTTATGTTTATATTTCCAGAAAGATATTTCTTAGCATTGTGATATTTCTATTCTCGAATCTATTGTGCTATTTCCTGAAAAGTAAAAGTATGGTGCTGAATTTTGGTGAGAATTTCAGAATTAATAAAACACTTTAAATCAATAAAATGAAATTCTTTAACAATAACATTTTATATTATTGGTTTATGTTTCAAAACATCCATTTTATAATTTTAAAAGTTGCTTACTGGGAGAGTATCAATTATGTATTATAATTAAGATTTTTAGGTTTTCAAACTCTGATCTGAGTAATGTAAAAAAAATCAAAATAGTACATATAAATACATAAGCCACATTTTTTGACTAATAAGTAATTACTAATGCAAAACAAAAGGTGAAGTATAATTACAAAACTAGAAATTACTCAGATAACAGGCATTTTTAGATTGACCCTTTCATTCTCTATGTATAATTCTAGCATTTGGGGAGTGAGGAGAAAGTTGCTTGCAGTTAAAATACTTTTATCAGTAACTTCTAATTTGCTTTATTTAGAAAATTAAGTAACAAAGTGGTTTGATGGCTTTACCTTGTAATATTTGTCTCATACATTTTTTCCACAATCTGTAAACCACTATATTTTATAATTTGCTTTTTTTCAAAAAAAGGAAAATTCTGAATGTTTTATAACCTAGTATATGGACAAAGGCATACAAGAAGTCTGCAGTTTTGTACATAGGAAGTGCATTAATTTTCATGCCTTATTTACTTTGAAGAAGACCACAATTAGGGAAAGGAATGCAGTTTTTTGAGGATATGGAATTATGAAATAGGAATCTTGATTTCAGTTGGAATTTGAAGATTGTACGACATGAGGCCCATTTTACCTCTTTTCAGAGTTGAGAGAGAAATTTAAAGACAGATCTATGAGCATTTTAAGTGCTTTATGACAAAATTTCACTTTCACTTTTTTCTTTTGAAACAAATTTCATAGCACATGATGTTTTCTGGATTTAAATGTTAGAATGCAAACTTTGTTATAGTGGTTATTGAACTTTCTAAATTGCATGCCTTCTTGCTGATGTGGAGGTCTGATGTATTGTCTCCTTGGTCCTATTTATGTGAATTTCTTCTTCTCTTGTGCTCTCTTACTGATGTAAAGCAGAAACTGACCACGGTGAGCATTTTGATGATGAGATTAGAGGCAGCCAGGCTGACTGTCTCCCAGCTCTTAGCTTGTCCTTCACAGGGCCACCCCTATCCCCTTGTTTAGATATTACTTGCTCTTTTGAGTTTCAGGTTACAGGAGCAATTGATCTGCTTGACCTGTCTTAAGGACTCTAACTTTGCAGTAGAAAACAAAACCAAATGTATATCCTCAAGAGACAAATCATCTTAAACCCAGACTGTTGTCATTTTGTTGTACTGTACTCAGAGCACTCTCCTGTATATGGCACCACCTAGTGGAATAAATATACACAGGTCGAAGTTCATCTTGCAAACCTGCAAGTGATGTTATATATGTTACTTATATAGCATGTGAGATTGTGTATTATTAACTCATTGATATTGAAAGTTAACTTCCAGGAATTTATTTACAAATTATGTTCACTTCTAAGTGATCAATTTTATTTTCAATGTTCTTGTCTTTTGTGGGTGTATTTTCTTGTTGTTTGGTTTGGTTTTAGCTAGTACTTTTTGTTATATAAAAAAGGAGTTTCTTGCCGTTTTTCAATAAAAAACATCTGCTTGCAATTTGATATTTTCAAATTATATTATTTATATATATTTTATATATTAAATTATATTATATTTAATAATATATTGCAGTTTCTTTACACTTGTGATGCTTCAGTAGCTCGCAAAGTCATGGAGTGAAGGGACTATTTCATCTTTTATCGGTCTACTCAGTGCCTAGTACAGTGCTTGGAACTTTAATGAAGGTTTGTTGAATAGGATTGTTGAATTGTCAAACCTTTTCCTATTGTACATAAAAGTTTTATTGAATGATTTACCTTGTAAAATGTATTATTTTCTGTTATAAACTATGATAAAATATGTATAAATGTTTTGAACCTTTGTGGTATTTCATATCAACTATATGAGTACACAGCCAATTTATTTGCAAAGAATATGTAAGAAATGTCATATGAAGATAGATCTTTTAACATATACTAACAATCCACTTAAAAATTATAACTGTGCCTCAACATTTATTTCTGAATTCAGGTTCTCAGTTTGATAAAGGCTCTGAGGACGAGTTGCCCCTTAACTGTTTTACTCTCTGATGCTCTATTCAAGAGGGGACAGAAGTTTTCCTGGAAAAGATGCAATTTCCTTTATGTAATATCATAACTTTCATTCACTTCGGTATTATCTCTCGTAAATTAGGCATTTGGAGGAAAAATTCTATCTGTTCACCTTGCTCATGGTTGTTGTTGTTCAGTTGTTTTTCATCCATGTCTACTCTCCGTGACTCCGTTTGGGGTTTTCATGGCAAAAAGATTGGAGTGACTTGCCTTTTCCTTCTCCAACTCATTTTACAGAAGAGAAAAATGTTACAGATACGGTTAAGTGAGTTGTCCAGGGTCACACAGCTAATAAGTATTTAAACCTGGATTTGAACACATCCTCTATCTTGGCACAGACATGAACATATATATCTCTCCCTATTGTGGGTTTCAATCAGATGCATTGTCTCTTTGCTTAAATTTGTTATTTAACTTTTTTTCAATTAACCTACATTTATTTTCTCTACCTTTCACCCACACTCAATTTAAAAGAAAAGTCAAGACCTTGGTAACAAATAGGCAGAGTCAAGTCAGATAAATACCTACATAGTCTGTTAAAAAAAAAGCATCTTATTTGATTTCTTTAATTCTGTGGCTAAATATAAAGAATGACCATCAATTGTGAGAAATGTATCTCCTAAAGTACTTTCTTATGAATCCTGACACTGACCATATGGATTTCTGTCTGCCTTGTTTTCTGAACCATATGTTCAACATTCATGTTTCTTTTTGGAATTTGGACTCACGGTTGCCCCCATGAAGCATAACCTGTTGTCAGGAAATAATATCAAAATTAGACATTTATCCTATTTGTTCTTTTAAGAAACATATCATTAATAGCTTTCTCTCTGTCAGACAACAGTGCCAAGTACTGGGGTTACAAGGAAAGGCAAAAAAGGCAGTCGCTGTTCTCAAGGAGCCTCCAGTCTACTGGCAGAGACAATGTACTAACAAATTATATAAAGAATAAATGAAATAATTTAAAGAGGGAAAACATTACAGAGGATTAGGAAAAGTATCCTGTAGAAGGTGGCTTTTAGCTGGAACTCAGGGAAGCCAGGAGGGAGAACATTCCAGACATGGGAAGCAGTAAAAATGCCCAGAATTGGAAAATAAGAGTTTCTTGCTCAAGGAACAAGGAGGCTAATGTCTCCAGAGTTTAGGATAAGTGGACAGGTGTAAGGGATATGAAGACAGGAAAAGTAATGCCAAATTATAGGTTTTGAATGCCAGAGGATTTTATGTTTCATCCTAGAGATGATAGGAAACCACCGAAGTTTATTGAATAGGGTATCAGGCAGAGAGGGTCCACATTCTCAGACCTACACTTTAGGAGGATAACTTTGATAGCTGAGTGAAGGATGGAATGGAGTGAGGATAGAGGCTTAAAGCAAGGATACCAAAAAGCAGCCTATTGTTATAACCCAAATGAAGAGGACCTGCACCAGGACAAGAACAATGTCATAAGAAAATGGGGATGTATCTGAGAGATGCTACAAAGGTCAAATTAGAAGGACTTGGCAACAGTTTGGATATGGAGGATATAAGAGTGAGTGAGGAGTAAGTTATGAACTTGGGTGCTACCATCAGCAGAAAAAGTGAAATTGGAAAACCTAAACAGTATTGAAGAAGTTAGAAATAGGAAAGGAGACTAGAGATCAATAGAAAGATTAGGTCTGGTTAAATATATTTGAGGTTCCACAGCATGGAGATGATAATTTAATCCATGAGAGTTATTGAGATCAACAAATGAAATATTATCAAGGGAGAAAAGAAGAGGACTTAGGACAGAGAGGGGTCTGTGGCAACACCCAGAGTTAGTGAGTATGAACTAAATGAAGATTCAGAAAAGGAGACTGAGCAGAAGCGGTCAAGTAGGAAAGAGGAGAAAAAAGAAAATAGTATCATGAAAACCAAAAGAACAAAAAAAGTGTTGAGGAGCAGATGGTGAGTGACACTGTTAATGGTTGCAGAGAGGTCATGAAGATGAGGATTAAAAAACAGCCTTTAAATTTGACAGTTAATAAATCATTAGTAACTTTGGAGAGAGCAGTTTTGTTGACTGAGGAAGTCTGAAGCCAAATACCTAATAATTGGAAGGACATACTTAAAAGAAATATAGATTCTTGGATTTTTGAAGAGACTTTAAAGAGTATTTGAAACTCATATCCATTTTGTGAATCGCTATTATAAAATATAACCCCCCCAACCTCCAAATGGTTGTCCTTTATTTAAATATTTCTAGTGATTTGAACCTTTCTCCAGACCTGTTACCCATTTAGTCTTAATTCTGCTCTTTTGAGTGACATAAAATACATTTAGCCGTACCCATATTAGCTCATCAAATGACAACTTCCTTATAATAACTGTTAAGAAATTCTCATCTCCAGTGCAACAATCAGGGACAACTTGGGGCTGTCTGCAATGGAGAATACCATCTGTATCCAGAGAAGGAACTGTGGAGTTTGAACAAAGACCAAGGACTATTACCTTTAATTTAGGAAAAAACCTGATTGTCTTATTGTCTGATCTTGCTATCTCTTTTACTTTGTTTCTTCATTAAGGATGTGATTTCTCTCTCATCACATTCAATTTGGATCATTGTATACCATGGAACCAATGTAAAGATTGGCAAATTGCCTTCTGTGTGGGGGTGGGGGGAGGGAAGTAAAATTAGGGGGAAAATTGTAAAACTCAAAATAAATAAAATCTTTAAAAAAAAAAAAAGAAATTCTCATCTCCTTGCTGACTCCTTCTCCATGCTTTTTAAAAAATAAATTAAAGACATATTTCCTTCTCCTGTTCTTCCTAGTCATCCTAACCACTCTTGTGAGTATACTTCTATTTGTTTTATTCTATCTTAATTACTACATGACTCTGTTACGTCTTACCTTACATGGCAAGATATTTGAGTAGACTTTGGGTTCTTAGATGTATGCTAGTATTCCAAGGGATCTGACGGTGCCTATTAAGTCAGAAAGGCTCTGAGGCCAATGCCAGCAGACTATTGTCCAGAGTCCAGCTTAACAGTGTGACAAGAACTTCTACATTTATTATAGATAACCTGGCTTTGAAGGAACATACGTTGAGAAAGAAAGGACCAATAAACGTGGCCTTAAGAATCAGGCCACATCAACTGCATTTATATGGAAAGTGGGCTTTGATCACAGGACCAGGATAGCTTGCACAAAGGTCCTCTTTTTGACCCCAATGTTTCAAAAACCTTAAAATTATGACTGACTAAATTTTCAGAAGATAGAACCCACAGAAAGATCCAGTGAGGCAATTCTCCAGTCCAAGGTAACCTGGAAAATAGTGGGAAGGCTCTGTTCCAGGGGGTTGGAGGGGTAGCAACACACCTGAGAAAAGGAGCTTCAGCCCTCTGCCTTCTGGGAACAGCCCTAGGGTGCCTGGCAGCAGAAGCAGTTTCCTCACCTGCCACCCCAGGGAGCACCAAACATAACTTGGAAGATCAGCAGGGTAACTTCTGCCAGAGTGAGCACAAAGCCCAGGCCAACATGGCCCTCCTTAGTGCAGCTATGGCCCTCAGTGCAGCCCTGATCACAGGAAATGGGAGCAGGCCTGTGGAGCCACCCATCAGGGAACTTCCTAGCAGCAGCTCCCTGAGTGCTCAGCCCACAGAAGATAAGGGAGTGGAGGGAGATTACCAAGGTCTGTCCTCTGTCCCTGGGACAGGACTCTGTGATTTGACCACATTCAGACCCTAGTCACATCCTGGGGCCCCAGAGGGGTGAGCTTGTGACTATTCAACAGAGCAGGAGAGCAGTCAGAGCCTCACATACTGAGGTCCTTGCAGGGGTGTCCCAATAATAATCAAAAGCTCAGGAAGCACCCCCAAACCAGTCACAGGCTGGGGAAATGAGTAAACTGGAAAAAAAAAGGAACCTGTCCATAGACAATTACTTTGGTCCCATGGGGACCAAAGATGAGAAGGTCCAAGTTTCTGCATCTAAAGATTCCAAGAAATATAGAAGTTGGTTCAGGCTATGACAAAGCTCAAAAAAGATTTTGAAAATCAAGTATGAGAGGTAGAATTAAAAAATGGGAAAAGAAATGAGAGAGATACAGGAAAAACATGAAAACAAAGTCAGTGGCTTAGTCAAGGAGATCCAAAAAAAAAAGTGCTGAAGAAATAACACATTAAAAACCAGTTTAGGTGAAATGGATAAAACAGTTCAAAAAGTTATTTGAGAAGAAGAATGCTTTAAAAAAAAACAGACTTGGCCAGATGTAGAATGGAGCTAAAGGAAGCTGATGACTTTGTGAGAAATCAAGACACAATAATTCAACACCAAAAGAATGAAAAACTAGAAGAAAATGTGAAATATGTCATTGAAAAAAACAACTGACTTGGAAAAAACAGATCCAGGAAAGATAATTTAAAAATTATTGGTGTACCTGAAAGTCATGATCAGGAAAAGAGTGTTGGCCTCATTTTTAAAGAATTTCTATGGAAAAATTTCCCTGATATCCTAGAAGCAGAGGGTAAAATAGAAATTGAGAGAATTCACCAATCTCCCCTAGAAAGAGATAAAAAAAATATCCCAGGAATATTATAGCCAAGTTCCAAAACTCCCAAGTTAAAGAGAAAATATTTCAAGCAGCCAGAAGGAAACAATTCAAAAATCGTGAAGTTACAGTCAGGATTACCAAGGACTTAGCAGCATCTACATTAAGGGCTCACAAGGCTTGGAATATAGTGTTCCAGAAGGCAGAAGAGCTTGGAATGCAACTGAGAATCAACTACCCAGCAAAACTGAATGTCTTCTCCTAGGGGGAAAAGATGGACTTTCAATGAACCAGGGGAATTTCAAATGTTCCTGTTGACATGACCAGAGCTGAACAGAAAGCTTGATCTTCAAGTACAGGACTCAGATGAAGTGCTTAGAGAGGGTAGATGAGAAGGGTAAATTATGAGGGGTTTTATGATGATGAACTACGTGTATTCCTGCATGGAAAGATGATACTGATAATACTCATGTGAACCTTCTCATTTAACAGAGCAGGTAGAAGGAGGCTTTATGGATGAGACACAGGAGAGAGCTGAATTTGAAGGTATAATATATTTTAAAAATGGAGTTAGTGAGTGAAAGGGAAATGTCCTGAGAGTAAGGGCAAGGAGAGGTAGAGCAGGCTAAGATATTTTATGTAGCTTTTGCAATGGTATGGAAGGGGAGAAGGTCAGGGGTAATAAGGGAGCCTTCATTCTCATTGGAAATGGTTTAGAGAGGAAACAGTATACACTCAATAGGGTGTAGACATCTAGAAGAAAAAGGAGAGAAGGGGGACAGGGGGAGGAGAGGGGTGATGTGGGGCCGGTGCTCTGTTCGCTGTGCCACTCAGCTGCCCCACAGAACATTTTTGAGGAGGGACAGAGTAAAAGGAGAGAGAAAATATAATATATGGTAGTGGGGAGGAATGGATAGAGGGAATTACAATCAGTAACAGCAACTGTGGAAAAATATGGAAGTAACTTCTATGATGGACTTATGATAAAGAATGTGATCCACCTGAGACAGAACTGATGGTTTCAGAACACACACTGAAACACATTTTTTCCCTCTTTCTTTATTTTTATTTCTCATGAGGTTTTATATTTTTGTGGGAGAGGGGGTATTATGTTTACACTTGAAGAATATTTTAGTAATGTGTAAATAAAGAAAAATTTTAAAAGCTCAAATAAAGAGAAAGAAAGGACCAATGAAGGAATGAAAAGCATTCATTTAGCAGTATTATGTGCAAAACACTTAAGCTTAGTTCTGGAAATACATATAGAAAAGTAAGACAGACCCTGCTAATGGAGAATATTTCACATATGTAACACATATAAAAAGTTTCCATTGATAATCAGATGGAAAGACCAGCAATTTTTAAGGTGCATTAGCAAAGGAGATAGTAATACATTATCTTTAATGTTATATCTGCTGATAAAATCCTATCTCTTTCTGATCTTGCACCAGTGCCAGGGACTTCAGTATCTAGAACTTAATTTTTCATGTTTTCTGTAGCAGTGACTACTGAGGAAGCAAGGCTGTAAAACTTGGAGAAGCATTTGCCAGGGCCCATCTCCACAAAGATTGCCTCCCAGATTGATGTCCTTGTTGAGGGAGGGGGAGAGAAAGTGGCTATGGCTGTTTGCCACTTCTGGGCTCTTGGACCTACTGAGGTTGATGGCAATCAGTTAGCAGTTGGTGATAATGATGGTAAAGAAGGTAAGTTTCTTCTTTTGTAATTTTTCTCCTTGATTATGGCTTTGGAGCCTGGATTGGAAAGAGGCCCAGTTTGGGTTTAGTTCAGTCTGCATCACAGTGAAGGGGAAAAGTGATTAAGACAGTTCAACTGTTATTTTGTATGTTCTCTCTATTGAGATGCATCATCTTTAGACTGTATTAGATAGAAGAAAATATAATTTACAGACAATTCTGAAACTCAAAATAATATGACAATAGTAGAAGAACACACCTACCTGTTTGAATGAGTTGTCTCTAGGGCCTACATGAACCACATACCAAGCTATACAAGTATTGAGCTTACAGATGTATCAATAAAATTATTATCCGCAATCCTCAAGAAATTATAGACTTAAGAGAGGTGCCAAAAGACTGATCAGGCAAATGTCTCAATTTTCAAAGCCAAGTCATTTCCCTAGGAAAAAAAATCTATAAAGGATTTTTTAAAACTTTGTCTCTTAGAAGAGAAAGTCCTGTTTCCTTGGAAGTAGTATGAATTCCTGAAGACCAGATTGTGCCAGTCTGCTTTCCTTTTTGGGATAGAGTTAAAGGGCATTTTATTGTTTCCAAAGTGCTCTCTTCACAATAATATAGCATTGTATCTAAATTCAAGTATCATCTACATTTTATAAGTCATGAGATTGAATGAATGAATAAATGAATGAAAAAGGACTAAATGGGTGCAAATAAGCTTTTCTAAGTTCTGGAAAAACAAACATTAAAACAAGACTCTGGATTTCAATAAACCCTACAGTTTATTAAGGAGAGACAACACATATATTGTAGGAAATTTCAATTAGAGGGCCCAGGAGTTCTTAGAATAAAGCAGGTGATAATACATCTTTATTGTAAGTTTCATTTACAGGAAACTACTTGGGGGAAACACTGAGATTTTCTTGGTTTCCCATATTCTATTCTGTTGAAAGTATAAATTAATTTTGGTGGTGTTATCCTTTTATTTATATTGGCATGACCTAACCATGAGCACTGAATATTCCTCCAATATTTAGATTTTTCTTCCATTATGAAATGTTTTATAATTGAATCTAAGTCATTTTATGCCTTGTGATGTTGATCCCCAGATAATTTATTAGAATGAGATTTCCCTTTTCAATATTGCTTCTTGTGTTTGTTATTGTTAGACAGAAATGTTGGGTCTGTATCTTTTATTTGTGGTCCCTGAACCAGTTTCTAATCTTATTGCATTATCATCTGTCAATGCTGTATTGATTATTTCTTAAGTTTTTTACATTTGTTTGCAATATCTCTGCTTTAGTAAGTGCTAAGTTTTTGTAAATGTTCCATATTCAGTGAAATACATATATTCTTTTGCTATCCCATTGGGAAGGTACTGTATAAGTTTTGTTTCTCCAGAAATTTGTTCATTTCCATATTTTCCGCTTTGTTTATTTTTCTGTTAGACTTATCTAAAACTGATAGATATTGAAGATTCTTGGAACTATTGTGTTATTGCCTATTTTCTTGAAGCTCAAATAATGTTTGCTTTGTAGCTTGTTTATGCAGAAATTGTTCTCTTCTCCATAATTTATATCTAGGCCATGTTTCCATTTTGACCTTACCTTTGTAAATGGTATTCTATTAATTTATGACCAATTTCTGCCAGACTACTTTCCAGTTTCCCCAGCAATGTTCTTTTTAACCAAATAGTGAATTCTTATCCCAAAAGCTTAAATATTTATATTTGTCAAGCATCAGGTTACTACAGTCATTTGCATTGTATATCTGTTCTGTTCTTCTGATGTAGCTTTCTGTTTCTTAGCCAGAACCATATAGTTTTCTTAACTATTGCCCTATAACCAGATTTTAAAATCTGATATTGCTAAATTTCCTTCTCTTACATTTTTGTTCATTAATTCCTTTATATTCTTGACCTTTTTGTTATTATTTTTATTATTATTTTTACTAGCTCAGTAAAATACTCATTTTTGGTTATTTATTTGGGATGGCATTGAATAGATGGATTCATTTTGACAAAATTATCACTTTTATTATATTGACTCTGGTTTCTCCATGAACAATTAATATTTCTCCAATTATTTAAATCTGACATTATGTGTATAAAAAAGTATTTTATAATTGTCTTTATGTAGTTCCTTCTTTGTTTTGGTAGGTATTTTATACTTTCTATAGTTATTTTAAATCAGATATCTCTTCTTGCAGGGTTGTGTTGTAAAAGATATAGAGATGATGAGATATGGAAATTCTGGTGATTTATGTGGGTTTATTTTATATCCTGCTACTTTAGTAAAAATAATGTTTTCACTAACTTTTTTAGTTGAATCTTTTGGATTTTCCAAGCATGTCATTATTTACCAAAAGAGATTGTTTTATCATCTTGTTACCCATTCTGATTGCCTCAATTTCTTTTTTCTTCTCTTATTGTTGTTGCTAGCATTTCTAATATAATATTGAATAATATTTGTGACTAATATAATATTGAATAATATTTGTGACAGTGGGTATCCTCACACATTTCTTTTTGTTGTCAGAGTTTTTCCTGTTGATTTTTTCTGTTAAATGTTCAAGATTTTTGACATGTCTTCCTGGAATTTTGGCTATTTTCATTCTTCTCCCACCCTTATTTCCTTTATCTCAGTTCTAGATTGTCTTCCCTTGATTATAATTTTCTTGGAATTTGGATCTCAAAGAGTCTCAGCCTTTTTTCACACTAGATAATTCATAGGTCACCAACCTGGATCTTTGCCCAAACTGACTTTTGAGGGGTCTGAAACAGTTCTTGCTAGGTACTATGCTTTTTTTACCTCAGGCTTGGTGGAGTTTTGCACAATTTAGCAGATTTTTAGTGTCCTGTCCTGAAAACCTAACTTACTTCCTCTGATCCTCAGTTCTCTCACCTGGCACTGACAGTTTAGAACTTGTTTATCCTGGCACTGGAAGTTCGGAGCTTTGCAGCACTTATACTTTCAGGTTGCAACTTCCTGCAGGCTTTTGTTCCTTAAGGACCATGGTCAACCTGGTTCTTAAGACCCAAAGAAATGTCCATAGGTACCACTTGAAGTTGGAATCTTCATAGCAGTGCTGGAAAGGAAGAGGTAGACCTGGGATTTAGGGGTGGGTTTTGATATAAGCCGGTGTTATATCTTTGGATCTGCTGGTATGACCTCACTACCAGTAATCCATGAGATGGGGAAGGGGTGCTGAGTGAGCTTGGAGGCAATGAACATTAGCTCTTGTGTTTTTATTTTTTAACCTTCTTTTGGATTAGTGAAGCTGTTTTATCTTTGGTCTCTAATTTTTAGTTTGGAATGTTTAGGAGGTCATAGAGTCAGAGAAAAATCTAATCCATCATTTTTTTGCTCACCTGACCTGAAAGTCCTTCCTGTTACTATCTGTTTGAAAAACAGCTAAAATTTGAAATTTTTATAACATATCAATGGACACTAATCAAATATAATGGAGAACAGTTTAAATATACTTAAAACACCTTATATTTGCTTCAATTTACATATGATGACTATAGTACATTTGAACTTGCCTCCACCTCTGTCCCCCTTAGCATGCATTGTGACACAAAACCCTTGCCATGAAGCTGGGAGTGCATTTCTCAAAAGACAACTACTACTTTAAGTATATAAAGACTTGAAAGCAGTTGACAAGTATACTTTTTCTTATCACAGCAGTTGCTTTACTTACTAAAAAACATCAAATTATAGGATTTTTGTTTTCCTTGAACACCCTGCACTTGGATCCTGCACAAAGAACTAATTGATTATTTTAATGTTATATTTCTGTCATTTCAAATGTTAGTTTTCATAGTATTCTTTGAGATACATGAGCAATAAATATGCCTATTTTCTAAACAAAAACTTATAAGTTATAGAAGTTTATGAAGTGACAAATTTGAAACAGGCCCTATGGTAACAGAATAGTTAGAACCCTATTGTTGAAGATAACAGTATCTTTTCTACATTTAGCCTGTAAAAATGTTTTTAAATTGTATTTCTAATAAAAATGTTATATTTGTGGTACTGACAGTGGGCACTGTGAATTCTAGTATATAAAATTAAAACCTACTATTTTGTAGATTTTAGGGGTTGAAGGCCAAAGATAACTTGTAAGATTAATCCATATGCTGTTTTATGATACTAACAACCTACGGTATGGTTATTTTATTTCGTCCTTCCAAGTAGTTCACTATCCTATCAAATTGATCATGTAGAACAGTGATCTGCAGACATTTTTGGTCATTTTGATCTGCAAAAAAAAAAATTTGATTGTGTACCTCTAATATATGTATATTTACTTATTTCTACATTAAATTCATAGTTGTTTACTTCTAATTATATTAAACTTAATCAAAAATAGTGATTTTTAAAAGAATAAAGTAATTATTTCATTTTAGAGTCAATAGGGAGTCACAGGAGTTGACTGAGTAGAGGAGTGACATAAACCACTGTTTTTTGACATCTATGTGGAGGATAGATTAAGGAGGAGATAAATTTGAGACAGGTATTCTCATTAGGAAACTATTGCAATAGTCCAGGCAAGAAGTCACCGTAAAAAAAATTAAAAAATTAAAAAAAGAAGTCACCATAAAAGTGGCAGCTAGCTGTGTGTGTGAGAGGGAAGAAGGAGACAAATCAAGAAATGTGCAAGTAGAAATGACAAGATATGGTATCTGATTGAATTTCTACACTTGAGGGAAATTGAGGAGTCAAAAATAATGCCATAGTTTCAAAAATAAGTGGTGGTGGCTCTCAGTAGAAGGGAGCAAGCTAGGGGGAAATATAGTGACTTTTATTTGGAGGTTGAGTTTGAGGTGCCTACAGAACATCTTATTTAAAATGTCCTATAGGCAGATGATGAGAGAGTCGGCAGGATTGTATAGTTGCTTGTACATATGTAAGTAGATATGTAGTTATTAACACCCACAGTTAGCATTTATGATGATTATGATGATAGCTAACATTTATATAGCATTCACTATTTGATCCTTACAACAATTTCTGGGATGTAAGTGCTATATTACTCATTTCACAGATGGGGATACAGAGGTAGACAGGTTAAATGACTTGCCCAGGATCAAAAAGCTAATACAATCGAATTTGAGCTCAGGTCTTCCTGACTCCATTCCCAGAACTCTATGCATTTCACTGCCTTGCTGTTATAGATAATGATATAGGAAAGGAAGTGGAGAAGTAGTCAAAGAGGTGGGAGAAAAACCTGCTTCAACAGGATATTTACTACTTGTATAACCTTGGGCAAATAATTTACCTATACTGGGTTTCTTTTTTCTCCCATCTGTGAAAATGAAAGGGTTGAATCAGGTGATTTCTGAGATTTTTCTTTTAGTTCACAATTTGTGGTTCTGTGACATTATGAATTGTTTCTTCATCTTAGAAAAGCTTTGGGTTTTAAAATTTTAATTATTGTTGGTGTTGATGTATTTGTCATTTTAGATGAAATTACGTTGTATTTAGTGAAATATAAAGTTAAGCTTTGTTGGTAGTGTGAGCGTTTGAAATCTGTAAAAACTTGTTTATCAGTAGTTTCCAAGAGGGAGGAGTACAGTGGTTGCTATAGCTATGTTTTTGGTGACATAATAAGCTGAGCACCATGCTGTGTTTGTTGATTGATTGAAAATAATCATATTGTATTAAAGGGAATATTCTACAACATTCCATAGAGACCTACTGGAGTCTCTTTCATCTTATACAAAGCTAGTTTCTTGCTGAGGCAAATTATGCAAATCAGTGCTCAGTGTTTCATAATCAATTAGTTCTTTGTTGCAAGTGCAGTGTGTTCTAGGAAAACAAAAATCCTATAATTTGGTGTTTTTTAGTAAGTCACGAAACTGCTGCGATAAGAAAAGTATACTTGTCAACTGCTTTGAACTCTTTATATATTTAAAGCAGCAGTTGTCTTTTGAGAAATGCACTCCCAGCTTCATGGCAAGGTTTTGTTTGACAATGCATGCTTGGTGGGGTTGAGGGGGAGGCAAGTCCAAATGTACCATAGTCATCATGTGTAAACAAAGCTTTGCAAGCTGCCTATGATAACAGATGGCAGCCGGGCAAAACTTCCTTTGTATTGAACCATCCCTAAGTGCTACAGTTTAAAAAATGCTTGTACCCATCTTGAAAACAATTTTCTAAGAAAAACATGTCTGAATAAAATACTATCGCTATTAAATGAACCTTTGGTTTTAGACCAAAAGAGAAAGGCAAGAAGGACTTTGAAAGCCTTTGAAAGACAAACTATAAATACCATTTAATAGAAAGTTAATTCTGTAACTGAAAAACTTGTGTTGCCACCTAGTGGACAATGTACTTATCTACTAGCATATTTCATTTTGATTTTGCTGCTCATAATGCATTCATTAACTTCATGGGAATAATTCCAGTGTAGGAATTTAGGAAGTTATGCCTCCATACTTTTGGGACTCATGATTTTCTTAATGTGAGCATTAAGACGGTGGTCTTAAATTATAACACTTCCAAGTCTTTACTCAAATCTTTTTCGAAGCCTCTTGTCATGTAGGTGACCCCGCAGTCCATGGAGCTCTGTCAGATGAAAAGCCTTCTTGTACAGATAGGTTTGGTGGGGCACCTTCTAGGTTCATCATTGGAGTGAAATAAGATATTAGATCTTGTTGCATCTTGATTTGTTGGGGCAAATATTGGGGGAAAGAGGATATGTGTGTATAACAATAAAGCAGGTGTATCCCAAGGAGAAAAAACTAAATTAATTAAAAAAATATATATACAACCATCCTAATTCCTTCTCTTTACTCACACAGCTACCAACTTTATTCAGACCCATGACACCTCTCACCTAGTGCAATCTCCTATTGATTTCTCTGCCTTGAATTTCTCTTCATGTTAGTCTGTCTAATTCTCCACAATGCTGCCAAGATAACATTGATGATCTGACCCATGTCAGTAAACTTAAGTGGCTGTCTCTTGCCTCCAGGATAAAATATCAGCTCCTCAGTTTACTTTTAAAGCCCTTAACAGTCTTATTTTAACTCCTCTTTCCAGCGTCATATTCATTTTGCCACCTACCTCAGTCTTTGATTTAGCCAAGCTGGCCTCTTCTCTGTTCACAAACTTGATATTCTGTGTCCTGACCTGTTACCTTTGATTTGGCCATCTCCTATGTGTGTAATGCAGTCCCTCTTTATATACTTCTCATGGAATCCTGCTTTTCACAGTGCAAGTCAAGTACTATCTTCTGCCTGAAACCTTTCTTGATCTGGTCAACACCTAGTGCCCTTCCTCTTGTAGTACTCCCTTAATTAACTACTCTATTTATTTGTATTTATTCTCTTTATATTTATTCTTTATGTACTTTTGTTTCCTCATTGCCTCCTCAGAGGAATATATAAGTGCCTTGTTTCATTCATTTTCTTTGTATCCTGGCATAGAAGACAATTTATAAATACAAGTTGATAGATAGGGCTATAATGTTAGTCATTGCTTGTTGGGATTCCACTGTGAACTCAGTTCTGCCTTACCTTTTATTGCTTTTATTCTATTTAAGCCTTACATGTGTCTTAACTGCAGAACTCCTAGTCTTTTCCTGTTCTTCAGAATCTATTAGATTTTACTAGATTTTTAAAAAATTTTTACTAATTTAATTGCTTCCCAGTTCTCTGGTATCACTAATGTTTCACTTTTCTTATTAGTTTTTAATTATAGAAGGCAAAATTTAAAAAACAATCCAATAAATTGAAAGACTATCAGTGGCAAATGTAATATTTTTTGAATTGCTTGACAATTATGGGTTCTGCTACTAATTTTGTCCCTAATTACTAGGACCTCGGGCAAGTCACTTAACTTATTGGTTTCTTCCACATAAATAAGAGATCGGACTGCTAGACTTATAGTCAAGAGAGAACTAGGTTCAATTCCTGACTCTGGTATTTAGTAGCTTTGTGACCATGGACAACTCATTTAACCTCTCTGAGCCTGAGTCGCTGCCCATTGGTAAGATGAGGATAATTCCTTTATTATCTATATCACAGAGCATTTGCGAGGATCAGATAAAAATATATGTGCACACAAATATATTAATATCTATGGTATTTTGCTAACCTTAAAAGGAGGATATGAATGTCAATTATTGCTATCATTTTTTAGAATTCTTCTAACTGAAGTTTTACCATTCTTTCTATGTTTTAAAGAGCTTCTTATACACTTATTTCAGTATGAATATGGGTTTGCAATGACAAAGATATAAATTTTATGCTTTTTTTTGCTGTCATCTTCTTTTAAATTAGGATCTTTGAGCTTTTTTCCTAGTCAGTTACCTCTGCTTATTCTTTTAATTGACACCTTGTATATAACCTTAATTGACTGATTACTTAGAATCACTATTTTCTACCTATGACATTATAGAAGCCTCTCTTTCCAAAGTTACTTCTTAATGTCTAAAAACCTTGTTCTTCCAGGGCAAACCTGTAGAAGTGGCAAGAGGTTTTATCTCTGCTGATATTGATATAAAAAACCACTTATCAAGTCCAGTCGATTAGGATTTAGAAGGCTGGGTACTCGGTACATTATGATCTTGAGCTCTATACTCTACTTTCCTCTTGTGCAAAGTGTGTATGTTTGGGAGGGTGGGAATGGAGATGGATTACAATGTCTAAATAAGATCCTTTCTAGGTTTAAATCTCATGATTCAATATTTTTTAGTTGGTGCAGAAAAATATACCTTTCTGTACCCCAATATTTTAGATTCTAATGTTTAACCAATGTAATCTATCACTGTTAAATGCTTTCTTTTAGATTACATCCCAAAATAAGATTGTAAATGAATACTTCATATTAATGAGGAACCAAGTTTACTCATCTCAGAATGTGAAAGCAGTTTTCTAAATATATCTATTTAGAGGTAGATTTTAGTCCATAAATAAAAGAATCAAATGCTTTCACCCTTCTCTAAGTCAAACCAGTTGTCTCAAAACCCTATATTTCCATAGCAGTAATAATATAAGAAAATACTTCTCTACACGAATAGGATAGTGATCTTAACTGGTAAGAAAGAAATCACCCAGGTTATAAGAACAGGTTTTTCTTTAATGAAGTATGATAGTGCTCAGAGTCTTAAAAGATTTTAATAATGAAATCCTATATGAAATGTATCATTAGATTTCAGTTTCAATAACATCATGATAATAGAATTTGTTTTTGTATTCTTGTCCCTGATATCATCCTTAAGGAGAGGTCTCCAGTCAATAAATAGAATAGGATCCTATGCCTTCTTGGGAAGATTTTGAAACTTTACCTGGTAGAAATCTCTTAAATTGTTACCTTCTGACCCCCTTCCATTGAGATTTCGAACAGAGAGATTAACAACATTGGTAGCATCACCTCCTCCTTGTCTTGGTTGGGGCTTTTACTGTCATTTGCCATTTCCCCATCTCTTCTCTACTTCCTGGGAGATCATTGATGACAACTTGAATAATCTGAAGACTTTAGTGATTCAAAAAGTAGCTCTTTTTCATAAACAATATAGAGACATCTAAATTTTTTGTTCTTAAATTTCCAGATCAAATCACACTTTTACTCTAAAATGAATTTTAGTTGTATGTTCTTCATACAACTTCTTATGGATTTTTGTATCATTATTATTTTATCCATGGCTACTGATTAATCATGAAGAATTGTACTTCTCAATTCTTAACTTGCCAAGATTTTTTTTAAAATGATACTTCATTTTGGATTGTTCCTTAAAATGATGAGCAGTATCTATCTGAAGCCATCAGCAAACATTATATGTAATGAGAATGAGCTAGAAGCATTTTCAGTAAGATCAGGGATGAAACAAGGATGCCCATTATCACCACAATTATTCAGTATTGTATTAGAAATGTTAGCTTTAGGAGTAGCTAGGTGGCACAGGGGATAGAGCACTGGTCCTGGAGTCAGGAGGACCTGAGTTCAAATCCAGCCCCAAATACTTAATAATTACCTGTGTGATCTTGGGCTACTCCCTTAACCCCATTGCCTTGCAAAAACAAAAAACAAACAAACAAACAAAATGGCATTAGCTTTAGCAATAAGAAAAGAAAAAGAAATTGAAGGAATTATAATTGATAATGAAGAAACAAACCTCTCACTCTTTGTAGTTGATGTGATGGTAATACCTAGAGAACCCTAGAAAATCATCATTAACAACTACTGAAAACAATAACTTTAGCAAAGTCATAGGATATAAAATAAGTCCACATAAATCCTCAACATTTCTTTTTTTTGTTTGTGTTTTTTTTTTTTTGCAAGGCAAATGGGGTTAAGTGGCTTGCCCAAGGCCACACAGCTAGGTAATTAAGTGTCAGACTGGATTTGAACCCAGGTACTCCTGACTCCAAGGCTGGTGCTTTATCCACTACACCACCTAGCCACCCCAATCCTCAGCATTTCTAAATATATATTACAAGATACAGCAGCAAGAGATAAAAAGAGAAATCCCATTTAAAATAACTTCACACAACATAAAATACTTGGGAATGTACCTGCAAGGCAGACTCTCTGAAAACAACTATAAAACATGAACAAATAAAATAAGGTCTAAATAACTGGGCAAATAGCAATATTTGCTAATCAAGCTAATATAATAAAAATGGCAATTTTGCCTAAATTACTTATTTAGTGCCATACCAATCAAACTTCCAAAAAAATTACTTTTTGTGAGCTAGGAAAAATAGTAACTAAATTCATATGGAGGAACAAAAGGTCAAGAATATCAAGAGAATTAATGAAAAAGAATGGAAAGAAAGGTGGCCTAGTGATACCAGATCTAAAATTATATTATAAAACATCAGTCATCAAAACTATCTGGTACTGGCTTAAAAATAGAGTAATGGATCAGTAGAATAGGTTAGATGCAAAAGCTACAGCAGAAAATGGCTATAGTAATCTACTGTTTGATAAACCCAAAGATTCCAGCTTCTGAGAAAAGAACTGACTTTTTGATAAAAACTGCTGAGAAAAGTGGAAGATAGTATAGCAGGTCAAAATGGTTGCAGGATATAGACATAAAAGATAATATTATAAGCCAATTAGGAGAACAGGGAATAGTTTACTTGTCAGATCTATGGAAAGGGGAGCAGTTTATGACCAAGATGAAGAACATTATAAAAAACAAACCAGATAATTTTGATTACATTAATTAAAAAGGTTTTGCATAAACAAGACCACTGCTACTAAAATCAAAAGAAATGTAATAAATTGGGAAACAATTTTTAACACTACTGTTTCTGACAAAAGACTCATTTCTAAATATAGAGAGAACTGAGACAAATTTATTATAAAACAAGTCATTCTCCAATTAATAAATGATCAAAGAATATGGAAAGGTAATTATCAGACAAAGAAATCAAAGCTATCTATAGTCATATGAAACATTTCTCTAAATTGTTATTGATTAGAAAAATGCAAATTAAAGAATCTCTGAGGTCTCTCAAATGTCATACTTCTCAGATGGGCCAATATGACATAAAAGGAAAACCATCAATGTTGGAAGGGATGTGGGAAAACCAGGACACTAATGCCTTGTTGGTGAAGCCATGAACTGATCCAGCCTTTCTGAAGAGCAATTTCGAATTATATCCAAAGGGCAATAAAACATGTATACCCTTTGACTCAGCAATACCTCTACTAGATCTGTAGCCCGAAGGAATCATGAAAAAGGATAAAAATCTTACATGTACAAAAAATATTCGTAGCAGCTCTTTTTATAGTGGCAAAGAATTAGAAATTGTGAGGGGATGCCCATCAGTTGGGGAATGGTTGAACAAATTGTGGTATATTATGTGACACAACACTATTGTTCTATAAGAAATCATGAGGGATGAGACTTCAGAAAAGCCTGGAAAGACTGGCATGAATTGATGCTGAGTGAAATGAATAGAACCAGAAGAATATAATACACACTAACAACAACATTGGGTGATGATCAACCATGATGGACTTGTTCATTTCAGCAGTACATAATGAATTTTAAAAGACTTGTGGTGGAAGATACCATCCATATCCAGAGAAGGAACTATGGAGTTTAAATGAAGACCAAATATTATCATCTTCAATTTTTAAAAGTTGTCTTATGTATTATGTAAATTTATATCTAATTTTTTTTTCTGTCTTTTTGGATCTGACTCTTCACTCACAACACATTCAATTTCAGTCTATTTAGCATGATTGTAAATGTAAAGACTATCAAATTGTTTTCTGTCAGGGGAGGAAGGAGGGAGAAATATTGTAAAACTCAAGACTTTGAGAAAACAATTGATTAAAAACACTATCATTGTGTGTTAGTTGGAAAAGCATATAAAATATTTATATAATTTTTTAAAATAACAATATTAAGCTTATATCCAGAACACATTATAAAAAATGGGGAAAAGTTTGACATGTTCTAAAATATTAATAGCCACTCTTTTTTGTAGTGGCAAAAAATTGCAGATTAAAGGGATGCTCATCAATTGCAGAAAGGCTGGACAAGTTATGATACATAAATGTTTTGGTGAGCTATTGTTCTATAAGAAACTATGGTCAGACTCCAGAGAAGCATGGAAAGAATTATATGAATTGATGCTGAGTGAAGGGAACAGAACCAATAAAACATGTACACATTAACAACATTGTGAGTTGATCAGCTATAATGAAGCAGTTCCTCTCAGCAATTCAGAGACCTAGGACAACCCTGGGAGATCTGTTATGGACAAAGCCATCCACATCCAGGCAAAAAAACAGAAAACTAAATTCAAAAGGCACAAAAATTAATACTTCATTTCCCCCCAATTATATGTAAAACCAATTTTTGACTTTTTTTAATTTGAGTTCCAAATTCTATCCTTTCCTCTCTTGCCTTCTCCCCCTCCCTGAAATAGTAAGCAATCTGATATAGATTATACATTTTCAGTCTTGTAAAAATTATTAACATATTTATTTTGTGGAAGAAAATTTGAACCAAAAAAAAGAAAGGTGAAGTGAATTTGGAAAATAATGTGCTTCATAAGTCTATATTCAGATGCTATCAGTAATTTCTCTGAAGTCAGATAACATTTTTCACCATGAGTCCTTCAGAATTATCTTGTATCATTGTATTTGCTGAGAATAACTAGTCATTTACAATTGTTCATCATACAATATTGTTGCTATTGTATACAATTGTCCTTCTTCTGCTCACTTTGCTCTTTATCAGTTCATGTAAATCTTTCCAGATTTTTCTGAAATCATCCTACTTATCGTTTCTTATCGCACAGTAATCTTCCATTACAATCATATACTACAACTTGTTCAGCCATTCCTCATATCAGTTTTGTGAAGTAGTACAAGTATTAACCCTTAAAATATTTATAGGAAAAGATTGACTTCCTGAAGGTCAAACAGTCTTGAAGGTGTGATTTAAAGACATATCTCCTAAACAAAGTCCAGCTCCTTCTGCTACGTTGTGTTGTCTTTGGCTGATCTGGGAACTAGGATCTTCCTCTGAAGCCATTCCCCATCCATTATTATTGAGGGCTGTTGGCACAGACTCTGGAGGATCCATAGTATTGGGATCAGAGCCAGGCATGGAAATGGAGGACAGTAGGCAGGTGCAGAAAGGATGAAGGAATGACTATCTACCAACCACAACAACAGCAAGTCCCAAGAGACTTACAGTCTTAGAGCCCACGAGGAATAATATGACAAGTGCAAAAAAAAAAAAATGGAATGCTAATTAAACTTTGATCATAAGATCAAAGCAACTGCTGCTGCAACTGGTAGCAAATAGTTGTGTAGTGCTGCTGAGCACTATGAGGTAAATAGTATCTCATAACAACCTTCGGAGGAAATGGCTTTTATTATCTGTGTCTTCAGATAAGGAAATAGACACACATCTAGGGAGGGGAGCTGCCCAGGGCCATAGAGCTAGTAGGTATCTAAGACTGGATTGGAACTCAGCTCCTCTTGACTCCAGGCCTGGCACTCTGCATTGTGTTGTCCTCAGCTACCTGCAGGTGGTGCAGTGGATACACGAGAGGAGGAGAAAGTTCTTTGAGATAAGATAAAGCAAAAGAAACTTGCAGCTGGAAGCATCAGGATTTAATGAAAGGCATCATTGGAATGCTGCCTTGAAGGAGAGGAGCACAGCACTAAGGCTCTAAGTTGTTAGTTCTTTGATCCTAGAGAATGTAGTGTTCAGCAAGGGAGGATCTTTTAAAAGGGAGATTCATAAACTATACACATACATGTCTAAAGTAATGCATTGAACAGTCATTATTTTAAAGCAATTTTGTGGTTTCTGAACTTTGGTGTATGTGTGTTACCTTTCTGAAAAACTAAAAACAGCAAATAATTTCTTCCTCTCCCCTTTTAGAAGTGATATTTCCCTTTAAATCTTCAGTCTTCAGACCTCTCCTCCAACTTTTTCCTTCATCCTTTTATAATTATTTGGCGACATCACACTCATCTCTTAGAGGACAGGGGACTTTGTCATTTTTTTCATTTTTATGCCTTTCAATTCAACAAGTGTACTTACTTAATGCTTACTATATATAGACTATAGTGCCAAGCAGTATGGAAGATTAAAAAATATGTAAAATAACAGTCTCCACTTTCATATAGCCATGGTAATACTTGATAAATGCAATATAGATTTGAAAACAAAGTGCTACTTAAACTAATTATTGACTAAGGGAATTAGGAAAAGCTTCGTAGAAGAGCCTCTACTTGAATTGGGCTTTTAAGGATTGTTGGGAATTGACCAGCTCAAATGGGAACATTCTAGTATTTAGAACAGCATTAGCAAGGAAGAAAAGTGTTTAGGTGATGTGTGATGCAGTTTTGGGAACCTTAGAATGTCAGACTGAAGAATTTGAACTTTACCTATTATTCTGAAAGAAGGTACCCGAGAGTTTTGAGCAAAGCAACAACTTAACCAGATCTCTCTGAATAAAACTTACTAGTCTGATAGCAGTAAAGATCTTTTAGAGAGGGATAAACTATGGACTGAGAGATGGATTATGATACTATTATTTATTATAAGTAGGTGATAATGTGGTATTAGGATGGTGGGAAGTGGATGAATTAAGAAGTAATGAGAAATTAGAACCCATGGAACATTTTGTACTTTTAATTTATACTGAGTGTAATCAACTTGGTGCAGTGACTTTTGCAGAGTTTGAGCTGAATTAAATTAAATCATATGCTAATGGTAGTTGGGAGAGATGAGACGGTAGAATCTGAAGAAACAATCAGAGCCAGTAGTCCAAGGCCAAAACCAAGACCAACAAAGTTGGATACCAAGAATGTAAAAAGAAGGGCATTACTTAAACAAAGTCCTCCAAATTGTTTAGTTAAATGAATAAACTCCCTGATAGTTCAACTTAACACCTCTGTAATCTTACTGTCTGCACAGTTAATTCAAAATTTGATTTACTTTAAGTAAGGACAATGTCTTTTTTTTTCTTTTAGATTTCCCATATTGGGAAATTGAGAGATTTTCTTCTGGAACACAGAAAAGATTACATCAATGCTTACAGGTAAGTGAATAGCACTTTTCATCCTAAGCCCTTCAGAGTTGTTCTATATCATTGTATTGCTGAGAATAGCCAAGTCATTCATAGTTGATCATTGTACAATAGTGCTGTTATTGTGTATATTGATCTCCTTGCTCTGCTTACTTCACTTTGCATTAATTCATATGTCTTCTTTTCTGAAACCATCCCATTTGTCATTTCTTACAGCACAATAATATTCCATTATAATCATATCCCAAAACTTGTTTGGTCATTCCCCAGTTGATGGGCATCCCCTCAATTTCCAATTGTTTGCCACAATAAAAAGTGTTCTATAAATATTTTTGCACATACAGGTCCATTTTCCATTCCTTTTATTTCTTTGAGATACAGACCTATGCCCTTTGCACATAGTTTCAAATTGCTCTCCAGAATAGTTGGATCAGTTTACAACTCCACCAATAGTGCAGTAGTGTCCCAATTTTTCCACATCCTTTTCAGCATTTGTTTTCCTTTTCTGTCATTTTAGCCAGTCTGGTAGGTATGAGGTGGTACCTCAGGTTTGTTCTAATTTACATTTCTCTAGACAATGGTAATTTAAAGTATTTTTCCATATGACAATAGATAGCTTTGATTTCTTTCTCTGAAAACTGCTATATTTCTTAATAAATGCTTGTTGACTGACATCAGTGAAAGCAATATAAGTTTTATATATATATATATATATATATATATATATATACACATAGTATTTAAGATTTATAATATATATTTTTATAATAGCCCTGTGAAGTAGATAACTTTTATATCATTATTATAGATAATTCAGCCAAGGCTCAGAGGAATAAAGAAAATTGCATTGAGATCTCACAGCTCATAAATTTTGACCCTTAAGTTTCAATACCAGATCTCTTGTAGTTGCAGGTTCTTTTGCTCTTTCTCTTGCAGCACCACCTCATGTCTCCTATGATCACTTTTGTTTAGGTAATTCATTAATATTTATAATAAGTTTCCCTTAAAACAACCACATTGGGCAAGTAATCATTTTTAAATGTAAGAAAACTTTTTCAGGAATGTAAGTTATATGCTCAAGTTGTACTATTAGTAATGATCAGACTTGAGAAATAGGACCCTAGGTATAGTGTTCTTTTTACTTTATTGCCTATTCAAGTAGGCTTTAATTGATATATACATATGTGTGTATGTATATATATATATATATATATATATATATATATGTATATATATATACATATATATATATTTAAAATTCTTATATGTAGCATCTTTATAAAGAGAGATTTGTATTCTAATTGTAGCAGCTTTCTTCAACTTCCAAAAATAATAGAGAAGCTTCAACACCCTAAGCAATAATATAAGCATTTTGTCAAAGAACTGAAATGCAATGCTTCTTGAAACTTATGACATAATACCTGCAATTTTGTCTATCTAAATTTAAAGATTGAAATTTAGTTTATTTATAAATTTAAATAAATTTTATTAATTTATACTTTTAATTGAATTATTGTCCTTTAACTATAAAATGAATATTATTATCTATCACATTATTCATTGTTCCACAAAACCAGAAAATAAGTTATTTTAAAGAAATTGAAATAGTCTCATGTGTATGTGTGTATTTTTAAATGTTGATTTTTTTTTAATTGTTGGCTTTAGCAGTAATTCTCTTAGCCCCAAAATGGAGACTAGAAATTGTTTGCAAATATTTTTAAAATCATAGTCAATAGTCAGTGTCTTTCCCTATTTAACAATTTATGTGAAATATTTAAACTTGACATTGCTCAAAACTAAACATATATATTCATAAAATGAATCAACATTTTAGTAATTCAGTAATTATTTTCACATTGTAATTGTATCTCCTAGGACAGTTACAAGGAGGGTCATAGACAATATTTCTAACCTACTGAAACTGAGAATACAATGGATAGTGTTAGACTTAGAGTCAGAAAGATTTGAATTCACATCCAGTCTCAAATAGTTTCCAGCTTTATCTTACACTTAACCCAGGGGTTATATACCTGGATGTATAAATTCAATGTCATCTATAAAGTAAAGGTAATTACAAGACCTATCCCACAGGGTGATTTTGAAGATCAAATGAGATAACAGAACTTCAAACACCTCATAAATGCTAGTTTTTGTTATTATTGTTATTGTTATCTATTTCTGCATGGGCTAGTTGAAGCCCTCTTTTGACCCTAATTCCTTGTCAATCCATATTAGCTGGTCTTAGGCCCTTACTGCTGGGCTCTCCTAGTAGGTCTATCTCAACACAGCCCTGCAAACATTTAAGTGTCCACTACATGCTGGGGATTGGGAATGTAAAGATAACAAATGATACTGCTTTTACCCTTAAGAAGTAAAGTGCTGCCTAGATGTAGGTTATTGCTTGTGCTAGCATATATGGTAAAATGGGATTGGGAAAAAGTGCTCAAAGATAATTGGTGACTCTCTTCTCTTTGTCCTATGCAATCTGTCTTAAGGATTCATCCCAGCCTTCCTGTCTCTTTGAATATAGTGTAGCAGCCAGCTCTCCAGAGCATTCTTTGAGAGGTATCATCAAATGAACAAACTTTAGAAACTCTTTTATTGCCTGTAGTAAAATTTGCAGAATCCTAAGCCTAGCATTTAAGTCTCTTCATAGAGTTTGTATTGTATACTTTTCCAACTTTACATTCATTTGCATATTTTAATTTTCAGTCGAACACAACCACTAGATGTATTCCAGTCTTGTCCTGTACTCTTCACTGTTCTTCCATTCCACCAGGCTTGGGACCCTTCTTTTTTTGTGTGCTATTATCACTGATAGGATATACCTAGTTTATTATTTTCATTTAAAGAGAGCATATGTCATATTACATCTTATTTGGGGGCTTAGCAGTTGAATCTGTCAAATGAACCTTGAATGTCAATTAATTCAGAGTATACAGAATAATGAAATGTACTGTACAGCTACAGTCAACTATGGTATTTTTGTGATTAGTAATTTATCGACCTTCAGTGAAAGGGGTAGATGTCATATTGGAAATAGGCCTATTCTCCATTTAACTTCTTTATTGCTTCCTCTCAGAGAATAATAATTATTACAATTTTCATTTTAATAATACTTTTTAAAACCCTGTCTAATAGCACAAGTATTATTCATATGCTTCAGAAAAGCAAACTAAGGCTCAGAGAGGTTGTGATTTGCTTATGATTGTAGAGTTAATAAGCAGAAAAACCAAAGTTCAAGACCAGGTTCCTTGACACCAAGTTCAGTCGTTATGAAACACCTAACTCATCTCAACAGATCAATGTTTCCATCATTCCCTTGTCAATTTCCTTAGGACTATTATCCTAGAACTTTTCTTCCATCCCTAATTATTGCTGCTGAAAATAATTATACAGAAGAAATCAGTAAATTGCAACACAAATAGCAAATATGTTTTGCATACCCACAGCAATTCAAGGGCATCTTTGTGAGATGGTTTGAAAATTTTAATTAGCAATTAATTTTTCTACTTAAGTAGTTTCAGTGTTTTGATAAAACTTTAATTTCAGAAACCTATTTGTTCATTTTTCTTCAGGTAAAGAGATTATATGAATATACTTATTTAAGCAAAAGAATGTTTTGTTTATTTTGAGGCTTCAAGTATATTCTCTTTTAAATACAGTGGAAACTCCTATCTTCACATATTTTATATTTCCTTGTTTTTCATTGGCTTTGAGAAAGATGCTAGTAAGAAATTGAGCAAATCAGCCATCAACTACTTAGGCATTTTCCTTTTTTGTAAGAATAAACTTGGGTTTTACAATGACTGAATAGATTTGATGTAGCACCCCCAGATAGATTTAAGTTGTTGAACAGTTTTCTAAGGGCATTTCATACTGTATTTTCTCATGGGACACACAAGTATCAAAATCTTCAGCCATGGAGAAGATCTGATGATTTTTTTTTAGTGTCTGATGAATTTTAATAAACGTATAATAAATAAAAGCTTAGGTAACATCCAATGAATAATTTTCTAGTCACTTCTAGCTGTTATATTCTTACTTAGAAGTACTAAATTTGTATTTCTTTATTCATGTAAAATTCACATTTTCCAGATGTTTGAAAGACAGGGGAAAGAAAATAGAGAATTCCAGGCTAGGGTTCTAGTTATCATGGCAACAAGAGGAAGAAAAGTTGGATGGGAACCAGATCCTTGAATTCAGGGACCAGTCTTGGGTACTAGAAGTTTTTAATTCTCTTGAGACATTCACTACCTTGAACTGGAGGTTTAATGAACACAAAAGATTTAGAGTATAACAAGGTAAAAGGTCACAGGTTCTCTGGATCAAAAATTAAGAACTGGGTCAAATGTCTAAAAACTCATGCAGATCATTAAAACCCTTAAGGCCAGTGTGAGTTCTTTCTCATTGCCAATTACTTTTTTCCTTTCTATTGGCTTATTAAAATGTGCCTCCACAAGGCATTTTAGAAAGCAACAATCTTGTTTACCTGTAGTAACCTTTAGATTCCTACCATAACTTCTGAAATTGTGGGGGGCTTTTAATGGTCAGAGAAACATTTGAGCTGGTTTCTTGTAATTCAAAAGAATTATTAAATATAGAACTCCTAGGTCTCTTGAACCCTGTAAGCTATCATTACCTGTTTATTCTTTTAATGTCCTGTTTATTCCATTTTTGATATAAAATTTTTTGTCTTTAAGAAAAGTGGTTTGGAAATAAGACAAACTGTAAGTTTTTTAAATCTTATTGTTGTTTGCTACTTTCACTTTTTTGTTTTAGCCACATTATGTCTGACTTTATGAGAATGACAGATACCGAACGGGATCAGATTGATCAAGATGCCCAAATATTTATGAGGACATGTTCAGAAGCAATTCAACAACTAAGAACAGAAGGTAAAATATTTTTAAAATAATGCCTCTTCAATGACTAAAAGAAACATCAGTATTTATAGATCAAGTAGTCACCGAATAATTAAGATATCAAAGCAATTAAAAATCTTGTGACATTTTGCTATTATTTTGGGTTTCTTATCTAAGTTTTCTGTTCAGTGTTGTAATCCAAGGTATTATAATAGTAACAATTTGGTTCCTTTTTAATCCTTTAAAAATGCATATAAGAGTAAGAAGGTATAAAAGTACATTGAATTTTTGAAAAAAATTAAGCATCTATGCTGTTTTGGACTTGGAAAGAAAGATAAAGTAAAACATAGTTCTTATCCTCAAGCATTTTCTTATCAATTTGAAGAGGTAAGCCTTAATCATAAATAGCTAGAATTCATATTTGAATATAAGTATAAAGGTAATATCCAGAGTGCTTGATGATAAATATTGACAGGTGAAAGTGTTTTCCCAAATCACCTAATCCAATCCATACTGGTCAGGAATCTTTCTTTTTGTTTTTTTTTTTTGTTTGTTTGTTTTGTTTTGTTTTAAAGAATGAGGGAGGGCTGCTAGGTGGCACAGTGCATAAAGCACCGGTCCTAGAGTCAGGAGTACCTGTGTTCAAATCCAGTCTCAGACACTTAATAATTACCTAGCTGTGTGGCCTTGGGCAAGCCGCTTAACTCCATTTGCCTTGCAAAAACGTAATAAATAAATAGATAGACAAATAAATAAACAAACAAACAAACAAATAAATAGATGAATAAATGAATGAATAAATGAAAATAAATAAATGAAAATAAATAAAAATAAAAATAAAAAAATAAAAGAATGAGGGAAAGCAGTTATTTGCTTAATGGAGTTAGAAAATTCATCTCAGAAAGAGAAAGAATTTGAGAAGCAGAACCTTCAAAGCAGGTTCATTCTAGACAGTCATAGATGAGAAGAGGAGGAAATGGTAAGTGCCTTACTTTCCCTTAAATTATAAGAAAGCTTGAAGGAGAATAGTGTGAGATAAGACTGAAAAAGTAAATTTGAGCCAGATTCTGAAAGGTCTTGACTTAAATTATAATTATGAATAAGAGTAAGAAGTTAGCTGCTGACAAACTTCACAAATGAAGGTCACATTTTCTTCAGTCTTTTAACATTTACTCAGATAAAATCCCATCTTCTATAAAACATCTTTTCCTAGATCACTTAATTCTAATTTCCCTTCTATTGATGTTCTCTAATTTGTGCTGTAGAGTATTATTTCCTCCTTTTGACTTGGAGCTCCTTGAGGACAGGGATTGCCTTTGACTTTCTCTTCATGACCCTGTGAATCATAATGTCTGTAGTGTTTTCTTGGCAAAGATACAGGAATGTTTTTTTTTTCCTTCAGAACATTAAGGCAAACAGAGAGAGGTTAAGTCACTTATCCAAAGTCAGACAGCTAATAAGTGTCTGATTTGAACTCAGGTCTTCTTGACTCATGGCCCAGCACTGGCATATAGTAGATGTTCAATAATATTTTTCAATATTTGTTGTTGAAGGAGGAGGAGGAAAACAAGGTCAAAAAAAGGCTTTTGGTACAGAGTATTATATTATTGTAAAGGACACTAGTATCTCCTAGTCATCCAAATCCTCAGTCTCTTTGTAGTCTTAGGTAAAATCCTACTTTCTACAAGGAGCCTTTCCTATTCCTTCCCTCCCCCCAGTTCCCCAATGTCCTTCCTTCTGGGAATTTATCTTCATGTGATCCTGTCCAGAGGTTGGTTTAGTGGTCATTGTTCACATGTTGCCTCCTCCATTAGAATTGGGGCTCCTTGAGCACAGAGATTGAACTCTGCCTTTCTTTGTATGTCTGCCCAGTGCTCTGGAAGGTGCCTATAACTTCATCTGTGCTTTGTGACTAACTGAATAGTCATGAAAACACTATGATTTTTAATCTCCTGAAGTCATCCTCTGGTCCTAATGATGATACAACTTTGAACCAAGGCTCTTGAAAACTGTTTACACATCTTGAGTTCTAGTATCCCCTCCAGAACTAACTAGAAAGCACATATCTACAGATCTGCCAGTATCTTTCAGCCAAGAACTAGCCTCACCAGATTTGGAAAGACTTCTCACTAGATTAGTTCCTAAAAGTAGTAATTTTTCCCATCCACAGCAACAAATGAAGACCCTTTTCTAAGGTTTAGGTGGGATATAATCTTTCAGAAATTGTAGAGAATCCACAGCTTTGTCATTATCAAAGATTCATACACATCATCCAGCTTGATAGACTGATACAGATGGTGTCATGATCCTTTAGCAGAATATTATCTGAAAGTAATGATCAAATTTAAATTATTTGACCATAGTTTCTGTTCTTTTTTAATCTCTGGCTATTATAAAGTCTAATAAATCATAGGTTTATGAAAATGTAATATGTCACTTTATGCAGGTTTCCTTCATGGATATAAATTTTAAATGCTTTATTCAAATAAGCTGCTATAGAAGAAGCTGAATAATGTTTTCTTTCATATAATTAAGCACAAAGTAATAAAGTAATGTCCTTTTTCATTTCAGCACACAAGGAAGTGCATTCTCAGCAAGTAAAGGAACACCGAAGCGCAGTCCTGGATTTCATTGAAGATTATTTAAAAAGTATTTAATTTAGTTTATCATAAAAATGAAATATAACATTTACCAATTACTTGAAAAAATCTCTTTTATTTAAAATATTTTATGAACAATTTTGACCAGGAAACAATTTAAAAATTGAACTGTTTCAACTTCTGTTAACAGGAGTTTGTAAAATTTATTCTGAGCAGAGAGCTATCCGAGTTAAACGCGTGGTGGATAAAAAAAGATTGTAAGTATTCTATCTATAAGAAATGAGCAAATGCTTTATATTTATGGCAATAATTTCTTTTTTTGTTTGTTTTGTTTTTTAGTTTTGCAAGGCAATGGGGTTAAGTGATTTGCCCAAGATCACAGAGCTAGGTAATTATTAAGTGTCTGAGGCTGGATTTGAACTCAGGTCCTCCTGACTCCAATGCCAGTGCTCTATCCACTGCACCAACTAACTGCACCAATAATTTCTTAATTGAAAAAATATGAAAGCATACATAAATTTTTTTGAGTATTCATCAGGCACATGTATTCTTGGCACTAAAAACAGGTAGTCTATTTACACTATCTACAAGATAATTTCTTATCTTCAACTAGATTAAATTGAGAAATTTTGTGATATTTCCAGAAAACATGTAACTGAATTGATGTTTTAAGGTAAATTTTCATTATTGTGATAGTTTCCTAAACTGATAATTAAGAATTTACTATGTGTCATACACAGGGCTGGTAATACAAATACAAGAAAGAGAAAAAAAGACAATTCTTGCCTATCATTCCATAGCTAATTTTAAATAAGTTTGGGTTACTCTCTGGCTTCTCTTGATATAAATCACTAGGAACTAACTGTACTATATTTTATATTTCTTTTAAAAAATAATTTCTGTAGCATATAACCTACCCATCTCAGTTACTTAACATTTAATATATACAACCTTATTGTTATTTCTAATTTATTTTTGGGTCCTCTATCTCCACCTGGATAGTTAAATCCTTTAATGTAGGGATTGTGTATAATATCTATGTATCTGATATTCCTAGTGGGTATCAAATAAATGTTTTTTGGGAAAAATGGATGAATATAATTTCATTAAAGTAGTTAAGCTACCTGAATTATTTATTATTCAAATGCATAATACAAAAATACTCCAAGCCCATGTCTCTTTCTGAAATTTACTTTTAAAATTGTAATTTATCCAGCAGTGCTCACTTCACTTAAATTAGGAGACTTATTCTTAAATCTTGGATTTGTTTTTAAACTTGAAAAGCCTTTTTTTGAAATTGTATATATATTTTTTTCCTACTTCTCCCAATCCTGATCAGTTTTCTCCTCCCTACCCCTTTACCGTGCTTTTTGATAAAAATTTAAAATGGAAGCCCATGTGTGGGAAGTGGTAAACAGATGTAGGCCAGGTGGAGATTCTTTTTGATTGCATCTGTGATAGACTCAGCCTTTAGTTAAATTAGTTAAAATAAATGATGGGGCATAAACTGATCTTTCTGATGACTTTTTAAAATTACTTTTAAAAAAAACCCTTCAGCTAGTTGATTATAATTTCCCCAAGGATATCGGTAGACTCTTTATGTGATAATTAGAATCTGTTTTTATCACTTAGACAAAGTCAAGTGCTTTTTTTAAAGTCTGCGTCACATACTTTTTATGCATTTTTAATTGAAATCTGGCGCATTAACATACTTTGGAAGCAAAAGATCACAAATAATAAAAGACACATTTATTTAAGTCAATCCTACAGTGAATTTTTTTACAGAATTTTAGTACATAAATAAGTATGTGCTTGTTAACACATCTTAAATATTTTAACTATAGTTAGATAATATATTAGAATTTTCATGTGTATCAAATGAAAATAAATGTACTATTTATATATACTTTTTTCCTTTTTGTACATTTTGAAATTTATATCTAACTTTTTTTTACCATTTATAATTTTATCCAATTCTCCTAATAAAATTGTTGTACTATGTAAAGTCTAACTTCTATTTCTACAGATTTGGCATATCCATAGAATTTTTATGACATGATATTAATAGTTTTGATAAAAAACGTAAAAGAGACTTTGTTTTTTTAACAGTCTTCTTTGAAAATCCCATACCTCAATTTCCTCAAGCCTAGCAACTGAAGGGAGGTGGGGGTGGGGGGAGGAAGAGGGTGGGAGGAAGGACTAATAACAGTATGCTGCAAGATGAGAGCCATGCTGAAAAAATGACTGCCTTAACCAAAATACCACCGACACCATAAGCAGAATACTTGTGTCTTAGATGCAGAACTTCTTTTTTTTTAATTATTTTTTGAATTTACAATTTTTCCCCCCGATCTCACTTCCTTAATCTTTACATTGTTTCCATGCTATACAATTGATCAAAATTGAATGTGTGAGAGAAAAATCATATCCTTAAGGAAAAAACGAAGTATAAGAGATAGCAAAATTATATAATAAGATACCTTTTTTTAAAAAAAATTAAAGATAATAGTCTTTGGTCTTTATTTGAGCCCCACAATTCTTTCTTTGGATTCAGATGGTATTCTCCATCACAATTACCCTAAAATTATCCCTGATTGTTGCACTGATCAACTGAGCAAGTCCATTAAGGTTGAGCATCACCCCCATGTTGCTGTTAGGGTGTACAATGTTTTTCTGGTTCTGCTCATCTTGCTCAGTAGCAGTTCATGCAGATCCTTCCAAGCTTCTCTGAATTCCCATTCCTCCTGGTTTCTAATAGAAAAATAGTGTTTCATAACATACATATACCACAATTTGTTCAACCATTCCCCAATTAATGGACATTCACTCAATTTCCAATTCTTTGGAAATTGCTAGGAATATTTTTGTACAAGTGATGTTTTTTACCCTTTTGCATTGATCTCTTCAGGGTATAAACTCAGTAGTGGTATTGCTGGATCAAAGGGTATGCACATTAGTGTCCCAGCTTTCCCACATCCCTTCCAACATTAATCATTGTCCTTTCTGATCATATTGGCCAGTCTGAAAGGTGTGAGGTGGTATCTCAGAGATGATTTAATTGGATGCAGAACTTCTTAAGGCATAGAACTTGAAGTAATTACTGTGCCTGCATCCCTCTATAAGTACCATTTATTACATATGTGCTTTCCAAAATAAACATTTCTGTTTCTTCAGAGTCTAGGGGAAAACGTACAGGCAAAACTATAAGTAGATTTGACTCTAAATGGGGTAGCAGTCATTATTGGTAGAAGGAAGAAAGACCCATATGGATACTTGATGCATATAGTAACACAGAATAGTAATTCTAAAAGAGATCAAGTTGTGTCTACTTTTATGGTTAAAATGGAATCATTCATATTGGTATTTATCTTACTCTATTGTTTTAAAGGAAAATCAATTATATAACTAAAAACATTTAAAATATTTTTTTGTATTTATAGGTCCAGGCTTGAACCTGACCAGAGTAGTAAATCTACAGAATCTTCTTCATCTGAAAAAGTTTCACATATTTCTTCAGAAGAATCTGAAGAAAAATCTAACACTGAAGAAAATCGAGGTATTAGTTTAAAAAAAGAGTATCCTGATAATTTTCAGACCTTCGAGTTGAAGAGAAGATATCCCAATGTAGTATGGCCATGCATTTGAATCTTTGTTCTGCTACATACTAGCTATATGATTTTGGGAAGATGTTTTCTACCCCCACTGGACCTCCTTTCACTCAACTAAAACATCAGAGGATTAGACTAAGTGATCTCTAAAGTGCTTTGCAGGTCTAATTCATGTGATTCTAAGAACATGTGATGTAGAAAGAGGAGCACTTGGAATCAGGAAACTTGAGTTCTACACTTTATTATTATGCCTCTTAACTAACCTTTTAACTGACCTAACATAACTAATCTCTATGAACTTTAATTTTCTCACCCTCAAAATGGGGGTAATAATATCAACTTCACTTTACCTCACAAAGTTTTTTGATTATCAAAAATAATGTTATATAAATGCACTTAGAAAACTCTAAAGTACTATTATACAGATATTAAAATACAATCAAATTATTCATATATCTGGACATAGACTTCAGAAACTGTTAGGCTTAAAGAAAAGGATTTGATATGATTGTATGTATCAAGGAAAGATAGAAAGGAAGTATGGCTCAGATTCAAGAAAACTATAAAATGAAGCAACAAATCTAAGACTTTCAGTCCTATGACCAGTGAACCACTTGCTTCTTTTTCATTCCCTTGTTCCATCCCCACACCCACCAGGCACTGCATTTTGACAGAGTTTACAGTTTTCACAGATGACTTCTGGATCCAATTTTGTATTGGATCTCATTAATACCATTTACTAACCAACAGAAGCAAATGGGACAGAATTAAAGTGTATATGTATATAATACATAGCTGATTTCTGTAATTAGACATATTTTATTTTATGTTATTTTGCTTAGAATTTGACTTTTACTCTGCATGAATTATAATAGAATAATTATGGAAGAAAAGTAAAATAGTAGAACATTATAGAATGGAATCTTGGAGATCCCTTAATTTACAGATATGGGAAATTTGTTTTGGTCCTTTTTATTCTTGAAACAAAGTACCACTAGAGCAATAATTTTCAGATTTATTCAGTACAAAGACCACTTCTTTTGCTGGGTTAGTGATGGAGAGAATCTCTCTGATTTAATGGGTATTGCTTTAATGAGATACCATTCAAGTACATTTGTGTATACACATATTCATATAGATGTGATATGTATGTGTACATGTATGAATGAGTGATATTTTATTTAAAAGTATGTATTTATATTTTATATAATCACCTATGTTATATATAATGTAAGTATCTACACACACACACACACACATATACACACATAAGTATATATGTATAGACATATGTGCCAACAACTTTCTTAATTTTATGGTTTATTGCCCTTTGTTATTATCTGTTCTTGGAACTTTAGATGTTGTCTCACCACTTGGTGGCCTCATTTAACACATACATTTGCACCATTTGGGAAATTATTCCCTTTGTTCCCTAGAATAACTAGGTAATAAATGCACAAAATAAATTTTAAAAAGATTTTTCAAACTATTAATTTTTATTTTCTTAGTATTTTTCGATTTCTTCTTCATTTTATAAATACATTGCATAAATTTTATCTAGAACTATTGATACTTGTTTGAAAACAAATGCAGTGACTTCAGAAACAGTCTTCTATTATATAAAATTCACTCTTAAGACTATTATAAAAAACATCTAAACTAAGATTGAAATGTTTTCCAATTACTTTCTCAAGCTCCTATTTCTTCTCCAATTTAAAAGTTGTGTACCTGTCCCTCAGGCAGTAAAAGATAAATGTCTAAGGAAAACTATTCCTTAAATTTCTTTTCTAAGATATATATTCTCTAATGCTTTGTAATAATACTTGTTTCTATCTAATCTTGTAGGAAAGTTGTGAGGAAAATGTTTTGTAAACTTTTAAAATGCTCTAATGTGAGTTATTTATACATTTACACTGTCCTTTTGTGAGAGAACAGGTATTAATACAGAATAGTTATCACCTGAGAGTGACAGAATTCAGATTTAAAAATTGGACTTCCAAATCTTGTTTTTTGGGAGTTGCATTGTTAGTCATTGGAAGTTTGTTTGGTTTTTTTTGAGATTATACCCTCATTTTTCTCTCTTACCCATCCATCATCTGCTGCCTCTTTCCTCACTTGTTCTCACAGATGCTTGGCCTTCCTCTCATTTGAGTTCCATTTTTCATTATTTCATTATACATTATACATTTATAAATTTTTCATGTATAATATATATTACACAATAAACTATTTATTTGGTTGTGTAGACTCTCAAAGTGAATCCTTAGTCATGAAGAAAAAGAAAAACCCTTTTCTTTTAAAATTATATATAGAGAGAAAATTATGTAAACTTATCCATGTGACACTGTTATTTCAAAAGTAAATATAACATGTTTGTTTTGTTAATATTTCAAAAGTTTAGGTGACATCTTGTTTTATTAGAAGACCCCAATTATTTGACAGAATGAGCTTTACAGGGGCAACTAGGTGGTGCAGCAGATAGAGTATTGGCCCTGGAGTCAGGAGGGCCTGAGTTCAAATTTGGCCTCAGTCACTTAATAATTACCTAGCTGTGTGACCTTGGGCAAGTCACTTAATCCCACTGCCTTGCAAAAACCAAAAAATAAAATAAACCTGAATGAGCTTTACAAATGTGTGTGTGTGTGTGTGTGTGTATTTAACTTCATTTTGAAGTACCTTATGTATCTATATTAGGTTAATATTAGCACCAAAGAGGAAAATCTTATATATTTTCTTTTCAAGGGCAAGAAACATTTTTATTTGTTCCCTTTCTTGCTGATTCAAAAATCCAATTCTAGTTTCATCTCTAAAGAAAACTTCTCAATTGGAGTCAAAGTTTCATAGTGACGGGTAATAAAAGAAAACAAGGAGAAGTCACTTTGGGAGGTTGATCCAGTTTCTTATCTTGGTGCTCAACTCATTCTGGGTGCCTGATCCTCTTAATGAGCTCAGAGCTGCCTCTTGACAACTGAGGCAAAGCCCAAAAGTAATTGGTTCCAATGGGATAGGAAGGAAATGAAAAGAAAACAATATTTGCTCCTATATGTAGAACTACATACAGTTCATGTTAGTGTTGTTGTGAATTTAAACTCAGTTTGTCTGAAATGTTCAATTATAATCTTTATATTTTTAAATGGTTTCTTCCTTAAAATATTCTTATCTAAGGATTTTCAATTCAGTGGAGGTAGAAAGCATGCTTTAAAAATAGTTTGGTTTAACTCAACATTTCAAAAATTGTTATTTTGCCAGTTTTCTGATCTACCCAATAATCATGTTTAATATTAGCTACTGGTTGCATTAAAGAGATGTTTGTCATCATTTATCATTGCTAGAAATCATAATAAGGAAGTTCTGCTGGAATTGGAGTTGTTGTTAATCATATCAGTATGCACATTCTGATTCCACTTTCTTTACAAGGATTGGAATTTTTGTCATTGGTGATAACTTATAAAGGTTTGATCTCACCCTTGACACTCCCTCCTGACAATCAGCAATTAGGTCAAGTTTTTTCATCACCAGTGGTTTTCAAAATGTTTTTTTTAACCTATCCTTTAAGTTCAGAAAACTCCACAAAACAGCTTCCCATCATATTGTCCTTTCCAATAAAAATTAACAAGAATGCTATTTCTTTCTGTAAGAATTCGTGAATGACCTTGGTGCTAACTTGGTTGAGACACCATTTGGGATCTGGGAAACAATTTATGCATTTCTATGACAAACAAAAGATTAGATTGAGATATACTATGAGATATACTATGCATGAAATAGGGACTCAGTACACATGGTTAAAAAATTTTATTTATGTCATAAACATTAAATTTGCAAGAAAGTTTACTAATCAAGGCACTCTCAGATTTATTCATGAATCATGCTTATAAATCATAAATCCATCTAGCCACCTTTTCCCTAAAAGGACTAGAGTTTAATTTTCTCCTAATATTAATATTTTTTATTGATGCATTTTGTTATGACACAAGAGACATTTCCAAGGAGCACCCAAACAAATTCTTCTTACAAAGCAACATTCAACCAAAGTTAATTTATCAGTCCCTCAAATAAATGAAAAGATGTGCCCTTTAATTTTGGTATGATATCAACATTGACTTTGACCAGGAGTCTTTTGCTTCTCAATGTTGATTTTTTTCACATTTTCATCATCATTGTTTATGTTCCCATAGCTCTGTTAAAATAACAATCTTAACAATTTTAATAATAATAAAAAAAACAGCTATTGCTTGAAGTTGCTGGGCCCAAAGTTTTTCCCCATTTCTCTCCCCATATCCTTAATAGATTAACCTCAATTTTCAAAAGTTTAAGTATACCTCAAATGATTGTGACATCAATTTAAACTTGCTTTCTATTTTCAGGGAGCTAAAGAAAAGCTTATCAACTTTTTTTTCTTTTATATTAACAGTTAAACAGTGGTTTACCTATGAACCTTCTCTTTAGATTAAATAATGCAGTCACCTTTATAATCTCATGATCTAAAATTATATAGAATAGTAAAGTTTTACCAATGCTTTCAAGTACCAGGATAGGCATAGTTATCTCAAATTTATAGATAAGCAAACCAGCCTTCAGAGAGATTGTATAATTTACCCAAAGGTATATGCAGAGAGGTACTAGAATCAAGTTTTCTAATGCCTAACCTCATACTTATTCAACTACAGCACATTGGTTATCCTCTGCTTCCTATTTTATCCTTTTTCATTGTTTTTCCACTAGAACTACCTAATATTTCTATTTCTCATTCTCCATGGTCAGTCTTTCCATTTCATCAACATTTATGAAAATAATTTTAGCATCTCAAAAATATATGATAATAAATATAGGCAAATTTAGTTGACAGATTGGTTTCATTTTTCATCTTTTGGTAGTTCATATGCCAGTTTCCTCTTCAAGTACCTCTAAGATATTGTGATTCATTTGAACTCTCTGCCAGGTTTTCTGTCAGTGTTACAATGGACATTGTAATTTACTTTGTTTTCCATCTTATCATTCTTTTGGTGGTCTAGAGTTTATCTTTTTTGTTGATGTTGTTGTTTTAATGGAGCTCCAGCATTTGAAATTTCTCATTAAAAATCCCATACAAAATAGTTTACTAACCCTGAATATATGCCTTCCACATATCTCAGTGGAGCTGTGATCTCATAATTGGAGATAGTTGGAAAGGTAGGGTGGTTTAATAGAAAGAGTCCTGAGTTTGGAGACAAAAAGGATTTGATTCCTTCCTCTAATGTCTATTAGCTATGTGACCTTGGGCAAGACCTTTGATGTCTTTTTACCTCAATATCCTCATCTGCCGATACTATATGTAGAACTTCTCCTCCCCCCACCCCACTCACCTGTACAGATTGTAATTCAACCATGGCTTCTCACCCTGTGCAGTTTGTATCTTTGACCTTAAACATATAATCTATAAAGGATATAGAGTCAGTATTCTGCAGGGTCTTGCTTTATATTCTATAATATTTGGATAATGTGGTTTTTTTTTAATATTTGGATATCATTGAGTAACAATACCATTGTAATATTTGGACTGTCCATCAGCTATCCTTGATTCCTTTTAGGTGATCAATTCCTGTCTTTTTCAGTTGGACATGTCTTTTATGCTGTTTTGTAGACCACTCTTCATATAAATAATCTTTGTGCTGTTTAGGCCTTAGAACTGCCCATTCATTTCTTTATAATATTCCATGATTCACAACTATTTAATATTACCAGACTATTTAGAAATACATGTTAGAAAGATGAACTTTGCTATAAAAGAACAATTTAGTGTCTTGAAAACAATATACATTATCCCAAATCCAACCTGATCATCTCTCTTCCCATTTATTAATCCTGGACCTAGTTTATTGTCCATCTGTAGTGTCCAATCAGTGAGTTTCATGAACTGCCCTTCCAAATAAATACATTTTTTATTCATTGTGACTCTCATCATTCAATTACTTGACTAACTCCTTTGAGTATCTGTGACCTCATTAAGTAAAGCACTCTACATATTTTGATGGAATAAGAATAGTGTTGTGTACAAATGGGCACATTTGGTGAACTTCACTCACTTACTTTCCCTTTCGTAATTTGTCTTGCATGTCCTTCCTTACAATCATAAAAAACCTTTGTTGTCTATACGTATTCATAAAAACAAGACAGAACCAAAAGTATTAACAATCAAAAAATTGTATTCTATTTTCCTTTCAGGACCTACCAGAAGTTATGCCTCATTTGATATTGAGGTAATAGGGTGTTATTGAACAAAGTTAGGTCCAAATATAGTGGTTCCTTAATCACTGATGATAAAGATACCTTATACAAATTTAGTTGACAGATTGGTTTCATTTTACATCTTTTTGTAGTTCACTTGCAAGTTTCATCTTCAGGTACCTTTAGATATTGTTATTCATTTTAACTTCCTGCAACATTTTCTGTAGATTTATTTTTTTTCTGCTTTTTGTGGGTTTTTTTTTCCTCTGAGTGTTCTGAGATTAGATGTGCTTCCACGGAGAGTAAGCCAGTAGTAACTGGAATGTTTCTGTTTTTGTGGTTTTATTAAGCATATTGACCTTGGTCTTCTGTCATCATATTCGATAATATTGTACAAATGAGTTTCTAAAGTCATCCTTGCCTTTGACTGCCATATCCTTCCTCTTCAATTATTTGTTGACTTAGGCAGTGTCTTGGACTATTTTGGCCTCCTTATTTGAGCTAATCTCTTTAAATCAGTTCAGTTTTTGTCAGATATGGTGATTAATAAAAATTAGCGTGTACTTTTCCACTTTCATTTTTTTTTTTGCATAAAGGCTATCTTAATTGGGTAAGTATGAAGTCATTGTAATCATTTGCAGATGAGAGAAGGAGTAACTTTAAGAATCAAGTTCAGTGGTATAGTATCTTCTGGAGAGAGATTTTTTCCTAGGAATAAGATAGAAAAAAATGTGAAAAGATGGATGAGGAGAGGGGAAAGGGCTTTTTGCTTAGAGAGCAGACAATGGCAGGGACAGGAATCTGATAGGATTAAAGTGGATAGAGACAATGAGAAGTGTTTCTTCATAGCACAGGAAAGGGGTTTTACCCCAAGAGATGACCCTCAATCATCCAGGATCATTTACTTTTTACACTAGTCTTATAGCACTTAGCATATTTATTTTAGATACTTAACTCTTTTCTTAGTATTTCTCTAGGATATTGTCCTTTTATCCAAGTGGAACTTTCCAGATACAATGGAGGGTCATAAGGTTCGTTACCAGTAGGAAGATTGAGGGTTCATTAGGTTTCCTTACCTCTTATCCTTAAGGAAAGAAGTTTGGGGCTCTTCTTGACCCTCTGGTTGGAAGAAGTAGGGTAAAGGACTTGCCAAAGGTCACATAGCTAATAATTTGCAGGATTGGAATTTCCCCATTATGTTTAAAGGAGTATGGGCTTCCAGAAAGTTTTTTGTTTTGTTTTGAAAAAACAAGCACCCCGATTTTTAGATGCTGTGTTTATCAGAATCCTTCCAATCCATAGCTCATGAGTCTCTACTGCTATGTTTACTTTTATAAGTCAGTTATTATGTCAGGACACAGTTCAAAAAACAAATTATCTAGTACAATTCTATAGTAATAAATACAGCATCAGAATATTCTCCCTCTCTTTAGGAGTTTACCTTCAGTTGTAGTTATACCCACATGAAAGACTTTTATAGGATCTTATTGGGATGGGTAATACACACACACAATCTGAACTTAAGTGGTCAGTACACTAGTGTAAAGAGATATACATTCAGGGTATAGTGATACCTAGGACACATACAACACCACAGAAACCACTGGTGATCTGTGGATGGTGTCACTGTGCTCCTCTCTTCTAAGCCTGCTTGTATTTTTCCTTATTTTAGATGGGTATCAGATCTATGTTTATTTATACTGAACTGATGTTCAACTATCTGCCTCTGGCTTCATATTCTGTCTCCTCCCCCCCCCCCCCCCCCCCCCCCCCCCCGTGTATATTATGAAGTTAATGAGATTCTTTTCTAAGGGGAAGACTTCGGCTTTTTTACCAGCCAACTCCCTTCTACAGCTGAGGTGCCATCTTTAGAACCACCTGTATCTCTCTGACCATTAATCCATTGGGAGGTGATATGGTTATTAAGCCTCTTCTCAATTCTCTCAACCAATGGTCGTTGAATTGTTCCCATCAGCCAAGCTTCTCTGCTTTTTGGATTTCTTTCTCCTTTGTTATTACCTTTTCTTCCAGTTGACCTCTTATATCTAATTTCTAATCAGAAATCCATAATTTTGCCCATACTTCCCATTTCTCTTATATTATTTTTTAAATTTGTTGATTATTTAAGGCAATGGAGTTAAGTGACTTGCTCAATAATTAAGTGTCTGAGGTCGAATTTGAACTCAGATTCTCCTGACTCCAGGGCCAGGGCTCTATCCACTGCGCCACCTAGCTGCCCCCTATATTATTTTTTAAAAAAGAAATTTCTTGGGTGGCTAGATAGCACAGTGGATAGAGCATTGGCCCTGGAGTCAGGAGTACCTGAGTTCAAATCCGGCCTCTTATTGCTATCTTGTTTTTTTTCATGTTGCTTAGATTTCCCACTGTATCCATCCTTATAAAGAAGGGAGAAGATCATACAAAAATAACCAACATATCAAAAAACATTCTATACAGTGCCCTTCTCCAACTCAGCAAATAAACTTGAATGTCCAATTATATCTCCACTTTGGGACCAAAAAAACTTGATCATAGTAATATCACAACATTGCATTTTTATCGTGACTTGGATTTTTTTCTTTTTTCATGGTTGTAAATCAGTTTGTATTTATTATTTTCTTAATTCCACTTACTTTTACTTTATATAGTTCATTTGTCTTTCAATGCTTCTCTATATTCATATTATTCATAGTTTTAGCATCTTATAGCATAATGATATTCCATTATAATCATTTGCCACAATTTGTTTAGTCATTCTCACATTGATGGTCATCTACTTTACTCCCATTCTTGCTATTAAAAAAAAATGCTACTATAAATATTTTGGAATCTATGGGGACTTTCTTTTTGTTCAAAGTTGTAGCTTCCTGAGACTCTTAGAGTCAAAGTACTAATTGTACTTTCATTCATACTCATACTCACTAGTCATGGTATGATAGTAGGAATAGCCTAACTTATTCTTTTATCCCCATCACTTAAAAACTTCTATTCCTTTAAAAGGAGACATACTATTCAGATTTATCCCCCATATAGATCTTTATAACTATTCTATATCTACCATAGTTTGCTCACCAGAATACCAGGGCATTCCCATTCTTTCCTCAATGATTGCCATACCCAACTTCTGTCCTCAAAATAAAGGACTTCAATATATGTATTTATTCTCCTTCAAATAACAAAACTTCCCATTTCCTAAGTCCATGAGTTTCCATGATCCATTCTTATACTCCTCCCAAGCTATAGACAGAGATGTCCATTTATTTGACCTTTCTAACGTTCACAAGTGTTCTCCAACTATGTTCATGAACTATGAAATTACTTTATCTGACCATCCTCAATTTTCATTTCATCTTTCCATATTATGACCTGATACCCTATTCTTGATTCTTACTTTTATCTTCAATCCATATACCTCCCAGTTCTTTCCCAGACTTGGAAACTGGCTATACTTCCTATCTTATCTTGACTCCTTGGTAAATCATTATCTATACTTGAATCACTTACCACTTTGTCTTAATCACCATTCATGCCTTACCAAACTCCAATCTTTGATTACTTTATTTATCCTATCTACTTTACTCCTATTCACTTGTTGAACAGAGCCAGAAAAATAAAATCACAAAATCCTTTTAACTGGGTCCCACTCATTCATCATAGCAGCTATACAAACCCCTTTCATTTCTTCTCAAATCTTGTATGACCCTCTCAGCTGAGAATCTTACCTCATACTTCACCCATTCACTTAAGAGCTTCCTTTTCTCCTCTGCTGCTCATTCCATGTCTCTCAAACTTCCCTCACTATTTCCTCTTATCTCCAATGAAAGAGAGTTGGCCCCCTTCTTTACTGATATAAACCCCCTTTGCCTGCATGCTTGATCCTTTCCCCTCTGGCAGATTGCCCCAGCATCATTTCTCGCTCTCTCTCTCTCTCTCTCCACATACCTCCCCTCTACATCTTCCCTTCAACTAATGATGTTTCATCATAGTCCTCTTTGCCTCTGGCTTTTTCCATTCCTGGAATTCTATCCCTTCCCAACTCTGCCTTCCAGCTTTCTTCAGTCCTCAACTCAGAATTCCCCTTCCATAGGGACCCTTTCCCAGATCCTCCTGTATCACTTGTCTTTGCCTTCTATTTGTGCCATACATAGTAGGTGGTTCAGTTTTTCACATTTGGTCTCCTCCGTTAGAATGAGAGCTCCTTGAGGAGGAAACTTTTGCCCTTTCTTTGTATCCTTGGCACTTAACACAGTGAATGCCACATGAATACTTCTTGACTTACTACAGGACTCATTCACAGTTACATAGTAATATGTCAGCTAAGCCTTTCTGATTCTGAAGCTACTACTCTTAATTATTTTGTTGTCATTGTTCTTGTTGCAATAGCCTTTAGTGAAATTTTTTTAAGCCATCCCTAGCTGCTGGACCTAAGCAATGGATCTGGTAAACAACAATAACAACTAAAAAGTCTTTTTTTTTAAGTAGGGGAGGTCAAAATGAATTTTAGAATTCACCTTTATATAAACTAAATACATGCAAACATTCTTATACATTTAATTTAAATAAGCCCTAAGAAAGATTTACTTTTTATACAGTCACTTAGGTCAAATAAAAAATTTCTTTTTTCTCTAATAAAATTATGATTTTTGCATTTTACACATTTTTTAAATGTTAGTACTTAACAATTATAGAAAAATCATTTTGTGCACATTGCATGCAGTCATTATAAATTTTAAAAATCTGTAAAGTTAAATGGATTTCTATATTTTATATACATAGAATAAATTAACCTGTTTTCCCAGTCAATTCTTTTTGCTGTGTACCATTATCAAATGGTCTGAGTTGATCTTGATGTCTTTTCTTTGTAGATAAGAATTTGACAGAGGCTCAGTCTAATTTTGGACTGTGGGGAGATGGCAAAGGTGAAGATGAATTGTCCCCAGAAGAAATACAAGTGGTAATTTTATTCCATATTTCGTCATTTATTTTATAAGAGAATATAATAGTGAGTGAATAGTGAAGAGAATATAATAGTGAGTGAAAATTCCTAAACATGATTTTCTTTTCATATTTAGTAGGTGAATAATAAATGTTTTAGATAAAAGCTTCTACTTGGTTTTTAAATTTTTATTGTGCTTTTAATACTAAACCCTCTTTCCTCTGAGGCATTTTTATGACATGGAAGTGATCCTAGGCTCTTGAAGGCTATACCAGTGGAACACTAGTCCTGGCAAACTGGAAAGGCTTTGAATTACAGGTCTGATGATTAATCCTGTATGTATTATTCAAAGAGAAGTCTAATTAATTGTGGAGAGACTTATCAGTAAAGATTTGTTCACAGGTAGCTGTGTGATCTTCACTGGTAAGGCGAGAATCATACCAATGAAACCAAAGAAACCACATCAAACCATACTAAAGAAAGAGTACCATACCAATGAAATCAAAAGACCATATGTGGTAGTATAATTAAAAGATCTTCTATGGAGGCATTGTACTAATAATGGATGACTTCTTAGCAGCAAAATATTCCTCCAGTTTAAATGGTTCTTACTGCTGTTACTTTTTAATCAATCTGCTGTTAACTTTTTAATCAATCATATTGTTTTATATTTTGATAATGTGAAAAAGAATAAATAATAGTTCTATAAAGAAAAACCCACATGTATTTATTTTAAATGTGAATTTTAAATTCTTTTATCTCCAATCTCTGATTATTAATCAAGTTCATATCTTTTGGCAAGCTTTTATAGAACAGAAACCAATAACACCAGCAGGAAAAGGTTAAGTTTTAGCTATCATCTCAGTTGTTTTTTAAATCACGTATCTTTTTCTACCCAGTCTTTCACTGATATTGGGGAAAATATCTTTAATTAATGGAACTGTAATTGGTAACAAATATTTACCAAAAAAATGTCACTTGAATTAATGTCCTAAGACTCCTGAAGCATAAAAATTACCAAGGCAAACATGACACAATCCCTTCCCTCAAAAAGTTTACAATTTAGCAAGGGGAGATGACACATACATATATAGAGTTAGATGTAAGATAATTGGCAGCAAAGGCAGTAGCACTTTGCTTTTACACTTTTCTGTAGAAGGTAGGTCTTGAGCTGAACTTTGAAGAAAGTTAATACTTCTCAGAAGCCTGGATGAGAAGTGCATTCCTGGCCCTGAGTAAAGGCTAGAGGGGAGAGATAGAGTACCATGTGTGGGAGGAACAGTGAGAAGGATCATTTGACTAGGCCATGAAATTTCAGGAAGGAAAACAATGGAATGCCAAGGTTAGGAGCTTGGGCAACAGAAGGATGGTGGTGCCCTGTACAGAAGGAGGAAAGTTCAGGAGAGGGTTGGATTTTGCAGGAGAGGGAGAGGAAGATAATGAATTCTGTTTTGGACATGCTAAAGTAAGGCTCAGATTTCTGTGGGACATTGAAATCTTCAATCAGCAGTTTATAACGTGAAACTGGCATTCACAAAAGAGATGAGAACTCAATATGCAGATGTGGTCATCATCTATGTATATGGGGATTATAGCTACCCCCCACAGGAGCTGATGAGATCAACAAGGGAGAAAATTGTATAAAGAGAAAAAAGAAGAGGACCAGGGATAGCAACTTGGGCTATATTCCCCTAATTAATGGGCACTGACATGGCTGGAAAATGTCATTCTTTTCTCAGTGAAGTATGAGGCAAGGTCCTTAGCTAAAAGAATTGGAGGAGGGAGTTGTGGTTGTATTTATTAAGAAATCATTTCTGTTCTTGACATATGTATGAATTTTACCTTGTTGAGAACTTTTAAGGCTAATTGGAGTACTATGCTAGTTTACAATCAACAAAAAGTTTAGCAGGATCAGGCATTTTCTAAATCTTTAAGTCAGTTGGTAGGGTGAGGAAAGGCAAGAGAAGAAGCTTTTTTTCTTCGTTTTTAACATGGATAGCCTCAATGAGTGCAAAAGCCATTTTCATAAAAATTTTACTGTGATAAGAAAGTGGTCATGTAGCTTGATTGACATTTATTTTGGCATCCAGACTATCATGAGAGTGGTAACTTACTTTCCCCAAAATATATTTCAAAGGACACCAGATGAGATGATGATTACTTAAAAAAAAAAAAAAAAAAAGCATGAGTAGACTATCCAAGATGATATCCAAAAGTGTGTGGCCAGGAATATTCCAGGAGAATTGCAATGGAGAAGGATTGGAAGATTAGAATCTGCTTGATTTTTTAAATGGAAAGTGAAACACAGTCCATCTGTGCTGCAGCATCATTTGGGCTTCCTAGGAGACTTGAAGGCACCTATATTTTTTGGCACTACACTAGGAGGCCAGGCCAGTTATCTAAGAGAATACGAGACCTGGAAAGGCATTCCTACCAAGACACATGGATAAGAATATAAGCCATTCCTCAGCTGATAAATGTTCAAAGGATATGAACAGGCTGTTTTCAGATGAAGAAATCAACTTTTCTATAGTCATATGAAGAATAATTTATATGTGTACATCAATGGTATTTAATTTGTTTATTGTACCTTGAGTTTAAAAAAAACAAACACAAACCTTGATTGCATGTAGGTGGAAAAATAAATAAATGTATTTTTTAAAAAACAAACCAACCAAACATACATTCCTTAAATCAACAGAAAGGAATACTGTGAGATTCTAATTAAGTTCTGTTTAACAAATTACATGTCATGGTAGTGCACACCCAGGGGTCATAAAGATAGATAAGCGAAAGTCCCTATCTTCAAGGAGTTTATAAATCTAATTAGAAACAGAAATTTTATGCAGAAATAGCTACAAAACTATATATGATAGGCACAAAAGATACAGCCAAAATACTACCAACACAAAGAAAAAAAATCATTCTGCAGTTAGTGGATCTGAAAAGATTTCATAGAGAAGGTGGCATATGTATTAGAGCTTCTTGGCATTGATAGGGGGAGGGCAGTCCACTCCAGTCAAAACTCATATGATGAACAAAAAAAGCAAACAATTGAATAAAGCCCAGAAATAGGTTGATGGATTGGTTCTAGTAATGTTAGTTCATTTGATGTGGAAAGTTCATCCGCTCCTCTATTTTCCAGTTCATTATTTGAAAACAGCAGGACTTTCTTAAACTTTCATTGACTTATTGAAAAAAAGTTGGCTTTAAGACTGTAAGGCAGAAATGTTCAGTAGTTTTATGACAGGCTATTTAATGTTGACTTTAACTTCTTCCTTAATTAGGAATTCTAGCTAAGTACTATATCTTTTAGTCAGGCTAACCAAAACTTTATTTAAAAAACTCATCCCTGGAAATGAAAAGTAAGAAATATTGTGTAAGGCACACTATTGATTTTAAAGTGAAATGTGTTGTAGCAAATTGTCCCCATAATTCACAATCAGTATTTCCAGATTCTTCCTTGGGGTAATATAATGATAATTTAAGACCTACAACAGCAATTTAATTCATTATGTCACCCACAAGAGGGATTATTATATAGTCCAAAAATGGTTGCAGACTATTGTATGATTTGCATACTAAATTTCAGCTTACCCATAGTTTAGGTATATTAATACTCTAAAATTAGCATAAGCATATGTCTTGTGGTCAGAGTGAATGAATCAAAATTGTTTTCTGATGTTATTAGTAGTGAAGATGTCTGATTTTCCTGAACTTTTCATTTTATTTGTTGTGAGTGAAACCATATCTATTCATTGATAGATAGGACAATTTAAAAAAGCATAGTTATTTTTATTCATTAAATTCACGATAAATAGTATATAATTTGTCATCCTGTTCTATCTTTTCTGTATTCTCCATTTTAATCAGATGAATGTTCACTCATTACTTATTATCTTGCAACATAAATAATTCATCATTTTAAACAGCAGAGATATTAAGCAACAGGAGCTGTTTTGCCAAAGGGGATGGGGGGAGGGACTCCTCCAGCTAAAGACTTAGATGGGGCAGGGAATTTTTTTTCTTTAATTGAGAAGGGATTTAATTAGAAAATGTTTTCCATAATAATATACTCTCAAAGTTAATTTTTAGTCTTTAAATTAGACTATGAGCCTTTTAATATATTAATGTGAGTCTTCCCATCAATATTGGATATTCAAGAAAATGTAACTTCATTCCCAATGGAGAGATCCCATGTGAGAGTGTGCCAGCCAGTATTGTTTTGTGATCATATCATTAATACAATACAAACTGGATATATTGTCATTTGGTCAGTTTGACATTTAGAACTTTGTGCTTACCATTAACTACCCCGTAATGTCATCTTATCTCAACCTCATTTCATCTAACATTGTGCCTTCTTGGACCTATTAGGTAGTGCATCCCTCTAGCTCTAGGATCAGTGATAAAGCAAAATACCAAAACTGCTCTATGAGACCTAAGACAGGAATTCTGCTGTGAAAGAAAGCAGCCTGTAAAATGAAGAGACTGAACTAAATGACACCTGGACTCCCTTTTAACTCTAGGGCCATGGTTCTGCAACAAGTGAAGGGGAACTCGTAGGCAGCACAAATGGGCTTTGAGATTGTTTGGGAAGACACTGGTCAGTAGCAGCAGATGAGCATGTCAGCAGTGAGCATCAAACAGTTATGAGCCCTGCACAGTCACACACACTGTAGCTTGTAACCCCAGCCAGCCCGCAGACACCTGACCCAAGGCAGATTGGGTAGTTGCATTGTCTTTTAACCACTCTTATTAATTAACAGGGATACTTCTACTTCCAAAGCCATTGGGCTCAACAATTAAAAAAAAAGGATATCTCAGATTATATTAGCCTAGAAATGAATGAATTAATCCAGTGACTACATGAAAAGTGCCAATCAAGGTATGCAGAGGACCACTTTAATGATGCCAGCAGCCATTTAGTTTTTTAAATCAACCAAATTAAAGTAACACACATTCATATTTATAGAGTGTTCCACTATTTACAAAACACTTTCCTCATCACAACCCTGAGAGAGCTACAGGTCCAAGTACATTAACCCCATTTGACCAATGAGGAAACAAAACTCAGTGAAATTAAGGGATTTGTTCATGAACATTGGTACTGAGGTTGAGTGTGAAGAGAGGGGAGAGAATGGTGGGGAAGACCACAGGTCAAGTACTACATCATTTGAGAATGTGGTACTTTCTCCCTTCATCTCACATCACTAGCTCCTTCCTTCTGAGATTATTTTCCATTTGCATTGTATCTTGTATATACAAATTTTCTCCCTCATTAACATGTGAATTCCTTCAGGAAAGAGACTGTTAGATCCAGCCCTTAGCACAGTGAAAGCTAATATTAATAAACGTTTGGGGATTTACTGACTTGGAGGCTGGTAGATGATTATGACAGGTATCTATGGCGAGTAGGAGTGAATCTCAGAGGAAGAGAAGTTGGTGAAATGGGTGATGATCTGTAGTGGTAAGGAATATCACCCCTTCCCCTCCCCCCCATCCAGTGTGTCAGGAAGTATGAGGAAAAGAGCAACTAATTAGAAGGGGGTGGTCAGTGTCTTCCAGACACTATCAGGTTTCCATGATGACCAAAAGATTAAAGAAATGTGAGAAGAGATATGAGATGAAGGGAATATTGTTAACAATAGACCAGGTATTCCAGAGATCACAGTGGATTGGAAGGGCAGAGGATATGAACTGTAGAGTCATGGGACTAAGATGGAATATTATCCCAGAATCAATACAGTCATTATCATGGTTGATATTTATACAAGATTTACAAAGTATTTTTATGTTTAGTCTTTTCATGTGATCCTCACAACAACCCAGTGAAGTCAGCACTAGATGTAGTCTTATTTTTACAATGAGGATACCAAGACTCAGCAAGTTTAAGTGATTTGTCTATAGTCCTATACAGCTAGTCAGGGTCACAGGTAGAATTCAGAGGTCCTCCTAATTCCAGGCCTAGCATTCTTTTCACTAAATTACTTGACTCTCAGTGAGAGACAATAGGTCAAGGAATTTTCACTTATCACTCACTGAATCACAGGAGAAAGAAATGCTAAGAGTTTGCTTGCTTTAGAATAAGGAAAGAAAATCAGTCAGTTTGGAGCTGCTACCATCTAGTCCTAATAACTGAGTATAAAATGAATATAGTTGGCTTCCAAGGTTGGTCACTCCAAACCTTGAGGGTTCTTTCTTCTCTGACCCCTTCTCATAGCATCATATCATTTCTCAGATCTTGCCTTGTCAAGTCTCAGCCTTGGATCACTCTCACTATCTTCTACTTGCACTCTGCTGAACCAGGTTGAAGAAAATGACTAAATTTGTACTGACAGAGTCCACTGCACATTGATGTTACATAACTTCAACTGGGTCCTTACTGTTGCAAAGTAGTCCTTTAACCTACAAACATCTCTTCTTTCCTCAAAAACCTCATACTCAGTCTGACTATCCCTGCTAACTATTGTCCTAAATCTCCTTTTTGTGGAGGAGATTGTGAAGGAAACTTGTCTATGTATCTCCTTTTCCTTTCATTCCACTCCTTCATTCTCTACAGTCTGGTTTCTGACTTGCATCATTCAACAGAAACTGCCCTCTCCAAAAATTACCAACAGTCTCTTGATTACTAGATCTACTAATAGTCTTTTCTCAGTTCTCTTCTTTGACACATCTACATCCTTAAACACTGTTAATCATTTTTATCATGATACATTTGTCTCTCTAGGTTCTCCTATCTGTCCACTCCTCGATCTCCACATTGCTAGATCTTCATTTAGGTCATGCCCATGTCAGTACGCATCGACCTTTATACTGTTTTTTATATAAATATATATATATATACATATATATATGTATATATATATACTTTGCTGTTTTGTGTTTGTGCCTTTTGTGCCTTCACCTGTTGTATTGATGCCACTCATTCTCCCACTTTCTAAGAAATTAAAAGTACCATGACTTTTTATAGTGCTTGCTAAACCTAACTCTAATGTAAGACTATAAATTAACTATTATATTAGTGTACTGTGTTTTTTTTAATTCTGGGTGTGGCCATCAAATAATTATTTTATTTTAATGCGGCCCTAAGATAACCTAAGGTTAGACAACCCTGATCTAGATCATAATAGGGAGTGTCTCAGAGACCTGAGCCTTCTTTTTTTCTCTTTTATATTATTTTACTTGTGATCTCATTAGTTCCCATAGATTCAGTGATCAGCTCTATGCTAATGATTTTCAAATTTACTAATTTAGTCCTTCTGATCTCTAACTGCTAATTAGACTTCTTAGACCATATGTCCCATCAGACATCTTCAACTCAATCTGTCCAGTACTGAGTTCATTTTCTTCCCCCTAAGATCTTCTTACTTTCCTGTTATCTTGATTATATCATCCACCCTCTTAATTAGCCAGTCTCACAGCCTAGGTGTTATCCTTGACTTTTCACTCCTTCCCCATATCAGGGATGTTGTCAGGATCTGTGGAGTTTTCTTTGGTAACATTTGTTGGATACATCCTCTCCTCTCCCACTGATATTACCCCATGCAAGCCCTCATCTCCTTGTGCCTAGACTATTGGAACAACTCCAGTCACTCCTCCCTTCAGTCCATTCTCCCTTAGCTGTCAATGTGGGCATCCCCTTACGCACTCTGACCACTCCCAACCACATTCCCTCTCAGCTCCAGTATTGAATTTAAAATTCTCTCTTTGACATTCACTTCACCATAGCTCTCTCCATATTCACTGACACCTTTGCTGGTCCTTAAGCATTTCCTCTGACATCCCCCTGCTGGAAAGGCTCTCCATAGTTCTGCCTCCTATCTTCCTCGCCTTCTAGGTCCCCTTAATTCTAGTGCTTTCTCTTTTCATGATTTTCAAATCATGCTTATACAATATGTTTGTATGTAGTCCATTGTACATTCCCTCATTAGATTATGATCACTTTTCTTTATATAACTAGCACTTCCACAATGCCCATCACAGAAGTACTTAATAAATGATTATTACTTATTGTATTTCACAAAACAGAGGAGGAGTTAAGGGGTATTTTATCTGCTAGAAAAACTTAAAATTATTTCATGCCACAGTCCCCTTTTCCTATTAATATGATACTTAATTACATTCCACCTTTATTATGATGTTGGTTCATGCATCTCAAGCTACTCATCTATAAAGGTGATGGTTCTGTCAAGTATGCACCTCATAATTTTGTGACTCACAATACTCCCAACTGCCTGATCTAGATTAAAATATAATTGGGAAATAGTTAACAAAATAAATAAAAATGGAATATATTATTCGTATAGTTAAAGATGTGATTTTCTAAGTCAATGTGAAGCCCACAGGGATCATTGTTTATGGTTTAGTGTCCTTCATTTCTATTTGAGCTTGATACCACTGTTCCAGATGATCTCTAAAACCTCTCCAGCTCTTATGATTCTTGGGATTATTTGTGTATAAGTCTTATTGCTAATGTGAGAATACTTCTGTTTCAAAGATAATAAGGTCCTTGAAGTTAAGGACTATGTAAATTCTTCATTGTATTTCACCTACTACTACAGAGCCTAACATAGCATTTTTCATGTAGTAGATTTTCAATAAATATATTTAAATGAGTTATGAATTAGCATAATTTCAAAATCATGTTTGAACAGAACAAATGTATTTTTATTCATTCAAAATGTTAAGTCTATACATTGAAAAAACTATTATTAAGTTAAAAACTATAAAAAGTTTTTCTAATCTTACCTTTAAAATAGGAACATTATTCCAGTTTTCAAGAGCACATTAAAACAAACAATCCCCTACAATTTTTATGAAGGTAATGGTAACCCATAATACTCCATTTTCACTAAGGACAGAAAAAAAATGTGCTTAACTTAGAGCAAGAGATAGTACTTATAGTAGAAAAAGCATTGGAAAATCTGGGTTATATAATCTTGCCTTCTATCATATGTCTCTATGAGACATTGGATAAATCACTCATCACCTCTTTCAGATTACAAACCAGTGTGAGTAGTATCTGCTCTTCCTACCAAATGAAATTGTTGAGGATCAAAAGAGAGAATGAATATGAAAATACTACAAAGAAGCATAGAACTATGAAGACAGAAAGTAGCCTTTATATCTGTATTTCCATTGCCTGGCAAATAATAGGGACTTTCTTGTTGATTGATGTGAAGGAAAAGCAAAAGCTATCTGGGATAGGTTATGGGTGAGAGAACCTTTTATCTTTTCACTGATTCAGAGACTTATGTTGTTTATCCTTCAGTTTCAAAGAGGACCAATGACTTGCACATGGATAGGATTTATGAGGCAGAATTGCCCAAAGATGTCAGCCTCATTCTTCCTGAATCATTGAAGGCCCAGGATGCAGTGGGTGACTTTGGCATCTTTGATTTCTGACCAAATTCTAAGTGCTCCACAATTCCTACTTCACCTGCCTTTGTGGCCATCAGAGCAAATTGTTCTCATCCACCCATTTCACATGAAAAAATCTTTACATGCTTAGGGTATTCATCCCCCTAACTCAATGAGAGGTTTGAAGCTTCTTGGTTACTCCTAACCTGGTTTAGTCCATCTGCCAAGACAGTTTACCTGGGTAGGAACATTTAAGTACATTACAGCTTCTCCGAGCCTCTCTCACCTTGGAGGCTTATAGTCAACAATGGAACTTCCAGATGATACCTACACTAATACAGTAGCTGTAATAGAGAAGATATAAATATTGCTAAAGATTCATGATTTCATCATAGTAGGAAACTCCCTCTGCCATAGCAGATTGAAAATCTGTCTTTAAGTTATTAAAAATTGAATCCTAGAGAATTATCTGAGGCTTAAGTGGATTGCATAGGGTCCTATAGCTAGTAAATGATAGATGCAGAATTTGAACTCATTTCTTCCTTATTCCAAGTACAGTAATTTCACTCAACTGAATGCAAACACAATCTAGATAAATGAGTCTGATAAGTGCAAAACAAAATACTGTGTGATGTCTAAAAGGGAAGTTCATTAAGTGACCAAGAATGTTAGAGAAGACTTCATGGAGGGGGTGGCATTTGAGTGGGGTTTCATTTTAAATGAAGAGAGAAAAGGAGAGCATTGTGGGAGTTTTTCCTTTTTTTCAGTGAAACCATAGAAACTTCTAAACAACTACTGACATGCTGATCCAATTTTTCAGTATTCACACTATATCCTCTTGCTTCATCTTTACTTGAATCATTATGATGCAGTCCATACAGTGCGTTTGTTTCTTTTCCAGTTTGAACAAGAAAATCAGAGACTTGTTGGTGAAATGAATAGCCTGTTTGATGAAGTGAGGTATGTTTCTCATTTACTAACAGTAGCATATATTTTTTGAAAATATACTTTAAATTCTTCTTAGTGAGTTTAGCATGTATATTCATTGTGATACTTTGATGGGAAAATGTACATAATATCATAGAGAGTAAGGAATTTAATAGGCCAACATTTGAACATTCCAAGTAGCCAGCATTTTGTGAGCATTTAAAAAAGAGAAAGCAGAATGCCAGTAGGGTATCTAAGAAATGATTGTAACTGTTAATAGCAACAACAGTAATAATGATAATGTAATATTGACTCTCCACTAAGTTTACCTCCACTACTTCATTTTGTTTTGTTTTTTATTTTGCAAGGCAGTGGGGTTAAGTGACTTGCCCAAGGCCACACAGCTAGGTAATTATCAAGTGTCTGAGTTCGGATTTGAACTCAGGTACTCCTGACTCCAGGGCTGGTGCTCTATCCACTGTGCCAACTAGCTGCCCTTCAGTGCTTCATTTTGGTATGAAAGTTCTAATGAACTGACTTTGAATACAGGCCCAGTAATGAACTATGTCTCTCACCCAAGGGCCAGCCTGACTAATTCTAAGAAGACTCATGATCAGAAGGTTGGTTACCATGTAATAGATACATTTTCTTCAGGCTTTGGCCACTTGTGCAGACAAGTAGATTCTTCTTTGGAGGAGGAAATACTGACAAAAACCACAGATCTAGAAACAATAAATGTGGAGTCTAGGGAACCTTTTGCATTGTATGGTTTGGAATAACCCTTGTCATCACTCTTTAAGTGTCAATCGAATGTCTGGCAGATAAAACTATATATTTTGCAAAACATATATAATATAAAAGTTTATAAGTATCTTTAAAGAATCTATTTCTTGTAGGTATTGGATGACAAACATATAGTTACTGATCCCATACCCAAAGTTCTTCTAACAGATTTTGGAATTCTGTGGCTAGAATTTAAATGTGTTCTTACACTACTTCATAGATGATCATGCAATGTAAAGAATATTTGCATGTTCCATTTCCTTTTGGGGGGCAGTTAGAGGGTAAATGACAAGTTTAATCCCTAGATCAGCTTAGATTGCCACAGACAGGGTAAACTTAAATAAGGAGTAAAAAAAGAATTAAAATTAAAGCCATACATAAAATTAATCTTCCCCATCAATTCAGTTCATTTACTTAACTACTTCAAGTTTTTTCCATCACCACTATAATATTGGTAAGATGTTTTCTTTGGGGGGGGGGAGTCATGAAAAATCCATAGTTCCTGGAAGTTATAATAATTAGTCCTACTATGAAGTTGAACTCTTAACTCTGAAATTTTGTTTCTTTCTTGATTGTAGTTGCAGTTGTAATTAACATAAAATGCATTAAATCCTTTCTTCTTTTTATGAAGGCAAATTGAGGGAAAAGTGGTTGAAATTTCCAGACTTCAGGAGATATTCACAGAAAAGGTTTTGCAACAGGTAAAGATGTCTTTGTGTAAAGCTGAAATGCACTTATTGTGAACGACTTAACATTTTTTTCCTGAAACTATAATACTTTCTATAACATATTAAACAGTGCTATTTTGTAGCAAACCTAATCCCCTATAATTAATCTATCATAACCAGGCCCTTCCAAAAGGGCATGAAACCTTTCTATAAAGTCCTCCACACAGTCATATAAGATAGAAATCAGATAGTTAGTCATGAGCCAAATGAAGGTTGAACCCCAGTAACTTTAGCTCCATTGATTGTCAATTTGCTCACTGTCCCCATGTTCAATAATGTTCTCAAGGGGCAAATACTTCCCACTTCCATGCTCGCCTAACATTGTATTTTGGCAGAACAGATTAACAACATTAAGTGGGAATAAATCTGTAGTATTAATTAGTAGAGTATAATTCTCCTGAAAGAGCATGTGATTAAAATAAGATAATTAACAAAATAAAAATGAATTTAGAAACCCAAGAAGAAGTTTGGGATTTGATAGAACCTCAATTAATAAGTCTAACTTACCCTTAAAACTGTAACACTTACTAATGCAAAGGATATAGATAAGAAGAATGTCACTGTTTTCTCTTAGAGTGATATTTTATGTTGGCTCCTACTTAGCTGCAACCTTGAGATTCCCTAAAAAATTACAACTGATATCTTTTTTCACATTCAGATCAGACCCTTCTTTTTTTTTTTTGGATTCTTTTTTTAAATTTATTTTTATTAAAGATATTATTTGAGTTTTACAATTTTCCCCCTAATCTTGCTTCCCTCCCCCCCACCCCCACCCCCCACGGAAAGCACTCTGTCAGTCTTTACTTGGTTTCCATGTTGTACCTTGATCCAAATTGGGTGTGATGAGAAAGAAATCATATCCTTAAAAAAGAGAAGTCTAAGAGGTAACAAGATCAGACAATAAGATATCTGTTTTTTCCTAAATTAAAGGGAATAGTCCTTGCATTTTGTTCAAACTCCACAGCTCCTTATCTGGATACAGATGGCACTCTCCTTTGCAGACAGCCCAAAATTGTTCCTGATTGTTGCACTGATGGAATAAGCGAGTCCTTCAAGGTTGAACATCACTCCCATGCTGCTGTTAGGGTGTACAGTGTTTTTCTGGTTCTGCTCATCTCACTCAGCATCAGTTCATGCAAATCCTTCCAGGCTTCCCTGAAATCCCGTCCCTCCTGGTTTCTAATAGAACAATAGTGTTCCATGACATACATATACCACAGTTTGCTAAGCCATTACCCAATTGAAGGACATTTACTTGATTTCCAATTCTTTGCCACCACAAACAAGGCTGCTATAAATATTTTTGTAAAAGTAATGTTTTTACCCTTTTTCCTCATCTCTTCAGGGTATAGACCCAGTAGTGGTATTGCTGGGTCAAAAGGGAATGCACATTTTTGTTGCCCTTTGGGCATAGTTCCAAATAGCTCTCCAGAAGGGTTGGATAAGTTCAGAGCTCCACCAACAGTGAAATAGTGTCCCAGATTTCCCACAACCCTTCCAACAATGATCATTATCCTTCCTGGTCATATTGGCCAATCTGAGAGGTGTGAGGTGGTACCTCAGAGAAGCTTTAATTTGCATTTCTCTAATAAGTAATGATTTAGAGCAATTTTTCATATGGCTATGCATTGCTTTGATCTCCTTTGTAAATTGCCTTTGCATATCCTTTGACCATTTGTCAATTGGGGAATGGCTTTATGTTTTAAAAATATGATTCAGTTCTCTGTATATTTTAGAAATGAGTCCTTTGTCAGAATCATTAGTTGTAAAGATTGTTTCCCAATTTACTACATTTCTTTTGATCTTGGTTACATTGGTTTTATCTGTGCAAAAGCTTTTTAATGTAATCAAAATCATCTAATTGGTTTTTGGTGATGTTCTCCAACTCTTCCTTAGTCATAAACTGCTTCCCTTTCCATAGATTTGACAGGTAGACGAGTCCTTGATCTTCTAATTTGCTTATAGTATTGTTTTTTATGTCTATGTCCTGTAACCATTTGGATCTTATCTTGGTAAAGGGTGTGAGGTGTTAGTCTAATCTAAGTTTCTTCCATACTAACTTCCAATTATCCCAGCAAATTTTATCAAAGAGGGAGTTTTTTATCCCAATGGCCGGACTCTTTGGGTTTATCAAACAGCAGGTTACTATAATCATCTCCTGCTTTTACACCTAGTCTATTCCACTGGTCCACCACTCTATTTCTTAGCCAATACCAAACAGTTTTGATGACTGATACTTTATAATATAATTTTAGATCAGGTAGGGCTAAGCCACCTTCTTTTGCATTTTTTTTTTTCATTAAGCTCCTGGCAATTCTTGACTTTTTATTTCTCCATATGAATTTACTTACAATTTTTTCTAACTCATTAAAGTTATTTTTTGGAATTTTGATTGGTAGGGCACTAAACAGATAATTTAGTTTTGGTAGAATTGTCATTTTTATTATATTAGCTCTACCTATCCATGAGCAATTGATATTTGCCCAGTTATTTAAATCTGATTTAATTTGTGTGAGAAGTGTTTTATAATTGTATTCAAAAAGATTCTGAGTCTGTCTTGGCAAATAGACTCCCAAATATTTTATATTGTCTGAGGTTACTTTGAATGGGATTTCTCTTTCTAGCTCTTCCTGCTGTATTTTGCTAGACATATATAGAAAAGTTGAGGCTTTATGAGGGTTTATTTTATAACCTGCAACTTTGCTAAAATTGCTAATTGTTTCCAGTAGTTTTTTGGATGATTTCTTGGGATTCTCTAGGTAGACCATCATGTTGTCTGCAAAGAGTGAGAGTTTTATCTCTTCCTTCCCAATTCTAATTCCTTCAATTTCTTTTTCTTCTCTAATTGCTGATCCTAACATTTCTAATACAATATTGAATAGTAGTGGTGATAATAGGCACCCTTGTTTCACCCCTGATCTTATTGGGAATGCCTCTAGCCTCTCCCCATTGAATATAATGCTTGTTGAGGTTTCACATAGATACTGCTAATTATTTTAAGGAACAGTCCATTTATTCCTACACTCTCTAGTGTTTTTAATAGGAATGGATGCTGTATTTTGTCAAAAGCTTTTTCAGCATCTATTGATGTGATCATATGATTTCTGATAGGTTTGTTGTTGATATAATTGAGTATACTAATAGTTTTCCTAATATTGAACCAACCCTGCATTCCTGGAATAAATCCTACTTGATCATAATGTATTATCCTAGTGATGATTTGTTGTAATCGTTTTGCCTAAGATTTTATTTAGGATTTTTGCATCTATATTCATCAGGGAAATAGGTCTATAATTTTCTTTCTCTGTTTCAACTCTTCCTGGTTTAAGTAACAGTACCATATTGGTTTCATAGAAAGAGTTAGGCAGAGTTCCATCTTTCCCTATTTTTCCAAAGAGGTTATATAGAATTGGAACCAATTGTTTCTTAAAAGTTTGGTAGAATTCACTTGTGAATCCATCAGGCCCTGGAGATTTTTTCCCTTAGGGAGTTCAATAATGGCTTGTTGAATTTCTTTTTCTGAGATAGGGTTGTCTAGGTATTTAATCTCTTCTTCGTTTAACCTGGGCAACTTATATTTTTGTAAAAATTCATCCATTTCACTTAGATTATCAAATTTATTAGCATAGAGTTGGGCAAAATAATTTAGAATTATTACTTTAATTTCCTCCTCGTTGGTGGTGAGTTCACCTTTTTCATTTATGATACTAGCAGTTTGGTTTTCTTCTCTTTTTTTTTAATCAAATTGGCTAGAGGTTGATCAATTTTATTTTTTTTTTTTCATAATACCAACTTTTGGTTTTATTTATTAATTCAATAGTTTTTTACTTTTGATTTTATTAATTTCTCCTTTAACTTTTAGAATTTCTAATTTGGTATTTAACTGGGGATTTTTGATTTGTTCTTTCTCTAATTTTTTTAGTTGCATGTTGAGTTCATTGATTTCCTCTTTCTCCAATTTATTCATGTAAGAGTTTAGAGCTATAATATATCCCCTGAGAGTCGCTTTGAATGAATCCCATAGGTTTTGGTATGTTGTTTCATTATTATCGTTATCTAGGATAAAATGGTTAATTCTTTCTTTAATTTGTATTTTGGTCCTCTCATTTTTTAAAATGAGGTTATTCAGTTTCCAATTTGTTCTGGATCTATATCTCCTTGGCCCAGTATTGCATATGACTTTTATTGCATTGTAATCTGAGAAAGATGTATTAACTATCGCTGCCTTTCTGCAGTTGATCATTAGGTTTTTATGTCCTAGTACATGGTCAGTTTTTGTATAAGTTCCATATTCTGCAGAGAAAAAGGTATATTCCTTTCTATCCCCGTTCAGTTTCCTCCATAAGTCTACCATATCTAATTTTTCTAACAATCTATTTACCTCCTTAACTTTTCTTGTTTATTTTATGATTCGAGTTATCTAGATCTGATAGCAGGAGGTTGAGGTCTCCCACTAGTAGAGTTTTGCTGTCTATATCTTCCTGTAGTTCTTTCAGCTTCTCCTCTAAGAATTTGGGTGCTGTCCCACTGGGTGCATTTATATATTCAATATTGAAATGACTTTATTGTCTATGGTACCCTTTAGGAGGATAAAGTTTCCTTCTTTATCTCTTTTAACGCTATCTATTTTTGCTGCTACTTTGTCTGAGATAAGGATTGCTACCCCCGCTTTTTTTACTTCAGCTGAAGCAAAATATATTTTGCTCCAACCTTTTACCTTTACTCTATATGTATCTCTCTGCTTCAAATGAGTTTCTTGTAAGCAGCATATTGTAAGATTCTGCTATTTGCTTATGTTTTAAGGGAGAGTTCATCCCATTCCCATTCAAGGTCATGATTACTAATTCTTTATTGCCTTCCATGCTATCTTCCTCTGTTTGTATTTTTCCCCCTTCCCCCCCCTTATCCATATTCCTCAGTATTTTGTTTCTGAATACCACCCCATTCTGTGTGTTTGCCCTCCTATATCACACGCTCCCCTTTCTTTCCCCTTTCCCTTTTTCCCTTTTCCCTTCCCTTCCTTTTGTTATTTCCCCTTTTTTCCCCCACTCCTCTCCCCTTTCTCTGTCCCCCCCTTTTCCTCTTTTAATACTTGAAAGGTTAGATGTTTTATAAGTTAACTGACTGATGAGAAGAAGATTCAGGTGTTTCTCCTCTGCTCCCTTCTTCCCCTCTATTACCATAGGTTTTTTGTACCTCTTAGTGTAATGAGATTTACCCCCATTCAATCCCCTCCCTCCTCCAGTCTCTTTCCTGTCCCCCTTTTTAAGGTTTTTTAGATCATTCTATCCAAGTCATAGAAAAATCTGAGTGTCCCTTCTAGTTCAGTATATTCTATCAAATAGAATCTTTCTCCCAAGGGGGTGTTAAAGCCAGTTACATCCCATTAGATAGCAGTCTCATGGATAGGTCATGAATGTCCATCATTTCTGGCTAGGTGTATTCTGTTAGAGTTACAGTTCTCAAGATTTATGAGAATCTTTTTTCCCCCATGCTGGGATTTAGCCAGTTTCAATTTACTGGATTGCATTTTTTCCCCTTTTCCCGCCCCCCCCCCTTTTTTTTACCTTTTCATGTGTCTCTTGAACCTCCTGTTTGATGTCCCAATTTTCTGTTTAGCTCTGGTCTTTTCATCAGAAATTGTTAGAATTCTTCCATTTTGTTAAATGTCCATCTTTTTCCCTGGAAGAGAAGGCTCAGCTTTGAGGGAAAGTAGATTCTTGGCTGCATTCCAAGCTCCCTTGCTCTTCAAAATATCTCGTTCTTCCAGGCCCTTCGATCCCTTAATGTTGATGTAGCCAGGTCCTGCGTGATCCTTACTGTGGCTCCTTGATATTTAAATTGTTTCTTTCTGGCTGCTTGCAGGATTTTCTCATTTATATGATAGTTCTGGAGTTTGGCTACAACATTACTTGGTGTTTTCATTTTAGGATCTTTTTCTGGTGGGTATCGATGTACTCTTTCAATAACTACTTTGCCCTCCGATTCCATGATATCAAGGCAGTTTTCCATCACTAGATCCTGTAAGTCCAGGCTTTTTTTCTTTTCGATGTTTTCAGGAAGTCCTATAATTTTCAGGTTGCCCCTCCTTGATCTATTCTCGAGGTCAGTGGTTTTGTTGATGAGGTATTTTACATTTGCTTCTATTTTTTTATTTTGTTTAACTGACTTTTGCTGTCTCATGGAGTCATTAGTTTCTGTTGACTCCATTGTTTTTTTGGGGGGGAGGAGTTTTCTTCATTAACCTTTTGCAACTCCTTTTCCAATTGGTCAGTTCTACTTTTGAAAGAGCTTTCCATTTGACCAATTGAGGTTTTGAGAGAATTAATTTCTTTTTGCATTTGCTCATTTGAGGATCTGAGAGAATTATTCTCATTTTGTATTTGTCCAATTGAGGATCTGAGAGATTTATTCTCATTTTGTATTTGTCCAATTTTACTTTCTAAGGTTTTGTTTTCTTGTTGCAAGGTATTAATCCCAAATTTTTAAGCTCCTTCCTTATTTCTTCAGGGAAGTCTTTCTGTGCTGAAGACCAGATCATATTCTCCTCAGAGGTTCTAGATCTTTCTGAGTTAGGGTCTTTCCCTTCTAGGAATTTTTCTATGGATCCACCTTTCCGCTGACCCTTCTTCATTTTGCTAAGACCTGAGTTGGGGAGGGGCTGGTTCCCAGGGCTTGGGATTGCTCAAGGCTTTACTCACTGAGTGCAGTTCCCCTGGCTGGCCAATAGGGGTGCTGGTTGCTTTCTCTGGAGTGTCTGTTACCTTGGTTGAGGCCTTCTCCTTTTGCTTGAAGGGAGGGGTTGGAGCTATTGAATTCTTCTGCCTTCAATCAGTGGTGGGCTTTACCCTGGCCTGAGGTCATTCCCCAGCTGGGCTGGTTCTTCTGTTCCACCTGGGCCTGAGGCAGAAGGTTCTTGCATTTGTTTGTTAGGGAAGAAGTCTGAGTTGTAATGGGACTCAGACCCGAGGAACCCAGGTATGTTGTCCCGAAGCTCCCAGGTGATAGCACCAACACCAGTGCCTCTGCTCCCCAGCTGACCCAAGCCCCTGCCAGCTAACCCCACAGCCGATCCAGCAGGTCCGGCTCTTGGGCCCTCAGACTCCCGGTTCCAATTCAGCTGTTAATCTCGTTGATCCGGGGCTGATCCTCCCTCTGAGCCCAGACTCACCCTCCTGAATTCAGCCAAAGCTGCTGCCGGAGACAAATCCCGAGGTAGATGTTCTTTCTGGGTTTTGTGGGTCGGATTTCTTTTAAGAGGTTTGTTTCATGTGATAGATGGGGAAGAGAGCAGGAGACTTTAGAACTGTGCCTGTCTTCTCTCCACCATCTTGGCCAGAAGTCTTGTTTTGTTTAGAAAATCTTACTGATGATTCTGCCTTGTGCCTCTTAATTTTAAAAAACTAACCATGCTTAAGAGCAAAATGTCTCTTCTCTTAGTTGTCAGGGTAGGTTTTGACATAAGAAATTTTAACTTAAAAAAAATTGATTTTCCTTAAACCACATGGCAGTAATGAGCAAATTCTTAAATTTCATTCATTAAATCCAGAAACATCCATTCATATATGATAAGGTTAATATCAAAAAATTAATAGTGATTGCCCTTGTGTAAAGAATACAGTTATAGGTCGTTAACCCAGATTTGGGGTACAGTCAGAAAATACCTCTTTTATTATGAGAAAATTTATGTGTTACATGTCTGCAATGTAAAAAATGTGCAGGATCACTTTATTAGAATAGCTGATAGGTGTTGGGTACTGACACAGTAAGTGTCTTTCCAACTGATTTCACTCATGTATAATCATTGCTGCTATTAACTTGTGCATTATAAAAGTGTAGCCAGTTTGGGTTAAAGTGCAGAAGAGACATGAGCTAATTGATTGAAGGTCATGAGTGAAACATCTTAATTACAGAATATCTTCAAGTAAATTTTGTAATTGCAGTCATTAAATGAACAGACACATATATTCCCTGTAGAATAAGTGCTACCAAAGTATTCACAAGTTTATTCACCTACGAAGTTTAAAAATTGCTTCAAAAACTTTTGCTTAGCAAGCCTTTTCATAGCTAATGTACAAGTATTTGCCACCTTATTCATTTCTAAATTGTCACAACTTCTTAATTAAGGAAATGATCATTTTGTTGTATATGAATTTTGATCTGACATTTTCTTCATGGCTAAAGGAAAAGTCCGTTCATAATAGTTGTCACTGTATGCTCATTTTCCTCAGTTTGCTTCTTCCTTTAAAGTTTTCTTACATTGCATGTTGTAGTGACCCCTCTAAGTTTGGGAGAATTTTTTTTTGACTAGAGCCTTTAGCACAGTGCTCTGGGATCTGTAGGAACTGTTTAAGTGTTTGCAGAATTACTTTGTTTTTGTTTTGTTTTGTTTAGTTTTTGTAAGGCAATGGGGTTTGCCCGAGGCCACACAGCTAGCTAATTATTAAGTGTCTGAGGCCGGATTTGAACTCCTGACTCCAGGGCCAGTGCTCTATCCACTGCGCAACCTAGCCGGCCTGCAGAATTACTTTGAATCAAAATTGCCTATTACCTATAGGGTTTCTCTATCCAGCCTTTGTTTCTGAGACTCAGAGCAAATATCTGCCCTGGTTTATCTATATGGCAAGAATACTAATGTTGATCAATCTCACGGGAACCAATTAGTTTTGTTTAGGTTTCTCTAAAGATCCATAATTAGAAGGTAAAAGGAAAAAAAGAAGAAGGTAAAAGCAATAACAAGTATTGATGCTGTTCTTCAGAATGTATAATATATTCTTTGTAATTTATGTGCTAAATATTTGTATTCTCTCTGAATGTTAGTATAGTCTCAAAGTGGAAAGGACTGCAAATAAAAGCATGTATGTAAACCATCTCTACTGTTTTTGAAGGAAATATGCAAGAGAGATAAGCAGACATCCATTTTAAAAAAAATACATTTAACTGTGGTAGAGTGGAGAGAACCCCAAAGCCAAAAATCTTATCGTGCAGCCATAAGATTGACATCTACTACATCATCTTTTTTTTAAAAAAATATTTTCAAGCAAATGAATAATGAGTGACTTTTTAAAAATTATTTTAAGACATCTTTTTTTTCAGGGTTTTTTTTTTTTTGCAAGGCAAATGGGTTTAAGTGGCTTGCCCAAGGCCACATGGCTAGGTAATTATTAAGTGTCTGAGATCGGATTTGAACCCAGGTACTCCTGACTCCAGGGCCGGTGCTTTATCCACTACACCACCTAGCTGCCCCTTATTTTAAGACATCTTGCACTCTAATTTTGGGTTTGGTTTTGCATACTTGTAATATAGAGACAAGAACAGAATATAGAATTCACATTTTTTTCCCACATATATGTTTTTGGGTTAAAAATGAATTTATCTGACATTTTTCTTTAATAGGAAACTGAGATTGATAACATTCACCAGCTAGTTGTGGGTGCAACTGAGAATATCAAGGAAGGTAATGAAGACATAAGGGAGGTAAGTAAACATTCTAAAGAATCCTGTGGATAAATTTTCTGACATCTTGTTTTGGATGAGTCTTTGCACTGATCTAGGAGTGTCCTAAGTATTGATCTGTTCTCATTAGGAAAAGACTTGAGACAGCCTCAATAATCATTCTTCAACTTAATGTAGGTACTTATACTGAGAAGTGAGTTGTGGTACATAAATTGACTTAGCTCTGGGCATGTGTGATTAGATCTGTGTTCTCCACTTACTGTATGTTGGATTCTGTGGACCTCTTTAAATTAACAAGAAACCCAGAGGAAAGATATTCTTGTGAGGGGCCACACTGACCTGGTACCATAGCCTACCTAGAGGAAGTTGTGTTTGAAATCCATGGCCTTTTATTGGAAATCTCAAGTTCCTGAGTTAAGTCAGAGGATTTTCAAACCTTGCCTTTTCAGATCAGTATTTCAGTTTTCTAAGGGTATCTTTCTTTATTCTAGCTATTGCCAAGTATTTGCTACTCTGAATTTTACTTTCACTTTATTTTTATTTCCCAATATAAGTGTTCATGAATTTTAAATCAAGCACCAAGGGGCATCTTGCTGAACTGCAGCAACTGTATGTCATAAGACTTCTCAAAGTTGATGGGTAACATTGATTCTTGAGTGGTTTGTTTGTTTCTTGGTAGTAAGGATATTGTACTTTAGGCAAAATAAATATCTTCTGATTAATTTAAAAATGTGTCCTGCCTTTACTTGGTAATTAAATTTACTATTTAAAGAAAACATGTACCAAACAAATACCATTGTTAGCAAGGAAATGGGATAATATTTGAGATTCCTAGGCAACCATCAGAAATGGAGAGCACTGAATTTGGAGTCAAAAGATCTGGATTTAAAGCCTGGTTCTGTTTCTTTTGACATGTGACCCATTTGTATCCTTAACCCCAGTTTCTTTGTTTGCAAAGTGAGGGTGTTGGACTACAGATCTTGAAGACTTACTTTCTGTTCAAGACTCTATGATATTATCCTAGGAAAAATACTAATTTTATCATTCAAAATTTAGAAACAAAAATTGACTTACCCCATGCAGCATGACCTAATGAAAAATCTGGGCTAATCTGGGCTAAAGATATTCATGATGAGAGCCCTAGACTACAAGCACTAAATAGATTTTTTGCAGTATTCAAAAGCAAAAATGGCTCCTCATAAAAAGGTGCTTCCCAGAATCATGGAATTTTAGAGCTAGAGAAGGACTTGAGATATCTCATACAGAGAAGTAAATATGATAAATTTTTGCTTTTAAGTATTGGAAGTTTCATAAAGTGGTTGGACATTTTGTTTTGCAGGCAATTAAAAACAACGCAGGATTCCGTGTTTGGATTCTTTTCTTCCTTGTGATGTGTTCATTCTCCTTGCTTTTCCTGGACTGGTATGATAGCTAGTTGGGGTTATGGGTTTTGTTTTTTTTTTTGGAGGGGGAGTGTCTTGCTTTCTGAAGGCCTTGGTGCCTTGATCATCTGAACATTAAAATCACAGAACACTTTGCTTTGAGCAAAGCAGAATATACTGTATGGTGTTACATGCAATTGTCACACAGGTGGGATTCAAGTATTTTGCAATGAAGTCACCTATTGAGATTTATGTATGGACATGCTCACAAAGGGAATCCTCAAATTATTTCAGTATATTTGGTAGACCCAGTGAATCCTTGCACTTAGAAGGTTTTAGTTTAGCAATAAAAAGTAAAATGAATTGCTGAGTAAAAAACCTTTTTAGAAACATAAAATTATGCTAAATAGCTCAATAGTAGAGAAATTCAGCTTCCTATCAAAATAAGTGATGGAGTAAAGAATGCTTTTGGTGTGCAGAAAATATATAGATGTTAATTTGAAGGAGAGGGTTTTGCAAGGAGACTGCCTAATTTCCCATTCTTGTTTCGCCTCAGGGAAAACATATGTAATCTCCCTTCAAAATGATGATTTCTCTTCTTTTTCCTGCTATTTCTCATCTTACTGAAATGATTACCTGTTCATTCAGAAAAGCTTAACGTCTTTGTAGAAAAGAAAAATAATAATCTGCTTATCTTATGCATTTAACATGATCTAACTTATTAATTATTGTAGATTATAAATGTAAAAATCAAGATTTGCAGATCATTCAGAATACATATCATGTAATGACAAGGTCCTGAAACATTACAGTGGAACTAAAGATCAATTTGATAGAAGCCAAACTTATCAAGTATTTATTTCTAGGGTAGAATCAGGATATAAACACATAAACAAAAGCCAGTACCCTAAGTTGACTGCCTCCTGAGTGAATCTATTGCATTATGCTTTTATGACAGGGTGGGCAGGTAGTTCATATTAGGCTCAGTCTCCTGCTATTACATTCAGAGGAGGTCTTTGTACAGAGGAGGAGATCTACACTGGAAGTCCTGGGTTTCACTATTGTCCCTCAGCAGCTGGCTGCCTAGAGAGTAGAAGTTTGAAAGATTAGTTATTGATTGAAAGAGCAAACATCTGTAAACCATCTGTGTAGGCCAAGTGACAAGAAGCCTTGCTGTGTCTCAGTCCCCCCTTTGTAATAAATGTGTTGATGTAATTCGTTTTGCCATAATATTTGGTAAATGCATGTGGTCTTTTGAAATAGATATTAAGCAGCCATTGATATCCTTATTGTACTTTATTTACACAGAGTGAAAATGTCAAAAGTTACATGCGAATGAATTTACATTCAATAAAGTTAATAATCCACTAGAAAATACAAACATGGTTTGTTTTAATCATGTATTTATGTGAATTTGAATTCTTTTTATATGCAGGAAAAGTTTTGGCACATAATTTATTGCTTTTTATGCATTCCACACAGCTCTGACTTTTACACTTGTCTTTTACAGTACATAACTGGTCAGTGAACACTCATTCTATGTTTGGTACCTAAAACAGTAGAATTAAGAAAGCATGGTCCTTGTTTAGAAACATTCTTGATAATAAAATATATTAGTCTTAGAAGAAAAATTAAGGAACCTAGGGTTGGATTGACCATGCTTACCATGTTTGTTTGACTATAAATCTGGGAGAATAACCTACTTTGTTTGCTGTTTATTTTGGTTATCTACTAAAAAATAATGAAACTTTTGACATGTCCACTAGAGAAAATTGCACATTCAAAATAACATGGAGGAAAAAATTGTGAATATCTTTTTATATTTAATTGTTTTACACACTTATTTGTCTAACTGGCAATTTTGTAAACATATATTTGATGTTCAGAATAAAATTGAAATATTTCTTTACAGAGACTGTGAAATGAAATTTCCTAATTGAACCTGCAGATACAATACTGGTCTCCATGCTCTCTATAATCTGTTCCTTATTTCTAGGGGTTATTTAAAATTGGTCTCTCAATTTTTACAATTCAGAAATTCAGAAAGCTTAGATTAAAACAGCCACCACATTTATCTCCCTCCCCAACCCACTCCCAACCCCTTTAGTGTTTCCTAATTAACTTGCAAACAATAAAGCTCAATGCAGACCCATTTCTAATGGAATATAAAAATGAACCCACGTGAATGAAGATTTCCTTTTCTATCAGATAAATTACAGAGTGGACTATCTACAAAAAAAAAAATGGGTTTCCTCACCATCCAGGAAGGCTACCCCAGGAGGCCAGGAGGCCACTTCTAAACAGAACTTCTTTCATCTCCCAAATGCATTTCCACCATTCAACTACACTCATAATGAAATGTGTTCATGCTTTTTAGTAGCAATCACATGGAGTTTCAATTCACCTCTTTACTAAAACCACTGAGGAAATGCAGTGAGTTCTATTGAGAGTAATAAGAAAACCCCATTGAACATGCCTTGTTGCAAGAACTTCATCATCACTTACAAGTCAACAGCATGGGAAATATGTGATAAATGTGCCACCTGATGAATTTTTCCCCCCTTATGTCTAAACCAGGCATTGGCTTGATGATCTGGGTGTCAACTTTGCTATCACTGAATTTGAATTGGAAAGAATTTTTAAGCTCAGCTTTCTCAGAGCTAAACAAGAGATCACTCTAATTATGGCTGTGGTGTTCAGTTTGCAAAACAGCAAGGGGATTAAAAATATATGTCATAAGACAAGTAAACTGCATGATTTACCGGGCATCCCAAGTCCTAGCATATCCATCGTACATTTATTTTCTGTACCACATCCAGTAAATGACAGCCCATACCTGGGTTAGTTAACTGAAGATTTCTTAACATGGGGAATGGCATCAGAGCTCTTTAAGCAATGCTGATATGCATTTGGTTTTATGCCCATGAATGTTCTGCAGCAAGTTTTATTTGCAAAGCAGTATCAGCAAACAAAAGCAGTTGCACCATAAATGAGTAACCTCTAAATTATCCATAATTATATTAAATGAAATGTTCCTTAAAGTCCCTTTGTTACCTTCAAATGACATATTGTAAATAACGGGCCTATGCCACTAAGCTGATTTCTCAGCAGCTTCCGTCTCCTGTTCAGACAATTTCTCCTCAGACAGCACCGACATCCACGGAGACACTGAGCGAGTGATGGTTTGCTTGGCCAAGTTGTAGTGGTTGATGACTGTGTAAAATTTCCCCCGGGCATTGGAGTCTTGTTCCGAGTAGTAGTTCTCTAATCCTGCTGGAATGCATTGATTATTCTGAAAGGAAAAAAAATCACTTCAATACAACCTTTTATCTCAAAACAGACACATCTTGCTGAACTTACATCACATTCTCTTGTATCTGTCCTCTCCTTTATAAATCAACTGCCATCACACTAGCCCAGAGTATCATTTCAATCTCTGGGACTAATGCCTCCTAATCAGTGGCTCCCAATCTTAACTCCCCTATCTCTCCTTTAATAAACTATCATATTAATCTTTCTTATACACAGATCTGAACATGTCACTCCTTTTTACAAACAAAAAACCCACTTCCTTAATAGCTTTTCTGTTAACAAAAGAATAAAATACAGACTCCACTTTAACAAAGCATCTCTACAATATGTTGTCACCCTATTTTTCTTGTCATATCTCTTACTGATGCACACTTTCCTAATCATTACGTAATGCCCGAAATGTCCTTCTTCACTTTCTTTTGAAATCACATTCATCTACTAAAACGCAAATGCCCCAATCCAAGAAGCAGTGGGCTGAGTGTTGGGCCTCAAGTCCTGTTCAAATGGAATTCTGATTTCAAATAAGCTTCAAACATCTTATTGTGAATCTCTCCCCAACCTTGTCAAGTCATTTCATCTCAATATGCCTCAGTTTCCCCAACTGTAAAATGAGAGCGAAAATGATAATTGTACCTGCCTCCCATGGCTTTTGCAAGGATTAAATAAAAAATTTGTAAAGCAATTTTCAGAATTCCTGTTGCTTAATAATGAAATGCTTGTTTCCTTGCTAATCCATACCCCCTTCCTAGTTGGAAATGAATTTTTTTCACTTTACATTATCACTTTCTTCTTGTCATTTTATATTATTTGTTTGTATACATGTTTTATACCCCTAAAAAATTTTCAGCTCCATTAAAACAGAGATAGTATTGTACTTATCTTTGTATCTTATTGCACATACTATTTTTAAAACTGGTGAATTGTTGAAACTTGATGTTAGCAATACACACTATTTTTAAAACTGGTGAATTGTTGAAACTTGATGTTAGCAATACACTTCACTGTAACTAGGTGGCAGGGTGATTAGAGTACTGGGCTGAGAATCAGGAAAACTCATCTTACTGACTTCAAATCTGGCTTCAGATACTTCCTAGCTGTGTGATCTGGACAAGACATTTAATTTAACTCTGTTTGCCTCAGATCCTCATGTGTGAAACACGCTAGAGAAGAAAATGGCAAACCCCTCCAATATCTCTACCAAGATTGGGATCTTGGAGAGCCAGACACGGCTGAAAAATAATGGAACAGTCACATTAATTATACATTATAGACCCAAGCCTTACTTTGCCATAAGATCAGCTCACAGATGGAATTAACTGCAGACTAACCAGAAAACTATTGTGGGTTCAAGCTGTTGAAGAATTGTGAGTCATCAGAAAAGAATAGTGGACTTAGAGGCAGAAGACTGGTTCAAATCACAGCTTTCCTTACTATGTCTATGACCTTGAGCAAGGGACCCAACCTTGAGTTGGGTCTGTTACCCACATCTGTAAAATTAAGAGTGTTTGACTAAATCATACCAAAAATCCCTCTAGCTCTAAAAATCCTATGCCATAAATTAATAATAAACTAATAGAATTTCCTTAGCAAAACAGGCAGCTGTGCCTGAGGAAATTACAAAGCATAATTTCATCTTTTTTAACAGTTCATTATCTGTAAGTGCCTAAGGATTAGTGGTGGCTGTACTATACTGTACATGTAAGAGATAGGAACAAATGAATACTGATTCTAAAACATACCCAGGAAATTGCCTGTTTGGTGGTGGTGGTTCAGTCAATTTTTCAGTCATGTCTTACTCTTCATGACACCATTGAGATTTTCTTGGTAGAAATATTGCAGTAGTTTAACATTTTCTTCTTCAGTTCATTTTACAGATGAGGAGACTGAGACAGTCAGGATGACAGCCAGAAAGTGTCTGTGACCAGAATTAAATTCAGGAAGATGAGTCTTCCTGATACCCAGCCCATTGCTCCATCCACTGTACCATCTATTTGCATTTTGTTATTAATCCTTATTTGAGTCTCTTTTTTTCCCCTTTATTAGTGACTTCTGTTTCTGCTAAGCAGTGTATAGATTAAGTGAGCATTCAGATGAACTTCTGGTCCTTGAGCTTTTATCAATTCTTGCCCTGTACCCTATTTCTGTAGATGAATAAGATGACCTGAATTACTTGTCCTTTGATGGGAACACTTTACTTGTGGTGAGACAAAAGTTGACATAACACAATTCTTGGGCTTGAGACTAATGGGGCAATTCACTGTCAAATTTTACGTGAGTGGAAAGAAAAAATCCAAAAATTATTTTTCCAAAATTGGCCAACTAGTCAACAATAGATACTACATTGACTTTGACCTAAGGCTGACTTCATTTGCCAAATGAGAAAATTGTAAAGGACTTAAACAATGTCTGGCTCATAGTAGGAACTGTATTAATACCTATTCATTCTCTTCATCCCTACCCTCTGGGGGAAAAGTGAAATCAAGGCCAGATTTGGAATCAGGAGACCTGTGGTTTGAATCCCAGAACCTAATATGCTAACTATATCTTGGAGAAGTAAAGATCTATTTGCACTATTTGCCTCAAAGAACTGAAATCACAGCACCTATTGTTTTTATGCTACAGCAGTAGGAAAACAGATAATGAAGTACCTGCAACAAAGGGTGTTACCAAGTGGCTGACATGAAAAGTATTGATAAAACCACAGTAGTTGCCTTGATGTTTCCCTTTTAGACAAGTGAATGGATAAGATATGAACACAGAGTTATTAAATGTTACATGAAAAACACATTAAGGAGTTAGAAAGTGCTAAAGTGAAGACTGGGGGGAAAGGCACAAGTAGCAGATCAAGAAAGGCTTCAGAGAAGGAGTGGCAGGTGAGTTCAGGGTGAGCTATACCATGCCTAGAAGGTGCGCTATGTCAGCTCCAACCAGAAAGGTGGTAGCAATCCCAGGATGTGGAGGGCTTTCAACACTAGTTCATTTAACCACTGAAGTTTTTAAGCAGAGTGGTAAATTTTATTAAGCACCTACTTTGTGCCTGGCACTTTGGTAAAGGCTAAGAATACAAATAAAGCCCTTCTCTCAAGGAACTTACTGTCTACCAGGAGGAAGACAACAAAAATGGAAACTAAAAGGGGGAGGGAGGCAGGCAGGGAGGAGGGGTAACAGACCAGATGTTTTTTCACAAGAAAGATTATCTTAGAAATTACATGGAAGGCATATTTAAAGAGTAATGCCATCAAACAAGTCCAAGACTACCAAACTTAACCTTTAGTGAACTGTACCATCCTCTTAGGCTATTATTCAATATCTCTCCTCCCAGTTTTGTTTTGGTGTTTTTAACCAATCTGAAAAAAACCAACCATATTTCATGCATTCACTTCCTATCATCATGTTCCACATCTATTGTTATTTAGGGTTCCATCATTCTACTTCCCCAGGTTTGAAACCAAGCCTCTGGTAAGTGTGGAGGGCCACTGCAGGAAGGGCTAGGAATTCAAAGGCAAAGGCAAAACTTGCTTTCTCCTCCCTCACTCCCTCTGCCAAGCAGTCATCAATTGCTAAGTTCTGTGAGTTCTCCCTCTATGACGTCTTTCATCAGACCCTGGGTTGGGCCCTTATCACCAACCTTCTGATTTACCTTATCCCAGTCTTTCCCTTCTCTGTGGAGGGCCCTCCACAGAGGTGCCAAAGTCATCTTTATAAAACAGGTCTGACCAAGCTACTCTGCAGACAAGCCTATTCAGGCTTTCTCTGATTGACATTTAAAGCTTTTCCTCTAAAATCTGGCTCTGGCTAACCTTTCCAGATTCATTTCCCATCACTCTCCTTCATTCTCTTATATCCTAGTCAAACTAGCCTGCCTGCTGTTCTCTGAACCCAGTAATTTATTTCCTCCCCTCTTGCCATCTCACTGGCTGTCCCCTAGAACTGCCATGCATTTGATCCTTCTATAGAAGTCATTAACTTTATTTAAAGGGCAGTTGGGGGGGTGGCTACTTCCTCCAAGACACCCTTCCTGATTCCCCCTCAATCATAGGATCAGAGACAAAGCTGGAAGAGACACAGGCCATCTTGTCCATTTTACAGAGGACAAACTGAAGGCCTCGATAGCTTAAGTGATGTGCTTACAATCAGGCAATGTCTGCACATTGTTGGAGTGGTAGGAAGTCCAATACTTGTCCACCGTGCCATCTTGCCTCTTCAAAGTTCCTGGGAACCATTTACAAACAGAATTTATAAGATCATAGATTCAGAACTAGAAGGGACATTGGACACCATCTTCAGTCCATTCTCCATTTTACAGTTGAGGAAACTGAAATCCCAAGAAGTGTAGTCATTGGCCCAAGATTACTCAAGTAATGGGGGCAGGATTTGAACACCGGTCATCTGTAAAGCCAGCAATCTTTACATTGTGTCAGGTTGCCTCTCAAGATGGTAGAGTGCTCCTCCCATCTTTTCTAAATACATTGATTTAAGTTTATTTTTTTTTTATGTAGTGTGGCCCACAAAATTTATTCTCCTTTAGGGCAATGACTTTTTTGTTGTTTTGTTTAGGTTTTTTTATCTTTTTTGTTCCTCATATCTTAGCAGCCAGAGTAACATGCTTGCTATTTATAAATACATGTTGACCATATACAGTTTATCAGATAAAGATCCCATACCTAATATAAAAAACAGCTTTGTCAAATATATAAGAATACAAGTTAATCCTCACTTGATAAATGGTCAAAAGATATAATCAGACAGCTTTCCAGTGAAGAAATCAAAACAATTTATAGTCAAATGAAAAAAAATGCTCTAAATCATTATTGACTAGAGAAATGCAAAACAAAACAACTTTGTGATATCACTTCAAACCTACCAGATTGACTAAGGTGATAGAATGGGAAAGTGACAAATGTTGGGGAGGAATATGGAAAAATTGGAACACTAATTCATTGTTGGTGGATGTAAATGGATCCAACCATTCTGAGGACTATTACTCGGTCTATTTCCAAAAAAGAATTAGGGGAAAAAGGAAAAGAATGTTCTAAAATATAGCACTTTTCTTTCTGGTGGCAAAAAAACTGGAAATTGCAGAGACGCCCTTCATTTGGGGAATGGCTGAACAAGTTATGGTATACAATTGTGATGGAATACTACAGTGCTATTATAAGAAATGATGAACTCGAGGATTTTAGAAAAACATGGAAAGACTTGCACAAAATAATGAAGAGCAAAATAAGCAGAACCAAGAGAACATTATACAGCTAACAGCAATATTGTTTTAAGTATGAATTCGAGTGACTAAGTTATTTTGACTAATATAAATACCCAAATTAACTATAGAACCTCTGTAGGAAGATGTTATCTGCATCCAAAGAAAACTGATAAATAGAAGTGTGTATAAAATAATTTTACATATATATGTAACATATATATATATACACACTTCTTTGTATCTAAAAGTAACTATCTTTGGGGGGAGGACACAGGGAAGGGAAGGGAAGGAAAAATTTACATAATTTTGTATATTAGAAAGGAATAGCACAATTGTGCATATAGAGTTGCAGTTTCATGTACAAGCACCTTTTTAAAATTAAGTACACACACACATACACATATATGTGGGATCTAATTGAACAAAGTGAGGATGGGAATATACAAAAAGGCAGAAGCCTGGTAAGCTGGGGATTGAGAAGATCATGATGTGAGTCATAGTCTTATAGACTTAGAACTGGAAGAAAGCCCAAAAGTCATCTAAGTTCTCATTTCAAGAGAAGGAAAGGAGCTATTGAGGTTAGTGATTTGCTCAAGGGAAAAGGTCAAATTAGATTGGAACAGGTGGCTCTGAAATAACAGTAAATCATATTAATATTTATTTATAAAGAATTCAACCTATAACATGTCATTTGATCCGTATTAATACCACCAGACCCAGGTTGTTCTTGTCACTCTGGGTTTTCCAAATGCCTGGGAGCCCATCATCTCCTTTTTCCTGTTATCATTCACACCTTGCCAAACCCCCAACCCTGGATTACTATTCTCAATATCTGTTTCATTTGTTACTGCTCATATGCTACTGATTGTATCTGGAAGACACTAAACCATTTAGCCTGCAAAGTCTTTCTTGCAACAAAATAATCTTTCTACTTTTCCCTAAGCGATTAACCCACTCAGCAGAATGGCTCTTCCAAATGTTCTCTTCTCCACAAGATTCTTAAAACACCCCTTTCCCTAATCCTCATCAGTTAAAGAACTCACCTTATACTTGAACCAAAGAAAACAAGTGGTTTACCACTAATTATTCTTCCCTTCTCACACTCCACTGTTATCCCTCACTGTCTTTTCCTTCATTACAATCTCTGATGAAGAGGTGGCTTCTTTTCCCTTTTCAATGCCAACTCCTTTCTCTATATGTAACATTGATTCTATCACTATCTTCTTCAGCAAATTGTCTACTACTCTCCCTCTCCTTTTTTCTAATTTTCAATCTATTATCTATTTTTTGCTTCCCTGATTTCTACAAATATGTCCAGGTCTTCTCTTGTCTTAAAAAAATGTCTCCAAATATATGTAAATACATAAATGTATATATAGAGAAATATGGACACTTGATACTAGCTGCATGACTTGGGGAAGATACTTAACCTCTCATCCAAGGCCATCTCCAGTCCTCCTGATTTATATCTGGCCATTGGATCCAGATGGCTCTGGAGGAGAAAGTAAGGCTGGTGACTTAGCACAGTAACCCCTCACTCAAATCCACTTTATGTCTTTAATCACTGCATCACCTCCTTGATGCCATGGTCTTCTTCAAGAAAGAAGGGCATCTGTCTTTTAATCTGTCATTTAAATTCATCATTCAAATGAAACTGGTCTCTCCAAAGTATATATTAATCACCTCAACTAATCTGGATTGTATTTTCTCATTCCTCATCCTTTTTGACCTTTCTGCAGCATTTGACATAGTTGACCACCTCTTGGATGCTCTGTCTTCTTTGGGTTTTCAGGACAACGCTCTATTTGTTTGCCCTTCCTGTATAATTGGATCCTTCTCATTCACATTTTCTGGATCTTCATCTATGTTACACTTGTAATATAACTGGGTAAAATTCAAGAATCTCTCCTAGGTTGTCCTCTTTTCTTTCCCTCTCTACACTGTCAGTAATTTCACCAAATCCCATTAGTTCGATTCCCATCTGTATGCAGATGATTCCCATATCCATATATCCATCCCTAGCCTCTACCCTGAACTTCAGTTCTTCATCACTCACTGTCTGTTGAGCATTTTAGAATGGATGTCCCATAGGCATCTCAAATCAAAATGTCAAAGATAGAATTCATTATCTCCCAACCCACCACCCTTTAAACTTCCCTATTAATATCAAGGCCACCATTCTTCTGGTCAAACAGAGCCCCCATCCTGGAGTTCCCCTCACCTCCTCACTCAAAGGCCTCATGACCCATGGAGCTACTAAATCTTGAGATTTCTATGTCTTCCCTAATCCTGAAGCTGCCACCCTCATTCACCCTCTCATCATCTCTCATGGTGATTAAGCAGCATCCTACCTAGTTTCCTGACTTTAAATCTCTCCTGATTTGATTCTCCTCCACAAAGCTATTTTCCAAAAGCACATATCTGGCCATATCACCTCCTAGCCCCACTCCATTAACTTCATAGCTTCTGCTTACCAAAATGAATCAAAAATAAATCCTGTCTGTTTGGCATTTAAAGGACTACCTGGCCCTTTCCTCTATTCCCAGTCTTACACATTCACTACTTCCACACACTCTCATGATGGAACTAGACTGGCTTCTTTGCTGTTCCTCACCCGTGATGTTCTTCTGTATCTCATTCTATTACTTCACAAAGACTGTTACCCCTGCCCAAAACGCTTTCTCTCTTCACCCCTAACCTCTCAGAATCTCTGGTTCCATTTAAGTCTCAGCTCAAATTACACCTTTTACAGGAGGCCTTTCCTGGGCTTCCTAGCTGTGAATGCCTTCCTCTTCAGGATTATCTTAAACAGACATATATCTTATTATTCTCCCAAGCTATTTGAAGATAAAAGATTGCAACACATGTGGATCTATGCTTAGGAAGAAGAGAGGGAAGAAAAAAATTTAAAAATTCAAAAACCTTAAAAAATGATTGGTAGAAATTACCATTTTATGTAATTGGAAAACATTTTATGTAATTAGAAAAAGATTTGTTTTCAGTTTTTTTTTGTTTCTACAACCTTAGCCCAGTAGATAACACATAAATAACAACTGATGGAGAACACTATGTTGGGGAAATCTTAGAAACATTTTTTCTATTTTATAGATTAGTAAACTAGGGCTCAGCAAGGTTAAGAGGTTCACCAGAGGTCTCACAGTTGGCCAGAATTTTAACTTACTTCCTTGGGAGGGATGTAGGGATGGGAATGAGGAGTGAAGAGGTTTACAGAAGAAATTTCTATTCTGAGAATACTTATCCAAGTAGAAAATCCACCATATCTCAATTCACTTTAAGCTGTATGGTGATATCTCAAGATTTGTTTGCATTTCCTCTGTAGTGAATACATTTCCCTTAAGAGAAATACTTCAAAAGCTAATATTTTAAACTAATTTTCCCTTTAACTCTTATTTTACACTGTCCTGTGGGACAGAAAGAAATATTTCTCTTTTTGTCAGCTTATCACACCCCTAAATAAGATACCCCGCCCCAAGCACACACAAAGAAAGACAATTCAGATAGCAAAGAAGTTTCATATTTAAAAAGAACAGCATTTTTTGTTTGTATTGTTTTGTCATTTTACATTGTACTTAATGCCAAATATTTCAGTTAGTTGAGAACGCTAAATTGAGAAATTCTCAAAGTGGTGGGCACATAGAACTCAAGATTCATTTATAGTTAATTGGGTTTTTTTAAGCTACTAAACAGCTGTTAGAATTAGAGTTACAACTGGAAGAAATTTTAGAAATAAGCTACTCCAACCTCACTGTACAAATGAGGAAATTGAGGCTTAAAGAGGTAACTATCCTGATTGTTCTCTGAATTCGCTCTCATTTTTCAATATATTTCCTAAAATAGGAATTGAAGGAATCCTAAAATTGAAGAAAATATTCCATATTTTAATCTAACCAGGACAGATGAGACCATAGTCAAAATGAGACTATGCTCAGAATATTTAGAGCATGAGCCCTTATTCTAAGCATTATAATTCTATTAATGCAGCATAAAAAAATCACATTGGCCTTTTTGCCTATAATGTCACACTGTTTCAAGCTGAGTTAGGCATCCACAAAAACTACCAAGTCATTTTTCCATGAATTATTTTAAATGTGCATCCCTTCCCATCTGAGTACTTGTTCTGCAGAATCAGTATAGTATAGAAGATAGATCACTGGGCTTGGGAGTTTGGAAGATTTGTATTCAAACCCTACTTTATCAATTTACTATGTGACCCTCAAAAGTCACTTATCACTGAGACCCAGTTTCCTTATTGATAAAAGGAAAATAATATCTCACAGGCTTGTGAGAATCAAGGGTAGATACATAAAATTCTTTGCAAACCTTAAGGCTTCACATAAATATCAATAATTAGTAGCAATCGAACGTTCACTTGTTGCTCATTGGACAAGAATATCATCTTTAGAACACTAACAGCCATGGGAAAGTTTATAGATGGGATGAAAAATGTGATTTTTTGCCATTTACCCTTTCCTAGTATTCAGCCAGGGTTACAGAAGCAATAGGGGTCACTATGCACTTGGGGCCATTTTGGATTTTTCTTCATTTCATGGATCAAGGGACCAGTCTCCTGGTGATGAGTCACTCTGTATTTAACTGACCTGAACAGATCCTGAGGACTTTTGACGACATGGTTCTTCATTAGTTGTGTTCCTTCTGTATGTGATGTGGAATTTTGCAGTTAATTCATCTAAGTTTGCCACTTACTAATATGTAATATTGAATTGGTCTCTGTAGCTCTCTGAGCCTCATACAATTGGAGAATCAGAAACTTAGAACTTAAGAGATCATAAATGTAACCCCATATGAAAAGAATGAAAGGTGAAAGATGCCCTGGATCATGGTTAGTAAATGTTTTTAAGGGCAGAATTTGAACGCAGGTCTTCCTGATTTCAAATTTTAATGCCCTATCCACTTCAGCATGCCCTTAGCTATAAAGTAAGAAAGTTGGGCATGAAATCACAGATTTTGCTTCAACTTTAGATCTCTAATGTTGTATTGTTACTTTTCACCAAATGTTTTCTATTATTTCTTCCCTTGCTATTCTAATTTGTTTTTTAGCCTTATCTCCTTTTTGATGGATAAGGAGAAATGGTTTGTTCCTCACCAAGCTAGAAGAGTTCAGGGAATTCTGGATTCTCCAAGACCAGTTAAGAAAAGGGAATCATTAAAAGATCTAGTGTGGCCTTTCTTCAAGAACAAGTCATACCAGACTGACTGATCCTTTGGGACAAGATTACTAAATTAGCAGATGGTGGGAATGTTGTAGATAGAGTTTAACTAAATTTCAACAAAGATTTTAATAGAGTATCTCATACTGTACTTGTAGAGAAGACAGATGTGAACTAGACAACAATAAATAGGGTTGGATATATTCAGAACTGGTTGGATGGCTTGGACTCAGAGAGTAGTCATTAATGGATCAACGGCCATATAGCAGCAGGTCTCCAATGGCATATTCTGAGTATCTGGGCCATGATATAACCTTGTTTATTATTTGGATAATGATATTGAGAGATGCTTATCCAATGGGCTGATGATTGACACAAAACTGACATAGAAAGTGTCTAGGATCCCAGAAAATTTAACAAACTAGAGCACTAGTCTGCATTTAATAAGATAAATTTCATGTAAAATCTTTTCTTTGGTACAAAATACCAGCACCACAAGTGCAAGCAAGATGGGGAAATTGTATTAAGAATGTGATTGTTCTGGAAAAGATTTGTGAATTTTAGTGGACTACAAGTTCAGTGAGTTAGTGTGATGAGCATAGCCTCCAGAATGGGAGAGGCCCACTGTACTCTATACTTTCAGCCCTCATTTGGAACACTGCTCTGGGCACCAGAACTTTTAGGTCAGTGGTAGGCTGAAGGATGTCCATAGGAGGGCATCCAGGTCATTAAAGAGTCCATGCCATATGAAGATTGGGTGGAGAGTCTGAGCATGTTTAGCCTGGAGAAGAAATGACTGAGTAACTACAGGATGGCCATGTTCGAGTTTCTGAAAGACTGTCAGGAGGTGGAGGGACCAGGTTTGTTCCTCTGGAACTGAAGGCAAAAGCATGAAAAATGAATAAACATTGTAAATATGCTAATTTAATCTTGATGTCAGGAAACAGTAGCTACCACTTAGAGCTGGCTAGAAGTGGAAAGCGTAGCTCAAAAGGAAGGGTCTTCAATAGAGGCTGGACAACTACCAGTCACTTATGGAATGGGAGGGAATCCTTCTGGGAATGACTTGGCCAGATGGTCACTGAAAGCCCTTCCAACTTTCAAATTATGTGGTTATAGTTCTCAGAAAGACCTCAGGATCCATGCTGCTATTATGCTGCCAAAGGCGTTTGTTGATAGGTAGGCAACCATGTCATATACTGCTCCCCTAGTTCACAGCAATACTCAATAAACCTTTTCTGAATAAACACTTATCCTGAGAATGCTCACAGTTCTGGCCATCTGTCCCTCTTCTGTGCCATTTTCAATCTGGAAAAAAAATCTGAAGACCCATTTTTCTTTTCAAGTCCATATTTCAGGTTTTTACTCATATATATATATATATATATATATATATCAAACCTCTATTACGCAGCTAAAGAATACATAAAAGAAATTTGTATGGGAACTCCTTTGATTTGTGTAAAAAAAAAGATAAATATTAACCTATACATTTTCTCACCTAAAATTAATAATGACAATTGCTGGCCCATGGATATCTAATACCCTTCTAATTCACAGTTAGATTTAAGTTTGTCTCTTCTCTATCTTTTATTAATCATGTGAAATTGACATATAAATAATCAGGGTCATGAAGACTTGGATTCTAACATAGTTGTTATTGTTTATCCTTTGTCCTCGAAGAGGACCGTGACATCAGGAAAGTAATACCTTGACATGCAAGTGAGTTGGATTTAAATGAGGAGGCCTCCTTTAGAGCTCTCTGAGTCCAGTGGCCAGAATACAGAAGTCAAGACAACTTGGAGATGATCCTGGATGCAGTGGGATACCTTGACCTTTTAAAGCCAATGTTTTTTCCCAGGTCTCAGTTCTAGTATGGCCATGGACACATAACCACCATTCTGAATCTCAGCTTCTTCATCTATATATTAGAGACTGTGCTAATAATAGTCTCTACCTTTTCAGGATTATTGTAGAGTTCAAATGAGATAATATATATAAATCACTTAGCTAACTTTAGGGTGCCATATAAAAATGTCAGTTGTTATCATTAAACAACTTCTCTGAGTCTTTGTTCCTCATCTATAAATTGAGGACATTTCATCTCTCTTATCTTCAAGGGCTCTTACAATGATCAGGTGATATGTGAATATAAAATTTCTTTGAGAATCATAATGACCAACAAATTATTATATCCTTATTTTTACAATTATTACAAAATTGTAAGCTCTTTAAAAGCAATAATGTTTCATAATTGTGACCCCAGCACTGCATATAGTAGGTACTTGATGAATGTTTGTTGAATTAAATTAGAATTATATATTTTCCTATAGGGCATAAAGTATTAGAACTAAAAGAAATCTTAGAAAACTGGGTTCAAATCCCACCTCTAGTGCTTTTCATACCAGATGATCCTGCCCAAATCACTTCCTTTCCCCTGGGCCTCTGTTTCCTTGTTTATAAATGAAAAGGTTGGATCAGCTTTTCTCCAAAGCCCCTTCCAAATCCAAAAATCCTATTCTCTTGTTCAACCCTTTCATTTGCTAGATAAGGAATAGAAAACCTAGAGAGAGAAGTGATTTAGCCAAGGTCACATGGTAGCAAAGATGGAATTAGAATTTGTGGTTTTCTATATCTTAGATTCATGAATGTTTCTGTATTTGAAACCAAGTACTAAATCTAAATGATTTATTCAGTTAGCCCCAATATTCAATTTTCATCTTTTCTCCAATATAGTTTGAGAATTTTAAGCATGTCAAAAATTCATTCAATTTGTTTAACAAACATTTGTTAAGTAACTGTTTGATAAGTTTTGGTGATATGAAGGCAAAAATAAAGTCCCTACTTTCAGAGAGCTTATATTCCAAAATATCATATCCAAATGTAGTATGGCTGTGCCAAAATAATGAGATTCCCCCAAAAATAAGTAAGAAAAATGGAATAGCTTATTGCTATGGACTAACCCTCAAATAGGAAGCAATCCTCATAACCTTAACTCTTCAAAAGGGAAAAAAATGCTTAAAATGAAAAATAGTATTGATCATTGGCTGAAGTGGGGTTTTATATATACCAGATTTAGAGAAAAGAGAAGTACAGAAGTATGACCAATATGATAATGAATTCCCAATGCCTCATGGGTGACATTGCTTTACCTTAAAAACAAATCCTTCTGGACAAGTATGATCATACTTGTAAACCTTGTAGACCACCAGAAAAACAACACAGGTCAGGAACGCCAAGGCAAACAGGACCAGGACTGTGACCTGCAAGGAGAAACAAGATGAAGAGGGGATTTGTCATTTGGGCTTGTCCATTTACTGCCATTTGCAGATTCTCACTAATATCAAGAGCTTCAGTAAGGCATCTTAGAATCTTATCACAGAGTTAAAGGATCTCAGAAGTCAACAGGATAAAGTACCTCAACTGGAATCTCCTCTACAAGATCCCTGATCTTCCAATCTCTATTCAAAGGCTTCCACCATGTGGGAAGCAGCATGAAAAAGTAGACAGGCTGATTATTTCAATAGGAGTCAGGCGCCTTGGGCTGTTATGTTCTGGCCTTGCCACTTACTATGTGACCTTGGACAAACTTCAACCTTGGAGACTCACTTTCCCTATTTGCAGAACTTGGATAAAAACACTAACTTACATGGCTTCTGAGTACTGAATGAGATAATGGATGAGAGAGCTGCACAGCATACAAATTTAAGTGATTATTACTACCTGTAACAACAATTCACATTTGTAGAGTGTTTCAAGGTTTATAAAGCTCTTTTCTCACAATGATTCAGAAAGGAAACTGACTGAAAACTACAATTTAAGCAGGCTGCCTAACTAGAGATATCAGCCATCAACCAACTCAAACACTAACTAGAACCCAATCAGAAGTCATAAAACAGTTCAGCTAAAGAAACTGAAAATCACAATCAATTTAAAGAAAGGTATTTAAGGAAAAGGCATGCATTTATTTATTGACACCAATTAGAAAAGTCTTCCTCTGAAGTCTTATTGGGTCACGGAGGTGGCCCTGGCTTCTGGGAAGCTGTGCAAATTAAGCATAGGCATTGGCAGGACCTTCCGAGCTGAAAAGGCTTGGAGTAGCATCCTGATGAAAGACCAAAATGAAAATCCAAGAACCAGGCTACTCTGGTGGCAGAAGCCCATCACCAAAGGACTTGCCATTAGGAAATGAATTTCATTGACTACAGCAACTCATGAAACCACCTACTGATTCTATAATAGATGTTTTGAAGAATTCCTTAGCACAAATTTTCAGAGACATGAACTTTGAATGTAATTTCATCTACTTTCAGTAGTGGAATATGGTTTTAGTTGAGGAAACCAAGGCTCCAAGATGGGAAAGAATATGCCCAATGGTTTTATAGGAGCAAACCAAAATCAGAATGTAAAGCACCAGACTCCCAGTTTAGGACTGACCTTACAAAGGTCATCTTCCTCAAAAATGTCTCAAGAAACTTAATCATAAGTAGAATCCAATTTTTCCTCCCATCTATCTCTGGCACACAAGCATCATCTCCAGGTACAATTAACCTGTCAGCAGGGGACAATGTCAGAAGCCACAGAAATCCAACAGAGCTGCCCAGGACATCTGACATAGAAAAAAAGAAATCTGGGAATAAAATTCACCAGAGGTAACAGTAGGGGTCTTCTAAAATATGCCAGATTTTTAACAAAGGCCAGTCAGTTAAATTCTTTGGGCCTTAGTTTCCTTATTTTTCAAATGGGAATAGTTGCCAGGTCCTGCTTTGTGCTCAAATAAGGTAAGGGAAGGAGAATGCCAAGATAGGAAAAGCACTGAATGAAGGAAACAGAAAATCCAGATTCAGGTGGCCCAGTGGATTAAGTGCTGAGCCTGGAGTCAGGAGGATCTGAGTTCAACTCTAGCCTCAGATACTTAGCCAGCTGTGTGACCCTGGGCAAGTCACTTAACTTTTGTTTGCTTCAGTCTCCTCTTCTTCAAAATTAGAATAATAACAACACCTAATTCTCAAGGCTGTTATGAGAACAAAATGAAATAATATTGGTAACGGGTTTATCACAGTGCCTGGCCACATATGAAGTGCTATTATTTGCTGGCTATTCTTATTATTAGTGATGGCTTTGTTGCTTAATAGGCAGATCACTTTGCCTCTTTGGGTCTCAGTTTCTTTTTCCATCCAATGAAAGTGATTGAACTAGAAAAACCATGAGTTTCCTTGTCTAGTAATCAAATTACAGGAATGTATAAAAGCCTGGACAGGTCTAACTGCTCTCTTGGAATCCCCTGGATTCACTTTTAGAAACAGCAGCACTTGCCACGATTACTTAATTATTTATCCTGTCTAGAAATATTATTAAATCACATTTACTTAGGAAATCTATCCAAGGAAGAAGTATTAACAGCTAGTAGAAGACAAAGGACTGTCTTCCAAAGGTACAGAAACAGAAATGGAAGATTATGAAGAGCTACACAGCAAACTCTACCAAAGAGAATGTGCTTGAAGGGGATAAATATCACAGGGCAGTGGCAGATCATTTGCCACAGGATATAAACAGATCAGTTCCTAAAAGCCATATTTAGCCCTTAAATAATTGCTGCTTTAACTGTATGTGGCATAGTTTATTTGGTCTCTGAACATGTTTTAAACTGTGCCCTTTCCCATCACTCAATAATTTTTCCAGTTAGAAGGTACCATGAAAGTAGCTACTCCAATCTCCCACCCAATACCAGAGTCTCTACTTGCTCCTCCTCACACAGGCAGCACCCCATCTCCTTGTCTAAATCAAAAATTTGAAAAGAGTTTAGGGGTCATAAGTAGGTGCTTAAGATTTTCCTCCCTCCTTTTTTTCCTTTCTTCCCTTCTTTCCTTCCTTTTTACCCTTCCTTCCTCTCTCCTTTCTTTCCTTCTCTCCTCTCTTCCTCCCTCCATTTCCTTTTTTCTTCCCTCCCTCTCTTCCTTGTCTCCTATAATCCTTTTTTCCTCCCTCCCCCCTCTTCGGACGCTTCCTTCTTTCTCCACTACTCAAGTCTGCCATTAAACCATCCTGGCTTCCTTTGACACTTAGCTCATACCCTCCCCTTCTTCCAGGGGCTTTTCCCAGTCTCAGCCAAACACTGGAGCCTTCTCCTGTGACACTGCCTTCCCTTTCTTCTACATATCCCTTGTCCCCAAGGTTTTCATATGGGGTCTTCCTCATCAGAATGGGCGATCAAGGACTGTATTTTCTTATCTTTGTATCTCCATGCTTAGCATAGTGTCTGGTACACTGCGTTTGTTGAGCAACTATTGTTGAAGTGGCCATCCAGTCCCAGAGTATTTGAAATGGAATGGGTTCATGATCAACATTCTCCTTGGCACAGGGGCAGCTAACAATACATGATCATTATGTATGGTGTACATATATGTTGGTGTGAAGTACAATATCAATGTTTGTGAGATTCCTGCATAGGAAGGGATCCCTGACATCCTTAGAGAAACTCCTTAGAAATAAAACTTTGGCTAGGTGCCTCAGAGTCTGAAAATAACCAAACAGGACCCAAATGATTGACTCTGGGGGGTCATGTATATACCATAAAATTGTCTAAAGATTTACAAAGCACCCTTGTTAGCCTAATTATCTTGATGTATCTGTTAAATTCCAGGACTGCCTCCCCCTTCCCCAGATGCAGCTGGAACCATAAGAGAGTAAATTCCATTCCCTCAAACCTGTGGGAAGCCTGTGAATATGTGACTCCCTCTGTCTCAGGAAACAAGTTCAGATGTAACACAAAGACCCTGACCCTTTTCCTACTCTGTCTAGCCCCCTATCTGTACTGAGCCATATGTTTACATATGTTTGTATTAGTATGACAAGAAAAAATATCTAACTGCTGTCTTTGCTTCTGTATCCTGCTTGCTCTTGGTACCCCCTCCAAAACACTATAAAAACCCTATCCTCTGAACACTCAAGTACTATCTGATTTGGGTACTCCAACTCCAGGCAGTCCCCGGGAAATAATAAAGATCTCCAAACTTATCAAATTCTGTTCTCTGTCTCGCTCTTTGGATTCAACAGTGTCTGGGGTATCCCAGAATCTTAATGCTATTTTAAGCTATTAAAATTGTATTATGGCTTTTGGAACATCATATATATATATATATATGTATATATACATATATATATATATATATATGCATATTCATCAAAAGATTTTATTTGGGGGTTGGGGATGAGGGAATGGACAGTTAGGTGACCCAGTAGATAGAACACCTGACCTAGAGTCAAGAAGACTCATCTTCCCAAGTTCAAATCTGGCCTCAGACACTTACTGTGTGACTCTGGGCAAGTCACATCATGCTGTTTGCCTCAGTTTCCTCCTCTGTAAAATGAGCTGGAGAAGGAAATGGCCAACCACTCCAGGATCTCTGCCAAGAAAACCCAGAGGGGGCATGGAAAACGAGACATGACTCAACAACAACAAAAAAACATGGCACAGGCACTCACTACAAATTGTAGGCTTGGTTTAAGAGCCGATAAAAAGAACCAAATAGAACCTGACACAGCTCAGTTTGATGGAAAGAGATGTGGGGGCTGCTACTAACTCATTGTGTGACCTCTGGCAGCTCACTACACCAGGCCTCATTTGTAAAATGAGAATACTTGATCCTAAATGATCCCCCAGCCCCATCCTGGCACCAAGAGTCTAAGCCTTGGAATTGTTCATGTCCAGAATTACCTCCTCACCTAAGAAGATTGATGGGATTTACTGGGGGCATTACAATGGCAATTTTGAGCAGTAGTGTAATCTGCTAGTAAGAGTAATGCAGCTGATGGAGGCAGCTTGTTCTTATTGGGCTCTTGTTTGCTCTTCTTTTCTCTGGCCCTTGCAGGAGCATAAGACAGCATCAGCCAGGACTTCCTGCTGACACACCAATAACTCACTGTTTGTAACAGGATTAGTCATTGTCTGCTCAGTCTTTTTTCATAAAGCATCAGCCTGTTTCAATGGTTTGTTTTTTATAGGTTATTTTTTAATAATATGGTTGGTTTAAGCCTCCTTCCTGAGCTTATCATCACCTAAACGTACAATATTTTCATTTTCAAAGGCCTCTGCTGAGTGCTTATTCTATGACCTAGAAACAGTGGGATGCCAACACTGCATGGACCAGATGAATTCTTGGATCAGAGAACTGGGGGATTCTAGGATTCTACTGAGAGAGAAGGCCAGCTGGGGAGGGGAGCTCAAGGAGGATGCACACCCATCCTATCTAAGGAACACCAAGAACAAGAAGGGATGGCATGATGATATATGGGGATCCAATCTTATGGTAGAAGGCCAGGCTGAGGCAGTGGCCATGGATATGGCAAGGAGGGGTAGGGGTAGAAAAGGCATTTCAAAGGAAAAACGGATGGGTCGTGGAAAAAGCCCTTGGACTGACAGTCCCAGAATCTGAGAATGAATTCTCTCCTGCTTACTGGTTCTTTTTTGGCCAAGGGCTAGCCCCTTCATGTCTCAGTTTCCTCATCTGCAATAAGAGACTGAATTACATTATCTTAAGGTCTGTTTTTGGTTCTAAATTCCATGATTCTTGGTGACTAAGTGACTGGATATGAAAAATGTGGCTGTGGTTAGTGGGGGGGGGGGTGCTAAAGATAGTTATAAACATGTTATGTTTCAGGTTACAGCATGGCACCCAGGGCTTGAGCACATGGGTCCAGGGAGATCTTTATGAGTTGGAATATAGAAGATGGTGCCCTCTCTGGCCCACACTGGCCAATCCCATGTTGCCAAGGCAGAGACAAAAATACCAGAAAGGCACAATTTCTGTAGTTATGAAAGCTCCTACTTCCCACCCCCAACCCACCCCCCAGACACAATCCAGAAATAGTCAACAGGGAGCAAAGAAAAGGGGAAAGGAAATTACCTTAAATGCTATGGTCCTGAAAATCCCCACCAAAGAGATTCCGGTATGATTCAGTACTATTAAGGGAAGAGGAAGGATAACCAGATTTATGGGCTCTTGAAATACTCCAGTTACCCTGCTTCATTTTGCAGTTATACAACAAAGACTCAAGGGGAAGAAAGGATTCACCCAGGGTCATACAGCAAGTTTAGACCTTAGAAAAGTAAAACTATGGTCCCAACTCTAATGTGCAAGTGACTATACTTATAGCAGGGATTCAAATATATGACTCCACCATTTTTGAACAAAAGAAACATGCTCATGTCACCAAACTGGAACAGCCCTTTGTTCACCTGTGTCATTTTTCACCCAAGGAAACTGAGACCCAGAGAAAAGTGACCTGTCCAAAATCACCTAAAACACTGAGTAGACAAAACAGGACCAGATCCTATATCTAATCCTCATTCTTTGTTCAAGTCAACTTCCCTTCTTTCAATCTCAGTTTCTTCATCTGTTGAATGGGGATAAGATACTTGGACTAGAGTTTGTAGACAGGAAACAATTGAGATCTGAGCACATAATGTGAACTCTCTTGGAAGCCTTTTTTATTTTTGGGAGCACCATCTATGTGTGTAGTAGGAATTAAATGTTTGCTTGATAAAAACTGCAGGACCCAAAATATTATCTGTTTAAATAGTAGAAAGAGGTAACAAAAGGCTTATCTTGGTGGATTGTAAGAGAGCCTGAAGGTTAGTATAAGGATGTGATGATTATGTAACCAGGCAGGTGTATCCCACCTATGCAGGGTCCTTAGTGCCTCTTAATTTTAGGGCCTTCCCCTTCTTTCTCTTTACCCTGTATTCAGCTTATTGGCACTTGTGTGTTTGCTTGTCATCTCCCCCATTAGATGGCAAGTTCCTTGAGGGCAGGGACTATTTTTCTTTTTGTTTCCCCAATATTTAGCAAGGTGCCTGGTTAATTAATTACAATTAATAACAATTAATTTTATTAATATTTATTGATAGGCTGAGCATTCTGCCTCAACTAAACCTTCTGTGTTGCTGCTTCACGTACTAATAAGCACTTCCAGTTTACGGAGCACTCTCCCTGCAGCAAACTTTCAGAGCTGGCCATGAGCCGGACTGGTGCTTTCCCTTCACCTACTCAACAAGCATATATTAAATGCCTACTGTATTTAGTACACCTCATAAATCATTGGGGGGGGAGAGACACCAAGATGACTATATCATCCTTGTCTTTGAGGCATTTACAATGTGATGCTATAAATAAACACAAATATATTTATATAACTCTAAATATGATACAAATTAAAATACAGTAATGCATGAAAGGATGTAGTGCTATGAAATAAAGTGAAAAAACATTTGAGCTAGTCCTTGAAAGATGTCAAGCTGCTAAAAATAGGGCACAGGCTTATGAGCAAAGCATCTTAAACCCTGGGGAGATGGGGACAGAGGTCCAGAGACAAGAAAATGGAGATACTAGCCTTCATCAACTGTGGATGGGGGACCTTGGAGTCCAGTTTCATTAGAATATAGTAGGGAGGACTTGGGGGAAAATAGCTGAAAGTCTTTATCCAAGTGCCTAGAAGCAATGGATTACCAAGAGTCTAAGATAAAATTCAGATGCTGAGATGGAAGGAAACATTCATCTATTATGCTCCTGCTATGTACAGCACTATCCTAAGCGCTTCATGAATGTTTCTCTACAATAGGATGCAAGTGTTGTTATTATCCTCCTTTGTATAGTCGAGGAAACTGAAGGAGACAGAGGGAAGTTAAGTGACTGGACCAGTATCACACTAGTAAGTAAGTGTCTGAGGCTATATTTGAACTCAATTCTTCCTGACTCCAGGTCCAGGATTGTCTCCCCTGCTTGACCTAGCAGCTCTGGCAGAAGGCTGGCTTGGTTCTGTGCTGTTCAGCCAGTAAGTACCCAGAGAGTGACTGTTAGGCATTTCAGCCCCTATGGGACCCTCAGGCTCCTCCAGTAAAAGAGGCCCCTAGATGGGAAGAAAGGTGTCCAGGTTGAGCCTTTTTGATTGTTCTTCACACAACTGCTGGAGACATTTAAGCAGCTGCTTATGACTTGACAGTACGTGGCTTGTACCATCTGGCCTCCCAGGAGCAGAGCTTCAAACTCACAGCTCTCACCCAGATAGATGCCGATGTTGGGGATAAGCACTTGTAAACCACGTTGCATTTGTAAGCAATCACTTTATTTCCAACAAGGCAGTTCCCTGCATACTGAAGCATATTATTAGCAACAACTTGCAGGAGAAAAGTGGTCTGAAAGATGCTGCTAAGGACATAAATGATCAGAAAAAAACAAGGTGGCCTGGCAATGTATCAAGAATGGTATAAAGGACAGATGGATATTCCTCCAAAGATACAGACAAGAATCATGGAGGAATCAGTGGAGGAAATAACTTCACCAAAGGAATTGTGGATCTATAAAACTGTTTCCTCCAGAAGTAAACTAATTTTCAATCTGTTGAATTGTGTGGGAGAGGGAGAATGTCTTTTCCCCCAAGAGTTTGCTGTAGATTTCAAATTAATATAATGCCAAAATTTTTGCAGAGTTTTCTGGTCTTCACTTTTGCTGGCCTCATACTACAAGGCCATCCCAGAACATGAAAGAACTCTGTTGACACAAAAAGGAAAGAGCCCCAGCAGTTTCCTAATTAAAATGCCCTAGAGGCTCACACCATCCTCGGATTCTATGTCATCAGACAACCTTGTGGGTCAAACAAGGTCCTTTGGGTCCTTCAGTCACTATATTCCCTCAGATGAAACCAAGAAAGTTCACTGGGTAACCTCATAAGTCACCTCTCTGGTTCTAAGCTCCAAAAGGAGCAATGAATGTAATGTGCTCTTCTTTTAGCTAAAGTAAAAGATCAACAACTCTCTGCTGACCAAATGACTTTGCACTAGGGACAAGAATTCCTATCTTGTAAGGCCCATATACCTTAAACTAGAGGTTTCTTACTCTTCCTCCTCTCCTCCTCCACCCCTTGACTCAGACTCTCCAGATTTGGAAGCCCTGCCCAATGAAGAGAACTCATTGCTCCTATCATACTCCTCTCTCTCCTAGTAGTCACCTTTATCTACAATATGCTGTTCAAGTTTCAAAAATGACAGTCAGATAATCTGATAAATCATGGTATGAATGTGCTAATGGAGAAAACTGTAGGAACTCCTCAGGGTCCCCTTTCCATGTCCTACAAGCATTTTAACAAGGGCCTTCTGGAGACAAATGATTATAGTTATTTTCCCATAATCATACTAATCAGAATCATTTTAAAGAAATTTTTAAAGGAATAAACTTCTGTAGAAGGAGTTAGCATAAAAATCTTTCTAGAATCAATTGTACTCCATGAACACCCTCCTCTAGGGCCTCAGAGAGCCCAAAAGTGACCCTGCATTCTTGAAGGTCAGAGTGATGGAGCACAAACCCTTTATTTTCTGCTATACTGGAAAACCTTTCAATGTGGGCCTGTTATTGAAGAACCATCCTAGTTAAGGCAAGCCTTCCAGGGATGAAATATTTTTGGCAACAGCAATTCATGAAGACTATCTACTAAGGTATAAAAGGAGTTTGCTTATCAACACAGGAAATATCCATTCCCTCTAAGTTATTGAGCAGTCGTTTCAGTCATGTCCAACTCTTCATAATCCCATTCAGGGTTTTCTTGGCAAAGATACTGGAGCATGCAGCTAGGTGGTGCAGTGGATAGAACACTGACCCTGGAGTCAGGAGGACCTGAGTTCACATTCAGCCTCAGACACTTTCTAATTTACCTAGCTGTGTGACCTTGGGCAAGCCACTTAACCCCATTGCCTTGCCAAAAAATAAGAATGGCAAAGATACTAGAGTAGCTCACTGTTTCCTTCTCCTCCTTTTTCAAATGAAGAAACTGAGGCAAATAGGGATAAGTGACTTGCCCAGAGTCATACAACTAGTTAAGTATCTGAGACTGAATGTGAACTCAGGTCTTTCTGTCTCCAGATCTGAAGCTTTATCTATCTACCTAGCTGCTCTTACAATACATATGCATATACATATACATGAATACATATAGATACAAATATATAGATAAATATAAAGTGTCCCAAAATAGATAATGTTAATATGTAATTTTCTAAATTAATCTGCAGCCAGAGGGATCCCTTTGTGTTTGAGTTTGATGCTAGATCATCCCTAAGCTCCCTTGCATCATTAAAATTCTGATATCTAAGGACCATTGTCTAATACAGGCTGCCCCAAAGTGTTGGGGCATGGTTTAAAGTTGCACTAAGGAATAAAGAACCCCCTGTACTGAATCAGATTCTAAAGCTAACAGGGAGACATATTAGGTCCAGTGTCCTGTCATTCTAAATATAGACTGCATTCATCTGCAATTCAGTGAACATTTACTGATCACCTCTACTGTTCATGGGAGAGGGCAAGGGGATGAAGGAGACCTGAAACTTAAGAAGATACAGTTCCTCCTTGGAAAGGGTGTCAGTAGAGGTGAGTCTTTAGCAGGTTAATGATTAAGTTATATAATCCTGTACGATTTACAAAGTCCTTACCTTACAACAACCCTAGGTTGTAGGCAGCTGGTGGTACAGGAAGATTTGAGTTCAGATACTGCTCAGATGAGTTACCCTGGGAAATTCACTTCAACTCTGCTTGCCTGTGAAATGGGGACACCTACCTTACAGAGTTGTTGTATCAAATGAGATGATATTTGTAAGTATTTAATACATTAGAAGCAATGTAGAAATGTTACCTGGAGGACAAACAGGCTGAGAGAGGTAAAGGCCACACAGCTAGGTTTAAAAAGGACCTTAGAAATCATCAAGGCCCTCATTTTACAGATGGTATAATGGGCTCCCAAGAGGCTAAGCTTGAGAACTTCTGGTTAGAGGATCTCTAACCATTAGAGCTAAAGACCTTATTAAATGACCAGGACCATCTGCCCCAGGAAGCAAGGGTGGGGGGCGGGTATGACTGGAACAAAGGAAAATGGTGTAACTCCCAGGAAAGCAAATGTACTGAAAGACAGGAAGGCCAAAGGGAAATTTGTAGTTTTTTTTTTTTCTTCTTTAATTGTACAGAACCCTGTTTCTGGTTACTGGACAAACTTTCCTAAACCTCACTGTTATCTTTTACCACTACTGCCAACATGGAATTATCCAAGAACCAGATCTTTTGTTTAACCATTGGAAATGAAGCAAATTCTGTTTGCTGCTACTGAAACTAGACCAAAAAGACACTGGAGGCAGGCTTCAGACCTAGCCTCTGCCTGTGACGACCTGTGTGATCTTGAGTCTGTCACTTTATCTCTCCAGGCCTTGGTTCCCCCATTTCCACATTCTTAGTTCTCCTCATTGTATTACAGTAGCAGAATTCTCAAAAATGGGATCTGGGAACTTGTAGGGGATCTCTGAGACTGTTTTAGGGGATACAAGTTGTCAAAATCATTTTCAAAACAATACTAACATATCTTAAAATTCAAACCTGGTAGAACATCCATAGATATAACCCACTCTAAATGGGGGAACGGGATTCATCAATAATTTTTAAGGGTATAAAGAGGGTCTAAAACTAAAGTTTGAGAACTCCTGGATTAAAAGATCTCTAAGACTTTTTAAAAAATGGTCCCCAGCTCTAAAACCTATGGTTCTGCTTTTGATAAACAAACTACACTGAGACAAATACATCTTGCTAGAGGGACAGTGAACCCAGGAAAATCATATTATCTTGCCATCCCCATCATCTAAATCTCAGAACTTTAAAGGAGGAATGGATATTAATGAACATCTATTCTAATTCTCCCCATCTTACAGAAAAAAAAAACAGTCCCAAGGGAGATAAAATGACTTGCCCAAGGTCAACCAGCAAACTAGTGATAAAGGCAGGATTTGAAGGTGGGCATCATGATGCCAGACTAGAGCCCTCTCTCCTACCCTGAACTGTCTTCTGTGTTACAGTACTGCTATTGATAGGTGTAATGAAACTTAGAATTTAATAATTGCTAATTAGGCTGAAAAGATTCAGGACTTCATCACCTTCTACAGGAGCAGTTGGTGTTCTTTATCCAGGTGGAATCAACAAATGTCAATGATGACCTTGAAAAGGGTACAAAAATGGAAAAGAAAAAAAGGAAAAAATGGAAAATGGAGGCGATAGGGATAAGAGTAAAAGGCGTTTGGAAGATGATGACGGTGTTGGTTATGGGACAACTGTTTTGATCAAGCATTGCAATGGTGGGCAACTGTGTCCAATGGATTTTTGTTTCTCCCATTTAAAGCTATGTAGCCTAAATTCAAACAGTATCAGGTTGATGCTTTCCATACAGGATTTTCTGCAACTCAATAGTGCCTCCCTCTAGTCTTTGTTAAGTCTTTAAGCCCAGAATTTGGTATAACAGAACTGAAAGCCTCAAGACCTTTTTTTATATTGCCTGAGAGCTAGCTCCTTATTCTCCCCCTGCCTGAGTAGTCCCATGCCCTAGCCCTGATCATGGACTGGAGATAGTTCTTTCTTCCATGCTCCACCTCTCTTTAGATGACTGGTGCTGGTTGATGGTGTTCTAAATACAGGCCCACGGCCCCTTCCCCAAGCCCTCCCATACCCTGCCCTAAAGCCTGGCCCCTGCTCTTACTTTCCACCATTTGCTCTGGAAACAGTAATCCAATCGGCATCACCATTGCTCCTGGAAAGTGTGTGACAATCAGTGGCTCTAGGTTCCAACTCATCTCACAATCACTGGTGATTTCCTTTCCCTAGCCACCATTCATCTGTATGCATTGCCTCTATAAGAAGGCAGGGATCATTTCACGTTTGTATTTGAACATCCAGCACCTAACACAGGGACTGGTACAGAGCAGATGCTTAATAAATATTCTGCTTTCCTTCCTTTCCTTTCTTCCTTCCTCCCTTTTTTCTTTCCTTTCTCTCTTCCCTTTCTCTTTCTTTTCTCCTTTTTTCTTTTCTTTCTTCCTTCCTACTTTTCTTTCTTTCTCCTTGCCTTTATTTCTTTTTTTCCACTTTCTTCCTTCCTTCCTTGCTGTCTTTCTCCCTCTCCTAGTCCCCTTCTTTGTTTCTTTCCTTCCTTCATTTTCTCCTTCCCACTTCCCTCCCTCCTTCCTTTCATCCTTTCTTCTTTCTTCCTCTTCTCTCTCCTTCCTTCCTTCTTTCCTTTTCTCTCAGTTAAAATAGTTCCTTCTTTACAACTCTGCTGTATAGATTACATATTATCATCTCCATTTTACAGATAAGAAAATGAAGAGGCAGTGATTTGGCCAAGGTCACTTGGTTTATTCATAACTGATGGGGTACTAAACTCAGGCTTTATGATTTAAAGTCTACTTTTCTTCCCCAAACACTCCTCTGCTTTCCTGCTAAGTAACTCAATAAAGCGTGTCTTTGGAAAAGGTGTCTGCAATCAGCAAATATTATGAATTTTTAAATATTTTAGATAACCAGCCCTCAGCTGTGCCCAAAAGGCAGTTCACTCAAATCCACTTAATCTGAGTCTGTCAACAACATCCCCTCAGCAGTGAGAACTGGAATAGTGTTGATCTGCAGCCGGATAGGGACTCAAGGGCTGTGTTCTGTACAATGCTTAACACAGTTGGTGGAACACAAAATGAACTGCATGGGCAATGAATGCTGAAGGTTATTCAGGATAGCAAAATGTATACAAGATTTTGAAGGACTACAGAATTAAGTCTTCCTTAATGTTAAATGCAGAAAAAAAATGGTTTCATCCTCTATAAATATTTAAAATATGCCTCTTGAAATGCCCAAGGGAATCATTATTATTAGCAGGTGAGAAGGGGTGCTAGAGAGGAAAACAGGCAAGCACAAATTCCACTCAAGGTCATTAGGACTCCAAAAGACACAAACCCACCACAAAATCATTTCTGACAGGAACCAAATTGACACATTCACTGGAGCATCCATGGCCATGAGTCAAGTAAATGTCATTTTACCCCTCTAGACCTTTTCCACACCAAACTTCAAACAAAAAGTTAGAGACCTAGCTTGGAAAACTTGTCATGCATACAAGCCAGTGTTGCCAAAGTCAGAAAGCCACCAGGTAAACAATACATCTTATAATTATGCCAAATATTTAACTTCTCAGCAGATGATGGTACTTTGACTCTTAGGGGCAACAGCAGCCCAGAAGCACAGTGGTTAACAAATAATAAAGACCCTGGAGAAAACCCCAGACAGCTGGCTACCCTTTTGCATCTGCATATATATAACCTTCCATTAATAATTCAAGATAGGAAAGGAGTACTTGAAGCACCCCCACACCAGGGTCCTCTGTTGTTAGGTTGCTATTAAATTTTCTGAACATTTCTGATCATTTGAGAACTACTTCTGTGTTTTTGTTTTTAACAACTATACCTTCAATTAATTAACCCACCATTTCCCTAATTGACGGTAACCTCTTCAGAAGCCTAAATGCAGAGCCAGCACTACGATGTGACGCATTCCGCAATTCCCCTAAGACAAAATCCTCTCTCTGATGCAAGAGTTACTTAGCAACACAACCTAGCAACCTGGTAGGCAGGGACTAATCCCAGAGCGATAATCATAAGGTAATATCCAAAAGACATTTTTTAAGAGTGTGCCATCCAAAGATATAGAAAAATGACGCACCCTCCAAGCCAGTATTCTGCTTGTTGTACAATTTGAAATGGCTATCCAAGAGGGAGATGGTTCCTTTATTTGTTGTTCAGATGCCCAAAATTGGGATTATGTTGCTTTTTTCAATATCTAGAGATTAAAAAGTAACAAGGGAATCACCATTTGTGCCACCATTTGTGTATAAGGAGTTTTCAGTACTGTTCCCGAAGTGGAAAATGAACTGATAAATGGGGGAAAAAAAGAAAGAAAGAAAGAAAGAAAGAAAGAAAGAAAGAAAGAAAGAAAGAAAGAAAGAAAGAAAGAAAGAAAGAAAGAAAGAAAGAAAGAAAGAAAGAAAGAAAGAAAGAAGAAAAAATGCCACTATTTGTTCAGCAAGAGAAACTATGTCAGTCTCAGGGAGACAGCAAAGCTTGGGAGAAAGAAGGCTTAGTTACCACTGAAAGCAATTTCACCTCAGTTTCCTCATCTGTAAAATGGAATGATCTCTAAGGGCTGTTCCAGCTCTAAAATCCTGCAATCTCCTTGATTTCTGTCCTTGAGTTATATTTACACAAACTTTTCCCATGCATTCTCTGACTTCAGGGCACACCATGGCCCCAAAACTACTGCACTGTCACACAGCTGCTAAAATAAATTAATAGGCCTCATTATTTCCACAGATTCAGATCTACTTTAATACTTCAGAAAAAGTGATTTAATCAGTGGAGGAGGAGGAGGAGAAAGATGCCTTCTGCTACCAACACTGAGCTGAGCCTCTCCACATCTTGATCTACTATTTCCATAAGTAGCTAGGCCAAAAAAAAATCACCTGGTAATGAAGCTTCTGGTAACAGAATGAACCCCTCTAAACTTAGCTAAGCTGGTCCTCAGATGAGAGGCTTTCTATCTCTCAATGGTCCCATCCTCCCTGCCCTTCCACTGACTGAACCTGGCAGGGCTTGGGTTCTGTTGGCATTGTCTAGAAGAGCTCAAGGTCACCTTCCTGTCTCCATCAGCCATCAAGGCACTCAAGGCCACCTGGAGGGGAGAGAACACATGAAGCCCGTGTCAAACCACTAATCCTAAAGCATAAATGGCTCCATTTAGTAAAAAATCTGATGTGAGAAGAGTATAAAGATCTCAATCTGCTCTCTTACCCTCCTCTCTCATCACCATGAGAGGGAAGGTTTCCTATATTTATAAATGTTTCCAAGTAAAATTAGTCCCTTCAAGGTATCACTCTAAAATACCAGAGCCAAAATCTCAAGGCAGTAGTTGGGGGGAGGAAACCCCTCATCGGAATCAGAGTCAGGAAACCAGGGCACCCCACCGAGCCTTGTCACCAAGCAGCTGTGTGACTTGGGGCAAGTCACTTAATCACAAGTCATAAACCTTGGCCTCCTCGTCTGTCAACTGAATGAGATGATCTCTGCAGTTCCCACAGGGTCTAATGTTCTACAACAATGATCACTTCCTCAACCATTCCCTTTCACCCTCAGTTTAATAGCCACGTAGGTCTAGTTAAATGTAGAAACCCATAAAAAGATGCTTCCAATGTCATGGGATCTTTCTTCCCCCTGGCCTAAGTCTCCCTTTTATCCCCCCTCCCCCAAGTCATCAGGCTGCCCAACCCAATTAGGTCATCAGCTTAACTTGTTTAACAGTTCCAAAAACCTCTTTCAACTATGCCAGATATTTCCTTTTATAAGCAAAACGTCTTGTGCTTGAATCCCATTTACTGGTTGCATGATCTGGATCCCTGGAATATTTGTACTTACCCCATTTTCCAGGAATGTTTGTTAGAATCTGATAAGATGAAAAAGGGAAAACCCATTTTCTAATCCAAAGCATACTGTACAATTATAAATTCAGGCCACTGAATAAATGCATGTAGATTGAAGGCTGTCGGGCTTCTGAAGACAGAAAACGTAGTTAACATGAAATCAGGAGAAAAAAAAAGAAAGATAGGCTACACTGGCCTCACTTTTTAAACAATCTTTCAACAAATCCCAAGGGTATGAAAATATAAATCATTAAGGGTAAAAAGACAGCAAGGAAAGCTCAGTCTCCATGGTCCACTCTTTCCATTGACTCTCTGCTAGCAGAACCCAGGAAGAACCCTTACTAATCTGCAAATTTCTTGAGAAAAAAGACCTTTTATATTTCTGTTGTAATTCCTTTGAATAAAACAACACTAAAGGTAATATTCAGGAAGAAAATACTCTAGCAATATCAATGGAATCCATGGAGATTTCCCTGAGCTATACTCTTGAGGTCTTTGTTAGAAAAGGAAACCACCACCTTAAACACTTGAAGCTTACTAACTGTGTGACCCTGGGCAAGTCACTTAACCCCGACTACCTCATAAAACAAAAAAGAAGAAAGAAAAGCAAACCATTACCTATTCAAGAAAAAATGAAGTTATAACTAAGAAACAGCAAAGCCTTTTCCCAAAGAAGTATATTCCAAATTACTTTTCTATTCAGACATTTGATTTCCATTTTCCCTGTTACTCATGATTTACAAGGAAAAATGAACTTCTCAATTTCAAGTTACTGACCAATTAACTCACTCAATGTTGCTGCTTGCTGCCCCAATTCCTTTTCTTAAATTAACTTTTGTTTTAATCCCATTTTCTGCATGGGAAGATACTACCATGACTCATTAAAGAATACATTAATGAAATGAAATGTCCTTTTCTTTCTCCATGTCTATCCAACTATTATCTAATATCAGCTTTCTCCTGAATTATTTTATAACTTTTCTGTACAATTCTTTTGTCAATTAGCTACATGGTGCCCCTGAGCCACCTTTTCTGGGCTGCTGTGAAAAGAATTTGAAGATTTCTAAATTTTATTTATTATGATTTCCATTGCCAAAAGACACTGAAGACTTGCATAGTGGTTTAAGCCATCTGTAGTCTGTTTCCAAAGAGTGATGCAAAATAGATCATCTGACAAGGTAGAGAAGATGGGCTAGTCATGCATCACTGTTATCATGTCTCCTCAAGTAGATTGTAACCCCTGGAGAGCAAGGAATGGATCAGATTCTTCTTACACAGTGGCTTTCCCAGAGCAGATGCTCGGTAAATCATTGTGGACTTCATCAGACTATTGACACCTACCTTAAATCTCTCAGAAACGCCTTCTGTGATGCTGATTGTGAATTCAGCAATTTTGGGAGTACGGAATTTCCCTTTCTTTCGATCAGGCTCATATTCTGTTTTAGTTTTGACCACCACCTTATGAAAAAAAAAATAAGACATAAGCAAGATAGTAGTAATAATAAGATAAAAAAAATAGATGGAAAGGTATGAGGATAGGGACACATTCATAATTTTAATCATGAAATGAGGTGTTTGGGATTTAATTTCCTTTAGAGAATCAAGAGAATAAGAATACCAGCATCCTCTCTGAGCAAATGCTATTGGTTTTCCCAACTGTGAAAAATAGTCTATACACCTGCTTATCTATCATCCATCTATCTGTCTATCTTCCTAACTTTCTAATTTGTCTGTCTTTCTATCATCTATCTATCATCTACCTTTCTATCTATCTTAAAGACTCTTATCAAGTGGAATTGGCACATCAGGAAGACTTGAGTTCAAATCTATTCTCAGACTCCTGCTTTCAAGTCATTCAATATCTGTCTAACACTTCCCTCATCTGTAAAAATAAGGATAATAATATTACCTACCTCCCAGGGTGGTTGTGAGGATCTAATGAAATAATATTTGTAAAGTATTACATAAATTTGAGTTATTATTATATCCCTGGTATCTTAGATTCCTGGAATTTCAAAGCTGGGAGACACCTTAAAAACCCCTTAGTTTCTCCACCTCTCCTCCATCACCCCCCTTAATATTTCACATGGAGCACAAAAGGAATCTGAGGGTCAGATATGGTAAGTGGCCAAGCTGGTCTGTGGCAAAGTTAGTTAGAAAGCCTGGTCTGATTCCCAATCCACTAGACCTTCCTCTAAAAATCAGACTTACTGAACTAACAGTAAAACCATGCAAATAAAAATTACATTTTTCACCCAACTATCATTGTTCCCCTCACAAGATCCTTGAAATTCTGGTACTTGAGAGCTGCAGCAATGCTGACCTGGTGTATTCTAGCTTTTCCTACAAATTTCTGTCTGCATTAAAAAAAAAAAAGATTGAGAGTCATTTGAGTATGCAGTCAATTACCCTTGAACTAATGAGGACTTTCAGAGCAAACCACAAGGGCTCACAAGAATTAGCAAAGCACAATATGTCTATCTATACTCACACCAAGGGACTGACTTCTCTCCCATCCACTACTATAAACATTTCCTTTAACTCTAGCCTCCCCTATCCAATAGAGGCTCCAGGTGTTGAAAGCATGCTATTCCCCTAGATGACAGCAGGACAGTCCAAGGACAAGGGGAGAGTCTCTTGGTAGAGACATCCCTGGGGAACCAGAAGATCAGATGATCCTCCTGGGCCCTGCCCTTTGCCTTTGCCAGGACATTCCACCATTCCCACCCCCATCAGGTGACTCAAGGAGCTAGGTCAGAAAAAAGCAGACAAGGAAGCAAAATGAGAAAGCTCTGCCTATCTGGCAGAAAAAGAAAAAAACTAAAAAAAAAAAAGCTTGAGGCTCAAATACACACAGTTCAGCTCCAAAGCCAATCTGGTAGGAGACTTGAGTCTCAACTCTTAATCACTGAGCCTCCCTCTCTTACATATATATACATATATATATATGTATATATATGTATGTATATATATACATATATTTCATTTTAACCTGACTTCTCCTAGATGAAAATAGCTGGGCCTCAAATCCTTCAAGGATTGGTCAAGGTCCCCAGGGCACCTGCAGGACACCCAGCCTCTTGAGTAACATCACAGCACCCCAATGTCATATCTTAATAGTAGAAAAGACTCCATTGCCAAAGGCCAGGAAAAAGATAATTACTGCTTCTAGATAAAGAAGCACTGGGAATGGAAAGGAAGAACCAGATGGAGAAGATACTCTAGGGACATCATGAGCACTTGGCCCTCAGCTGGACTGGGGAGAGAAGGGGAGAGAGGGGAAAGGAGGAGCTTAGGAGGGGTAAGAAATGAGGAGCATCACTTCCTGGGAATCCCAATATTTTTCATGTTGGCACAAGCTAATCTTGTTCTAAATAACTTTGAGGTTGACATAAATCAACAAGACTGAAACCTCAAGATATTTTAAAGATAAAAGTCTTTAGAGAGACCCAAGATGAAGAAGATGCTGAGAAAAATCTCCTGATTAAAATTGGCCTGCCTTAGGTAGGTTGTTCCTCCTTTGGTTCTGAGCATCACAGCTGAGAAATGAAGAGGAATTAAGGCAATCTCAGCTCAGCCCCACAGGCAAAGGGAACTGCTCATTGTTTAAGTCTGGCACCTGGTCACCAGATGGTAGGCACCTGAGCACTGAAAAGGAGAACAGCTGATTGGAATGAAGGCCCTAAAAAGGCCCAGAGAGTTTCTGTTCTCACCACACAGTGCAGCAAAAAGCATCCCAATTTTGGAATCAGAAACCTTCCCTCTGACACCGACAACCTGTGGGGTCTTGGGCAAGTTGCCTAACCTCTCCAAGCCTCAGTTTCCTCATCTGTAAAATTCAGGGGTTGAACTACAAGATCCCTAAATTCCTTTCAAATCCGAGTCTATAATCAAAAAATGACACGTTCTGAGATCCAAGGTATCTCAGAAAGTCAAAAAATCACTGTGAAAAATACTTAATGACTGCTTACAGAATCAACAATCCATCTTTATTTTCAATGTAATTTAGCACACATTAGTTAGCAAGCACCTACTATGGGCAAGTCCCTGTGGTAGGCACTAAGTATATGAAAACAGATGCCCATAGCTCATATTCTTGGAGAGATGAATTGTCCTGGTTCTGGAGACAGAAGACCTGGGTTCAAGTCCTAACTCTTGCCATTTATTGCCCATACATTGTTAGGGAAATCCCTTCATATCTCATATTTCTAAAGTTGAAAATTTGAACTAGATAATTTCAAATCCCTTAAAAAAACAAACCATGATGCTATGATCCTATAACCTAACAAAGGGGTGTGGCGGGGGGAGATCATGTACATCAGAAAGGTCAAACATCCTGTGCAACCTGCACCAAATTAAAATGTAATTGGGAAATATTTAGCAAAATAAATAAAGACAAGATAATGTTAGAACATGTTTTTCTAAGTCAATATGTTCCTGGGAGAACCTTATATCCAGTTTAGTGGCCCCATTTTCCATTTCAATTTGACAGTACTGATATATACAATTACCAGGGAAAGTGAGCTAGAGAGGGTAGAGCAAAATATGGTGGCAAATTTGAAGATGTAGCTGAATATTCTAACTGCTGACAGCGTTCTCTGAAAGGGATTCCAAACACTGAATGGTCAGTTGGGAAGAAAAATATCAAAGCTCTTGTAGAGTTCATCAATTTTTAAGAAAGTATATTATGTTATCTCAAGGGATAAGTACACTATTATTCTTATGAGTGGAATGTAATGTGTCCACATCAAGAAGACTCCGCACATACTTCTCTTGCCCCCCAAATCCCTTTCATTAATTATATATATATATATATATATATATATATATATATATATATTACCCATCAGTTTTATATATAAAACTGATGGGTAATTCCTGAATAATACAATGTGAAAGAATTCAGAGCTCCCTGGCCTCAGAGACAAGAGCCTGGGTCCCCCTTATTAACTCTTACTGGGTAAATCAAGTCATCTCTTTGGACCTCTTTATCAGTATATTCATCAAAAAAAATGAGAAAATTGGACAGATGGCCTTTGAGTTTCTTTCAGTTACAAAATTACTTTCTTTAAATTTAATGTGAACTACTGGGGGACAAGAATTCTCCAAACTGCAAAACTAGAAAAGGCCCTAGAGATTCTTTTAGGCCAACCTAGAAAATGATTTGTAATAAAGACCCTATCTATCACAATGGTTTGCTGTGACCCAAGTGCCACAGAAACTGTAAACAGTTACATAAAAATGGGCTGCAGTCCTCCCTTGCATAACACAGCCCAAAGTCACATCATTTCACAAGAGCATCATCAATCCACAATGGGCCTCCCCTACCTCATTTTGATAATCCAAGAAAGCCCTGTGTGAGATACCATAAACAAGGCTATCAGTCCCAAAGGAACAATAAATAATAAATAAACAAAATGAGAGAATGGCAGAAAGGCACAGTATCAAGACATTGGTTTGAGGTTTTTTTAATGCATTTATGACTTTTCTGTGAAGGGACTTAGGTTGGGGGAATTACTATTTACTATATCTTTGTGTAAATGTTTATAATATTTTCCAAAGTACTTTTACAGTGAGCACTGTGGTACAGTGTCAGTCAGTTACTTTAATTTATCACCTACTATGGGCCAGGCAATATGCTGAGAACTGGGGGATATAAAGAATAGCAAAACAAAACAAAACAAAACAAAAAAAAACCCTCTAACTTCAATCTATTGGGAAAATTCACAATCTTAGCTTGGAGCCTAAAGTCATGACTTCCAGTCTTGCATCAAATTCTTATTATTATTATAGGCAAAGCCCCTAAGCTTTCTGAAACTCAGTGAGATAATTTATTCAAAAATTTCTTTGCAAATCTTAAAGTGCTATATAAATAGAAGTTTCCACCCTTATTGTCATTCTCAGGTCTTTTTTCCCCCTAGATGTAAAGACCTAGTCAATTCAGGTACTATGCAGAGAGCTATGAAGAAGATACAGCCCCGGGGGGAAGCTAGGTGGTGCAGTGCATAAAGTATAGACCCTGGAGTCAGGAGTACCTGGGTTCAAATCCGGTCTCAAGACGCTTAATAATTACCTAGCTGTGTGGCCTTGGCCAAGCCACTTAACCCCATTGCCTTGCAAAAACTTAAAAAGAAGAAGATACAGACCATGGTCTTGTGGAACTTAAAGTGTCGAATGAATAGTTATAAAAATACCAGAAGAGGGCCCCTAACCTGGAGGATGACTTTGAAGAAAAGCTGAAATGAGATGAAGCAATATTATAGAAATAGCTTCACTAAAATAGTGGTTCTTGTGGTTTGACTCAGGTGACTATGTGTGAGGCTCAAGCAAGGTCTCCGGATGTTCCATTGGGTTTTAATTCAGTAAGTAGTCAATAGTAAATACTAAATAGCAAATAGTAATTGTCTAGTGGTTGGCTGCATGAATAGAGAAGAAGGGCTGGATGGATATAAGAGATGTTGTGGAAATAAAATTGTCAAGGCTTTCTAAGTAATTGGATAATATGAAGAAGGCTGAGAATCCAAGTGACTGGTACCCTCAAAAGGAAGAGAAATTAAGAAAAAGGGTGGCTTTGGGGAGGGAAGAGGATCATATGTTCCGTTTTGGACGTACCGACTTGGATATCCGGATGCAACCCATGGGATCATAGATTTAGGTTTTAAAAGTTCCTTTGGACCAACCTCACTTTGTCAGCAAGGAATCACTGCGGGTTATGGGGGTGTCCTCCGCCCAGAAAGATTAAAGGATTTACACAAGGTCAGGAAGGTGATGAGTGCGAGTCAGAATCCCAACCCAGAGCAGCGTTTCTTTGGGAAGCCAGCCTGCTCTTAGGGAGTGTGATCAAATATGTTTTTATTCCCCCTATACTCTTGTAGCTACCCTGATGGGGTGGCTCCTGCTGCTGCTAATTCCCTCTTCTCTTTCCTTTAGCTTCTGCTAATCACTGGAATACACATTTTTTTGTCCTAAAAAAAATTAAAACCCAAGACCCCCAACTGGAACCCCAGAATTGCCTGTCTTCTCCATGGCTGCCCCCACCTCTGGCCGGCAGCTTGGGTCTCTCAGGGACACCTCCCAAGCGGGCTTTGTGTGCCGCCCCCGGCCCCGCGCGGCGCGGCCAGACAATGGGAGCTGTCCAGCACGGCCAGCCGCAGACCGGCCCGCCTCCCGCTCGCCACGGCTGCGGCTTCTGGGTCTCGGGGCGGCTGGGCCGGGCCCCCTTCTCGCGGGGCGCCCGGGGGGGGATGAGGGGCGCCGGGGTCTGGCTCGGGCGCGCCGGGGGGGCGCGGACCCACCTTGTCCGGAGGGGGGAACTGCAGCTGGTTGACGTCCAGGGGCGTCATCAGGGGGATGGTGTCGAAGCCGTCCTCCAGCAGCGGCTGCTTGGCGCCCTTCTCGGCGAAATTGTTCCCCAGCTTCACCATCCTTCCGAGAGCAGGGCCGGGCCTGGGGGCCGCGGAGCGCGGTCAGGCCGGGCCCGGGCGCCCCCCGCCCCGCTGCCGCCCCCCGCCCCCGGGAGGGGCCGCCCCCCAAAGCCGCCCCCCGCCCCCCGGGCCGGGCCCCTCCGCGCTCACCCCGAGGCTTTGGTGGGAGCTTGGCCGCGCGCGGCGAGGCGGAGGGGGCGCGGGCCCGGGCGGGCGCGAGGCGGCGGGGCCGGGGCCGGGGCCGGGGCCGGAGCCGGAGCCGGAGCCGGGGCCGGGGCCGGAGCGGGCGGCGGCGCTACTCCGCCCTGACGCAGCCTCAGTCCTCAGGGCGCAGAGCCGGAGGAGGCGGCACAAAGGAGGCCGGGCGGGAGGGGCGGCGCCGGGCAGGGAGGGGGCGCTCTGGCCCCGCCGCTCCCCCGGGGCCCGGGGGGCGGGGGCGCCTGCGCTCAGCCGCGGCCGCGGAGGGGGGCCCGGCCCGGCGGGGGGCCGCGCACCCCCAAGTCCGCTCCGCCGCCGCAGACACGCAGCGCGCCGGCCCCGGGGGCCCGAGGGCGGGAAGGGGCCCGGGCGGGGGGCTTCAGGCCTCACGGCTCCCCCGCCCCGGCGGCATCGCGCGCCCAGCGCCCGCCTGGAAGCCTGCCCGCTTTGTTGGGGGGCTGGCCGGGGGGCCGCGGCACGAGGAGCCCCCAGGAGCAGCCGCAGAGCCCCGGGAGAATGCCGCGGGCGAGCACCTTCCACGCACCCGGCCCGGGCCTCGGGGAGACACGCTTGCCACAGCTCTCCCCTAGAGTCCGCGCAGCCCAGTCCTGCGTGGAGCTGAGCCCGAGGCCAGCTGTGCCGTGCAGACCCGGGGGGCCCGCTCGCTCCAGGGTGTGGGCGCCCCCCTCACGCAGTCCGGACCACAGGGACAAAACCCACCCGCCCGTTCTTTGAAAAGTGCTTTCCACCGTGAGCACTCCCAGCCACCGGGCCCCGCTTCCTCCCTTGCCCCCTTGCCTACCCCATGATCCCATGACATTAAACTGCTGAGAATAGGTAGGCTGGCACACGTAGGGCACTGGAGTGACGGAATAGCGAATTACCTGGGACGCCGCAAGAGCAGTGGTTAGAGCACCAGAGCACTGGAGTCAGGAGGACCTGAGTTCAAGTGCGGCCTCAGACACTTCATAATGACCTAGCTGTGCGGCCTTGGGCAAGCCGCTTAACCCCATTGCCTTGCAAAAAAAAAAAAGAGTCGGAGGGGACTGACCCTCCTGAACAACACAACCACACAAGGTTAAATGACTCGCTTAGACTTATACCTCCAGTAGAGATCAGAGGCAAGAGTTCAACTTCCTGACTCCTAGGATGGCCCTTGATTCGCTGTGGCCCTCACATTGCCTCCGTAATACACGATTTGCTGTTGTTTGGTCCTTTTTTCAGTTGTGTTCAACTCCACAGGACCTCATTTGGGGTTTTCTTGGCAAAGATGCCCGAGTGATTTGACATTTTCTTCATTTTACAGGTGAGGAAACTGAGGCAAACAGGATTAATTAACTTGTCCAAGTGTCCAAGTCCACATGTGAACTCATCCTGAATTCTTATCTACTGTATAAATGTGATAAAATAGAAATGGTACAGAAGTGTTACGTGAAGCCTGAGGTCATTACTGCCAGGTCAGCCAAGGCGTTATGGAGGAGGTGGCTCTGGGGGGATGGTTTTAAAGACTGGAAAGAAGGAAGAGCTCAAGTCAGCCTTACCAGGCCAGGCTTTGGAGGAGGAGCAATGGACACCCCGGGGACCAGAGCCTCTGATAAGTTCTTAATTGTAAGGAAAGAGGGGCAGACAGCAGAGGTCAAGGGAGATGAAAGACTAACGCTAGAACTTTGCTTCACAGAGGGTTTAGCCCAAGGATCTTTTAATCTGGAGTGATCCTGAAACCCAAGACAACCTGCAGTATCCCCTCTGCTCTGGCCCAGCCACAGTCTTGATAATTTGATAGATGTCTGTATGTGAATATATGTGTGTGTGTGTGTATATATATATATATGGATGTCTCCATGTATATGCATCTATATTACATATAAATTACATATATACCTGATATAAAATATAAAATAAACATGTATATATGTGTATACATACACAGATATTTTCTGTTTGTGTTGTATTCCCCATTAGGATATGAATTCCTTTAGAATAGGCACTGTCTTATTTGGCTGTATTCTCATATAGCTCATATTCTCCTACTTTGTCCTTCCCCCAAACGATCCTTGGATGATTTGGTTCCATCCTTCACCATCATGGTCATCCTCACTGCTAGATGCACATCAACTTGTCTTCAAATCTAAAATATGCTACCTAAAACGTAACATTTCATATATGGTTCTAAGACTGTTGCTTCGTTCATTCAGGACTATTAAGAAATACCTGAAAAGGTTTTATGATTTCCTCAGCATGGGGAAAGCTGTCATGGCACTCTATCTAAGAACAACCTTTACTTTTAAGTTGTTAGGTCACACTATTAATTCAGATTTGACCTCTCACTTAAAAATATACACACTTCTTCCCATGACCAAGATGTTAACTTGTACTTCTGCAGTTGATTTTTGGAATCTAAATGAAAACCTTTAGATTAAATGTCATTGTGTTAGATTCCACTCATCTACCTTGTCAAGATTCTTTGGGAACCCATTCCAGTTTTCCAGTGCATTTTCTGTCTCAGCTTTGTACAAATTTGATAATCATGCCATCTCCCTCCATTTGATTCCCAGTCCCTCTTCATTTCTCAGAACAGGAACCTGTGGGACTTTGATGTTTGAGAAATGAGGATAAGTAAAGCATTTACATCAGTCTTTTCCACTTCTCTGAAAACAGATTTCCTGAGAGGATCTCCTGCCTCTCTACCAGCATCACTTTGCCTCTGCTCAGGATGCCAAATCTCCCAGTCAACAAACCATTGAATTCAGGATGATAAAGACCTGTAGTTTGGTTTGTAGATGCCATAGGCACTTGGTTTTCTTCTTGTTTGCACTTTTTCAGCTCCTTCTAAGGAGGGAAGAACAGAGAGACAGAAGGAGAGAGAGAGAGAGAGAGAGAGAGAGAGAGTCAGAATGTTGAAATGGAGCAGACATTGGACTAGAACTCAAGAGTCAAGATTTAATCCATTAAATCACTCTCTCTCTCTTCCCAGTGAACCACACTTCCTCCCTACTCTGGTCCCTGAGAGACGTCTCTAACAAGGAGCCAATATTCTACATCCAAATCCTCCCCCATTTTCCTGGACCCAACTCAGGGTCCTTTTATCATAGCTCTGTTCTCCCAACAGCCCATTTCTCTTCTTTGCAACCCAGGGAAGAGTGGTATAGATAGAGATCTTGTGTGTCTGACTTTCTGTGTCTATGTCAGGGAGTGATGGGTTGGGAACCTCCTCTTTTTGAAACAATTGAACTGTTGGAACTGTCTTTTGTCCCAGTGAAGTTATCAGCACTCCTCCCCTACTGTTATGCCCTATCGGCATCCACCACCATGACCTCTCTACTTCCTCTGTCACAAAACCCCCTCAACTATCCTCTACACCACCATGTCCCAACCCCTCAGGTACAATCATTTCTAGTTACAAGCTCCATGTCATCTAGAATATGTCCTAAAATAGGTGAGAATTGCAAGGAAGCACTCAGCTTCAAAGAACAGAAACATTTCCTAAGCATTGGTGCCATCCCAGTGTAGAATCTGGGGTTTCTGAAAGTAGCAGCTTTCCCTCTCTGGAGAGTTTTTAGTAGAGGCCACCTGGTCACTAGTCCAGGGACACTCTAAAATGGATTCTGGATCAGGTATGAGTTGGGCTAGGTGGCCTCTGGGTTCTCTTAAGCTTTAGGATTTTGAGATTCTCTTTTCCTAGAGTCCTGTTCCTATTAGGTAGTAGAGCCCCACCAGGGCTACTTACTTCCCATTGCTAATTGTTTGCTGAGTTGAGTTCCTTGTGTTATTTCAAAAGTATGGGAGTAGGGATAGGGTGGAGCTGGGAAATAGATGGGAGAACTTCTGCAATGTGGGATCCTGACACCAATTCTACACCCACTTGACCACCTTGCATCTAGAGACTCCTCCAAGGCTAGGCACAAATAAATATCTTGTATTAGGGAGGACAGTGTGAAGCAAACAAGACTAGCAGCTCATTTTGTAGTCTGGGTCAGACTTCAGTGGAAAAGGGCCACAGTCTGGACAGTCAGGTGTTGCAGTTGGATTGAACACTGGAAATGGGAAGACAGATCTTCATGAGTTCAAATCCAGCCTGGCACACTTACTAGTTGTGTGACCTTGGGCAAGTCAATTAACTTGGGATTTACTAATCTAATGCAAGTTATCAACGATCATAGGTCTTAGAGATGGAATGGACCTTGGGACAGAGAACAAAAAAATATCAAAGCTGTAAAAACTCCTATGGATAATCTATAATCAATGTCCTCCTTTCCCTTACCTCTATGGTCACCCCCATTATAGAGATGAAGAAGATTCAGCTCAAGAGAGTTCAGGTGATTTGTTCAGGATGACATAGCTATTAAATGGTGGTTCTGGGACTAGAACTCTGGCTTCCTAGTCCTCCCACCAGAATTTCCCATTATACTGTTCTGCATTTAGAAAGATGAGAGAGATAAAACAACTTCACTCCACTTCTCCCTGACCTTTCTCATAAACACTTAAATATTGCCTTTAGCCAGCTAAATGTTTCTAGCCTATTTCTAGTTCAAGCAATAACTTGTGTTAAATTATTTAACCAATAAATGATTAGAAAATAACTTTGCCAAAGTAAAGGCCCACAGACGTGCCAAACAGTTCTAACATTGATACCATCTATGTTCCACTTGGATTAATTACTGAATTAGGAAGCACAAATGGATGACTACAATTCATTCTTGGGTTTATGAAGCCTGGGTCCCTGAGAGAGTGTCACAACAGCACAGGATACCCCTGAGTGCATGGGAGATTGCACTGTAGGGAAGAGACCTGCATTGCAGACGAATGAGCCAGGTGACCTGATGGGTCTTTTCCATCTGTAATTTCTCTGATTTTGCATTTTAATCTCTGAGTTAGCTGAAGCATGTGTAAAATTAGTGTAGAGGCATTCGGCTCCCCATTGTCTATGCCTGACAGAAGGCTCTCCTGTGCCCTATTTATTTTAGGTATGACATGGATTTTATAATAATAATTCATAATCTCATCTGCAATGCAGTAAAGCCTCATTTATTGAGCAGCATGTGGGAACAAACTGTTCCCAATAAGAGAATTTTCTTGATAACTGAAGCTAAGGCCTTTAAGTACCAAACATTAAAATTTTAATGGAATCTTCATAAAAACTGATTATCCACTTTCCTGCCTTCTTAAACAAAGTAGACTGGACACAACATTTACACTGTTCTTGAAGGGTCATCATTATGAACATAAATGATTATATCATACAGCCCTAGAGATGTAGGACTATTTGCTGTGGTCCTAAATAGCCTCCATCTGATATGCTTTCCAGTTTTTTTTTTGCTTGCTTCTTAAGATTTTTTTTAGTCTGTTCTCTTGGTATCAATCTGTCAGATGTCACTTTTTACTAAATGTCAGCCTCTCACCATCCCTTTTCTAATTTGGTTTCTTTCAATCTGTTTTGGTCTAAGAAATCAGTATGGCAGGTTACAAACAGGTGATTCATTTCAATTCCAAGTGGGCATTATGTTCATGGTATGATAGAAGTACAAATGTACAAAAGTACAAAAGGAGGACATGGGAGGCCCTCTGCAATGAGAGGAATTGGATTCGAATTCTTCCTCTGTGATGTTCACTGCCTTCAAGAACATGCTTGCATGATATGAAACAAATCACTTAGCCTCTCTAGCCCTTACTCTGCTCATTGACAAAATGAGGTTGGACATGTGGCTCCTAAAGTCCCTTTCAGTACCTATGGACATAACTTTTGTCTTCGTGATACTTAATGGTGGAGAGGGGAATTGTCATAACTAACACAAATTAATACATAAGGCTGGTTGGTTCAAAGTAACCAGCATCTCCCTCTTCTACAGAAAATGACTAATAAAATAAGATTTTAAAAAGACTAGACAAAATATAGAATAAAAACAGAGGAAAATTCTCTGAATTTAGAAGACAACTTTGAGGAGCTGTATCAGATGGTCCCCAGAATATAGGTCAAGGGATAAAGACTGGACGACCTAAGTAGTTCTGTAACTAAAGAGTGGGACTTGAAGTCATGACAACTTGACTTCAGTCCTATTTTGGACACTATTATCTGTGTGACTCCAAGTAAATCACTTAACTTTTCTCACTCTACATCTTCCTATCTGCAAAATGGGATTAACGATTGTACCTTCCTTTCAAGGTTATTGTGATAACTAAATGAAATAATATAGTTGAAATGTTTTGTGAACCTTAAAATTCCATATAAATGTTAACTATTTATTCATCTTTCATTTTATACTGACATTCAGATATTTCTTTTAAAGCCCCAAGCAACAAGCTTCTAATAGGAAACAAAATATTTTTCTAATAAAATTTATGTGCAATTGGAGTCTGAGTCAATGTAAATGAGCTCTTTTCTTCTCTCTTTACTTCATATGGAAGGAGATGAGATTTATAAATGATACAGCTAATTGTGTTTTTCTACAAGATTAATTTTATTGTCACATTATCTACTGCTTCTGAATCTATTCAAGGATGGATTATCACATTGCTCTCATCTCTTTAGTGATCATTAATTATCAGGTCACCTTTTAGCCAGAAGCACCTGAGGTTTGGGACAGATACATAGCATGTCAGACCTTAGAGATCATCTAGGCCAATCCCCTTCATTTTATAGATAAGAAAACTAAGTCCTAGAATGATTAAGGAATTCACCTAGAGTCACTAGGCTGGATTCTTGGTTCTTTATCCAGTTTTCTCTTTACTACACTTCAGTGGGGTGGGTGATTCTTTAACATTTACTCCTTCCTGACAAAAGTATACCATTATTTTATTTTTTAATTTATTTCTAATTTAAAAATACTTTTTTGATGCCTTTTGTTTTTATATATTACAGTCCTTTCTGGATATTAATCCTGTATCTCATCATCCACTCAATCCTTTCTTGTAATAAAGAAAACACTTAAGCAAAACCAATTAATAGTGATGATGGCTGACAGTGCCTACACCATGGCAAAACAGTAATTCCCCTCCTTTATCCCAAAAAGTGAAGGCAAGTATGAGTCCAGCAGATACAGTGCCAGGCCTGGGGTCAGGAATACTCATCTTTATAAGTTCAGATTCATCCTCAGATGCCTAAAAACAGTCTGATCTGAGCATTTAATCCTGCTTGCCTAAGTTTCCTCATCTGCAAAATGGGCTGGAGAAGGAAATGACAAATCACTCCAGTATCTTTGCCAAGAAAACCCCAAATGGAGTCACAGAGTTGGGCATGACTGAAACAACAAATATGTGTGTGTGTGTGTGTATAAATTTTGTATTTTATATACATCCAAAACCACACATATGTATATGTGTATGTATACAAAATACAAAATGTCTGTGTATACAAAATATATATATATATATATATATATATATATATATAATATATATGAAGCAGATACAAGAGCAAAGCAATGCTTTGGATGGGAACATACATGAGGAAAGACCTCATACAAAGGGTGGTGCTGACCTTAGTCTTGAGAGACACCAAGGACAATATTTAAACTAAACTCTGTATTGACCCCAAGCACAATTTTTCATACAAAGAAGGCTCCAAATAATTGTTTATTGAATTTGTCCCAAATTGTATTTTTCATTATTTAGTAATAGGCCATTTTCATTGATTTAGTAATAGCTGAAAATGTTAATTTCATAGACTCATAGCATTAAAGGGGCCCCAGAAGATTATATAGCCCAATCTCCTTTTTATAATATCTTCCACAAATTATCTTCCAATTTTGATTAAAAGGATGGGTAAGTCACTACTTTCCCTGGCAGGCAATTATATTTTCAAACACCTTTCTTCTACTTAGAGAAAAAACTTCACGTTTCCAAGGTCTAAAAGATAAATCAAATTGAAAACATCCCAATAATATTCTTTTAATATATTTGCATTGATTTATTCTTCATGTTTGTTTATTAATCTACTTTCTAAAGTCTAATCCTTTTGAGTTGATAAATGATTTGGGGATGATGGGAGTCACAGATGTAATCATGGAATGAGAGACAGATACCATCATGACAAGTGTATTTTAGCTGGGTATTATTTTAGTTTTACAGATATTAAGTGGCAATATTCAGTTGTCATCAGCGGGTGGCTGAAGGCTGTAGGATGAGAGACTTCGAAAGACTTATGAGGCTTGAGTGTTTCCCAATGTTCTGCCATCCATCACTGCTGATAGCTTCATTGAATTCTTCCAAGTCCATGAAGTGATAAGTTAGACAATTTCTGAGAGCTGAATTTCTGAGAAGTGAGAGCAGTGTCACTTGAACATGACTATTATTTCTCCTACAGTCATGGAAACTGGGCTTTGAGAGTTGATCATTTAAATAGAAATATTTCCCATTTTTCTGTTCCCCAAGAATCCTCTCCAGAGCTTAGAAGAGATATTTTGTTCACCCTGGGCAAGGGCTAAAAATTGTATCATCTGCTATATCATCACTTAACCTGGGTAGGCTTCAGTTTCCTCATCTATAAAAGAAAAAAGACGGGATTCAATGATCTTTAGGGTCTTCCTATTTATAACTCATCATCCTACAATAGCTCTCTATGTACCAATGGAATTTTCTGGCACTAAAAATATATACATTTACAAAGTCACATCTAAAAACTTCCCTTGGTGTATCTTTATCCCCTACTCTTAGACTGCAATCTTCGATAGCCTATTTTTCCAGATTTCTTCCTATCATTAGTGACTCTGACTTGTTTATGCAATTTTCTCATATTGCCACTGCTATCCTTCCCACCCTCAGTCTTGAGATTGTTGTCCATGAATGCCTGAGCCCACCTGATTTCATTAGTCCTCTAGAATTTATCACATGGTCTAAGTCTATAATACATTAATTTGCACTTGTTAATTTGATGTTCCTTAAAAATGTTGTTCAGCTGTATCTCTCCACTCCAACCAGCCTCATCTACTCACAGCCTCTGAATGACAAGAATAATTCTCACACAACAGCCCTTTCCTCCCCTTATTTCATTTGATTCTCATCTAGAATCCCATGACGTAGGTTGTTCACACATTATTACAAATGAGAGAACTGAACTTCAGAGATGGCAAATGATTTAGCCAAGGTCACACCTCTAATAAGCAACAGAAGCAGCCTTCCTAATTTCTAATCTTGCAATTCAAGTGTTCTTTCCACTATAAGACACTGAATGTCACCTCTTATTTTGATTTATCTGTAACGTTGCCATCTTCATTCTTTATCTAAATCATACCAGTCTTATAGAGCTCAACTCAAATCTCAATGTCTTCCATATTTCTCAACTGAAATGATCTCTCCCTGTATTGTATCTCAAAGCCCCGTTGCCTCATATTATTAGTATTTACTGCTTTTCATTGTTAATTATCTTTTTTTTCAGTCTTGTAAACTTAGTAACTAATCATTAAAAAAAAAAAACTTTAGTTCATTAAAAGCACACCTCCCAGTTCACCTGAAAGCTTCAAACCCTTCTTCATGTGGCTCTCAGCCACCAACCCAATGCTCTTCTCCCAGGATCTGTGCTCCCCCAGTGACCAAGTTACCATCCAGATTCATTGTCAGACAAGTTGCTTGCTCCCTCTCGCCAAGTGAATGCATCTGTAATTAATCTGTCCTCTGAGCCATTCATCGCCTCAGGTAAAAAATAGTCCTAGTGATGGCTCTGACAGATCTGGACAACTTCTCTTTATCTGGCTCCCCAATTTTTGTTTTTCCTGAGTCTCTGGGAGACACATTGTCAACACTTTCTACTTCAATTTTTTTATTGGACAACTCCCTCAGGAAGTAGGTGGTGGGTGGTACATGATATAGGTGGTTAGGTGGTACAATGGAGAGAGCACCTAGGTTGGAGTCAGGAAGACTCATCTTCATGAGTTCAAATCTGATCTTACTGTGATACTTACTGTGTGACCCTGAGCAAGTCACTTAGTTTCCTCATTTGTGAAATGAGCTGGAGCAGGAAATGGCAAATCACTGCAGGAACTTTACCAGCAAAACCTCAAACAGGATCACAAAGAATCGGTCATGACTGAAAAATACCTGAATTGTATCATTCTATCCTCTAGCCCTCCAATCAGAGGGAAGAGGTAACTTAAGATATTGAGATATCAAAGTCAAGTCAGTCTGCAACTTGATGAAAAGGCTAATTCTTTTATACCAAACCACTGATGGAAAATGAATAGGTAAAGGTCATCAATACAGGACAAACTAAGACAATTCCATTACTGAGGAGTATAATGAAGATCCAGAACAACGGTGACATGCACACACACACACACACACACAAATGATAAATGAGGTATGAATATATGAATTAATAAATAACAGAATCATAGATTTAGAGTAGGAAGAGATCCTAGAGTTAGGCAAAACAGCCTTCCTTAAAATAGAGACAAAGCAACAAAGGGTCTGAAAGGTTGAATGACTTTTCCAAAGTCATGTGTCAGTAAATAATGTCAATATTTGAACCCAAGTCTTCTGATTCCCACTCCAGGGTTTCCCAGTCCACCTCAAGCATTTCAATGGACACTTGCCCACCCTGGCAAGGGGAGACAAAGCTTAAGAGATGAAGCCCCCTTCCGTCAGTCCCTCCTCAAATCCACCGAGTCATTTGATAAAAGATCTTGATCTTTGGTCTGGTTCTGCTGAGAGGTGGGCTCACATGTGGCTCTCCAAGTGAAGAATTCAGCTGCCTCCTCTGGCTCCAGGGGATGCTGTGTGGGTAGTGGCATCTTCATAAGTCTAAAGCAATCAAATCCTGGGAATAAAGACACTGCTCATTCAAAGAACTGTCCAAACTAACTTAAGGAATGTAAAGATGGTATCTGAGGAGAGTCCAAAGGAAAAAAAATGACAAAAGGTGGCTTGGGAAAATAACACCTTGAAAGAAATCTAAGCTATTTAGTTCAAAGAGGACATGTCTGCAAGTGACTTAATAACTGTCTTCAAATATTTGAAGATTTATTATTCATTGAAGAATGGCAACTGCAGAACCAAGAGAATATTGTACACATTAACAGCAACAGCGTGATTTGATCAACCTTGATGAATGTAGCTCCTCTCAGCATTTCAGAGAGCTAGACAATCCTGGGAGACTGGCTATGAACAATGTTATTCACATCCAGAGAAAGGAAAACAAAATGAAAGAAAAACAAAACAAATCAAAACCAAAAAAAAAAACACCACACTACATTCACTTTTTTAAAATTTCTAATATTTTTTCCTTTCCTATCTCACAGTTTTCTTTCTTTTCCCTTAGTCCTAATTCTTCATACAGAAAATGACTACTCTGTAAATATGATATATATATATATATATATATATATATATATATATATACACATTGAGGGGAGGGAAGTGAATTGGGAGGGTGGAAGGAAATTGTGAAACTTATAAATATGCATATGCATGATTCATGGATGAATGTTGAAAAAGTTTCATAACAGGTCATAGGAAAAAATATTAATTGAGGAAAAACAAGAAAACTATGGACACTGAAGAATTTGTTTTCAGAATGGTTTCTAATTGATGTATAAATGAAATATGAAAATAAATTCTTTCAGTTATAAAAAAAAGAAAAAGAATAGCAAATGTTCTTTTATATCTTCACCGAGGCCAAGGAAAAGTTTGGCAAAGAGGAAGCAGGAAGATTGGAATTTAAAAGAGAGTGACAGAGAGATAAAAACAGAGACAGAGACAGAGAAAGAGAGAGAGAGAGAGAGAGAGAGAGAGAGAGAGAGAGAGAGAGAGAGACAGAAGCAGAATGTTGAAATGAAGAGGACATTGGTCTAGAAATCAAGAGACTTAGTATTTAATCTATTATATCACTTATGAGTGGGTGATCCTTAAACTCTCTGGACCTCAGGCTCCTTATTTACTTTACAAGGTTGATATAAGGAAAGTATTTTGTACATATTCATTAATGGCCTAAACAAGTATGAGTTATTGTGATGTTCCTAAAGCTCCATGAAGTTCTAAAAATCTGTAATTTTAGGTGGAAGAAGTGGGTACAAGTGAGCCTAAGCAATGGTGAGTGTGATAGCATATATAGTAATATAGATCAGCCAGGTGGTTCAGGTAATAGAGTTCAGGACCTGGAGTCAGAAAGACTCATCTTCCTGAGTTCAAATCTGGCCTCTGGCACTTGCTAGTGTGTGACCCTCTTTACCTCAGTTTCCTCATCTGTCAAATAAGTGAGAGAAGGAAATGGCAAATCACCATATTATCTCTTCCAAGAAAACCCCAAAAGGGGTCATAAAGAGTCAGACATGACTGAAAACCACAACATAGTTGAAAAGAAGACTAGAATTTGACTCTAGAGACCTGAGTTCAGATCTTACCTCTGATAACTTCGATATGGCAACTCATATAATCTGTAAAATTGGGTAATAAAAACAATGATGTTATAAAACTCAAATGAGATAAAATGTAGGCAAAGCATTTTCAAACCTTAAATGTAATATAATTTCTATTATTATTATTATTATTATTATTATTATTATTATTATTATTATTGTAGTTGGAGTCACCAGGGGCCTTTGTAAAACCTCTGTCCATAGAGATAGGTTAAACAGAGGGTAGATTCTCCATATTAATGTGATGAGTGAATTATGGACTATCCTGAATGCTCAGGGTCTATAGAACTGCCCTAAGATTCCATCATTTGTTCATTTCATCATGGGAAGTCCTGGAAAATGGAAAGATAGATGAGGTGAAAGGAATTTAACCTTTTCTTCATGACTCTAACTAGGATGTCTTTCCCCTGCACTCTTCTCATCAACCAGAAGGAAATTCAATTTATGGGAATGTGCTAGATTTATGTAAATCTAATTATCTGGTTCACTGGAGGTAAACTGACTAATCTTTTTGATTCACTTTTTTTTTGTTGTCCTATAGTTTCCTAAAATATGATGAAAAAGAAGAGAAAAAAGTAACAGCTCACACTTATACACATTCATACAGGTTAGCAAAGTATTTTTCTTTCATTGTGAAGTAGTTTTGTTACTTAGACTATTCTTATTGTTAGGAAGCATACTTGTGCTTCTTTTTCATAAAAGAATACACACAAAAGGGGAAACAATTTCATTAATATTAAATTCTGTTGAGATTTTACTATCCCTTGGTGGGAGGATTTAGATATATATATGAAAGCCCTAGGTGTGTGTGTAAATAAGAGAGGAGGAAAGAAACAGAAAGAGAGAGAGAGAGAGAGAGAGAGAGAGAGAGAGGATGAAAAGAAGCAGCACAGTGCTAAGATACAAAGAGATCTGTTAGGAGGAGAAGCAAAACATCTGGAAAGTTTCAGCCTCAAGTCAAATGTAAAAGTCCAATGGTCCTTATAGTATAACAGCAAAAGAGGTAACATTTATTTAATGTCAGATCTACTGAGAAAAATCAGATCAGTTTCTGATGCTGAACAATTTATCATTAGGCTAGAAGGACTGCTATTCTAGACTCTTGAATTCAGAGTCTTTGGTCATCTCCATCAGGTTCTGAGGGGAGAGGGCAGTCAAGTTGGTCATGGCGGTGGACCTGCTCACCTCCTATCTCTCCCTCAAGATGCCGTCTGATTCGGCTAGGCTGGGTAGCCTTCCCTGTGCATGGTGGTTGGTCAATGAGGATGGGTGAGTCTTTCTCCACTGAAGTCACCTCCCCAGATGATATCTGTGAAGTTAAGACTGAAAGAGAAAACAAACATGAAGAAGGGTAAAGAGAGAGAGAGAGAGAGAGAGAGAGAGAGAGAGAGAGAGAGAGAGAGAGAGAGAGATATGGAGGAAGCTCTAGAAGAAAGATTTTTTTTTAAAGTTAGAAGCTAGGGGGTGGCTGGGTGGCACAGTGGATAAAGCACCGGCCCTGGAGTCAGGAGTACCTGGGTTCAAATCCGATCTCAGATACTTAATAATTACCTAGCTGTGTGGCCTTGGGCAAGCCACTTAACCCCATTTGCCTTGCAAAAACCTAAAAAAAAAACAAAACAAACTTAGAAGATAGAACTTTGATTATTTGCCTTTATTTTTCCTACTGGGATATAATATTAAATGCTATACTTTTATTTAATTTGTAAATATGCCCAGTGGCTAGCTACATAATTATCTAGTCCTAGGATAGTCTCATTGTATGCCAACAGTGTGATTTGTTAGTGAAAAAATGCTAATGCAATCTGAAGATCTATTAGAGGTAGCCAGGTGGTGCAGTGAATAGAGTGTGGTACCTGGAATCAGGAGGGCCTGAGTTCAAATCCAGCCTTGAAAACAAATGGTGTGACTCTCTGGGTAAAGTCACTTAACCCTGTTTGCCTCAGATTCCATAATCTCTAAAATGAATTGGAGAAGGAAATGGCAAACTACTCACTATCTTTGCCAAGAAACATCCCCACCAGGTCTGTAACATAAAAGGATATCAGTCCTCCCAAATCTCAGTTTTGATTGTCAACAGATTTTAGTTTTTCTGTCTGGAGAGCTAAATGTAAGCACTAGGTCCAATGATCAACAGATCTAGAAATTCTTGAAAAGATGAATTGCTTTACTTTTGACATTCTTGTTATAAATCAAACCAGAGGAAAGAAGGAAATTGTAGCTGAATTCAGGGATGATCCACAGGTACTCTTTTGAGAAGCAAAGAATGGAGTTGGCAAGATGAGTTGGGGTTTTTTTTTTTTTAGTTTTTTGCAAGGCAGTGGGGTTAAGTGGCTTGCCCAAGGTCACACAGCTAGGTAACTATTAAGTGTCTGAGGTCACATTTGAACTCAGGTCCTCCTGACTCCAGGGCCGGTGCTTTATCCACTGTGCCACCTAGCCACCCCTATGACTATTTTCTTAAAAAAGAAAATAGGGAAGGATTGACCATAGTGAGGACCAAATAACATCATGAAGAATAAAACTGACTGTATTTTAACAGGAAAAGACATTTTTCACATGGAAGTTCAATGAAAATTGAACAAAGTTGAACAAAAATTTCAAAAGAATAATAATAAATAAAAAAAACAAAACATGGCGACTTACCTGAGAGCTGGCATAACAAAGCTATCTTCCTTATTCTTGGAATGTCTTCTCTTTACCTCTCTCCCTGTTGTTGTTCAGTCATTTTTTAGTTGTATCCAACCATTCATGATCCCATTTGTGACTTTCATGGCAAAGATACTGGAATAGTTTGCCATTTCCTTCATTTTGACATTGAGTCTTCCTGACTTCCAGGCAGGGTACTCCATCCACTGCATCAGCTAGATGCTCCCTGACATCTTGCCTATTCCTTAAAACCCAATTTAAACATTTGCAATCAGTGGGACCATTTGTGGTGATTGGCAGCAAAAGAATAAATTCAATTTGATTTTCCTGCGTCATTTATTTTGCTATTCTATCCTAATTAGAAGAATTATATCTGATTTATGATTACTGTCTGATCTTTTGAAAATGCATTGGATGAGGGCTTGCCCAATACACTTCCAATTGAATCTGGAAAAAAGGTTCCAGAGTTGTAGGACTTGTTATAACACTGAGAATCTCTCTGGGCACAGAAGAAAAGAGGAAAACTTTCAAAAACCATACATGATAAAGTCCTAACTTGTGTATTAGGACTTGAGTATGAGGACCTGAAGGAAAGCAGGGAAGTTAAGAGGGTGATGATGATGATGATGATGATGATGATGATGATGATGATGGGGAGCTGTCCAGGTTTAGATGATGGCCAGATCTGGGGGGAGAGTTAAGAAATCCTCCCCTTACCAACCCCTCTAAGACTCTTCATCATTCAATGCCCAGTGTCTGGAATTCCACCATTAAATATTCATTCCTTCTTTTTTCATATCATCCTCTTGGGGGAACCTCTTAATTTGTCCATTTTTAACTAGGTCCCCTCTTCACCTACTCTTCTATTAATCTCTGAAATCATTAGCACCTTTTTGAATTGATAGCTCTCCTTTCTGAGGGGAGGAGTCTAATTGAACAAGGGACCCCCAAGGTCTCTAAAAGCTGAATTGTGGGAAATGTTTGTATGGGTAGAGGGATTGTCAAAGCCCAAAGTGTCCCAACTAGAGTCTTACTTTGACTCAACTAATGTTAATAATGGTTTCATATCATTTTCTGGACCAAGGGTGTTGAACACAGATATAACTGGGACTACTGAACCATATGGATCCTGGTGGCCACATATCAGCTTAAAAAAATCCCATGTTAATTAACATTATCTATGTTTTATTGCATTTTTACTTATTTTGTTGAATATTTCCCAATTACATTTTAATCTGGTTTGGACCACACTTGGGAGTGTTGTGGGCTTTATGTGACCTGCCATGTGTTTGCCATCTCTGCTTTGGATCAACATACTTAGAAGAGGAATAGGCTATTTTTCCATTCAATTCTATTAAGTGTTTCCTATTATCTATATGGCACTGATGAGAAGTACAAAGATAACAATGGTAGCTAGAGTCGGCATTTATGTAGTATTCTATAAAGTTTATAAAGTTATGATGGTTATCTTTTGTGATCCATATATGAGATACCACAGACTGAGATTCCTCACTAATGATGAAGCATATTGCATGCCTACAGAGAAAAGAACTGCTATTGCTTGAATTCAGATTGAAGCATGTTGTTTTTCATTTTCATTCTTTTTCTTTTATTTGAATCTCCTTATACAAAATGACCACTATGGAAATATTTTTCATGATTGTACATGTATAATCTCTGTCTGATTGCTTACCAACTCAGGGAAGGGAAAGAGGAGAGAGAGGGAGGGGGGGAGAGAATTTGAAATTAAAAAATAAAAACAAAACAACAACAAATGCTAATTTTTTAAAATTTGTAATTGGGGGAAAATTTATATATGTATGTGTATATATATATGTATATATATATACACTCATATATAATAAGATTGCCATCTATTTACTCTTGTTTATAGCTAGTTACTTAAATATTTCTCCCATTAGAATGCACACTTCTTGAGGGAAGAAACTATTTCTTCTCTTCCTTGTATCTCCAATGCATAGTAAGCACTTAATAAATTCTTGCTTCCTGATGGAGGGATAGCCACAACTGTAAGATAACAGTACCACTGAAACGCAGAGATTGTCTCAGCCATCACAGGTAGTACAGAAGTATTTTCCTCATTTTTCAAATAAGTAACATGGTTCAGAAAGGAAAGCAGCTCCCCTAGGGTCACACAGCAAGCCATTGGCAAAGTAGGGACTTTAAAAATGGGACAGGGGACTTGAAGATGGATGTCCAGACCCGAAATACAGTAAATGATCTTTTTAGATTCTATGGTATTGACTCTTAGATCCAGTCCTTGACCTTGAAGAGATCTAAAACTAAAACTTAGAAATAAATTGCCTGGTGAAAGGAGAGTTTTCAGGGATGGCAAATCCCTCAATTTTAAAAAATTGTAAGTCAGAAAATATTTTTTAAATGTGATAATGAATTAGGACTGAGATGATTTTTCTCCAAAATATAGGAAAGGGATGCAATTCTTCATATGCTGAATGATTGTATTATTGGAAACTCATTCTGCAGGAAAGTCCCATTTCTGAGTATCATATTAAAAAAGCAGAGGAAAATAGATGAACTGTAGCATTATGATAAAGAATGAATGGCAAGTGTAATAATTCCCAAAGCAGTAAGAAAAGAGATTTTTACAAGATTTCATTGGGGAGTTTGGGAATTGAAAGACATAATCTGCCAACAAAAAGTGAGCTGAGATAGGACCAGAGAAATTGTTTTTTATGTGATACCCATGTCAGCAGCTTGAAGATGCTTAACAACCAACAGGATGCTTATTGCTCGTGAAATGCCATTTTACCCATGACAGACTCGGAGGCTTTGTCTTCTGGAATGGAATCAGCATTTGTTAAAGGTCCAAAGTAGTAGGAACATGGGGAATGGGGTGGGGTGGGGGCTCTGTCCGATTTCAAAGCTACCACTCACCACCCCTGTGAATTTGGGTGAGGCTCTTCCCAAATCTAGGAGAGCGTTTCCTCATTAACACAGTGAAAGGGTTGGGATCAGGGACACTGACATCTAAGGAGCGAAGGGTGGTGACTACACCGAAGGACTTCTGATCGGGAGACCTGAGTTCAAATTTTACCTCAGCAGCTTATTAGCTGTGTGATCCTTGGCAAGTCAGCTAACCCTTTCCTAGTCTTTGTGTCTTCATCTATAAAAAGGGAATAACAAAACAAACCTACCTTGTATTTTTGTTGCGAGGATCACATTGATATAAATGCTAGTAATTATTATCATCATCACCATTAAAGTTACATTCAGTTTTGAAATGTTGATACTTTGAAATGTAATCCGTAAGCAGAAAGCCTAATTTGGTAGAAATTCACTGTGTTAAGTACTTAACAAATATTACCTCATTTGATCCTCACAACAATCCTGTGAGGTAAACTCAATTATAATCCTCATTTACAGAGGAGGAAACTGAGGTAGACAGAGGTTAAATGACTTGCTCGGGGTCACACTAAGTATTAAGACTAGATTTGAACTCAGGTCTTCCTGACTCTAGATCCAGTACTTTGTCTATCCACTGTGCCTAGCTCACCCTAGCTATCATGTCTCTCTATATTTTAGATTGAAGCTGGGAGCAGGGGTGAGGAGGGGAGGAAGAGTATAGCGGGAATTCTTGCCAAGAGAGATACCAGAAATGTGTAAAATCCCGAGGACAGTAGCAAGAGATATATAGTTCTGAGTAGAGATAAAAAATTAGATTGTAAGCTCCCTGAGGGCAGGGACATAGTAAAGCTTGGCATAATAGACACTTAATAAATGTTTTCTGGTTGACTAAATGGAATTAATCACAAGCATTAATTAAGAGCCTACTAAATGCTGGGCAAGGGTTACAACCCAATCACTGTTCAGTCATCAGATTTCGTCAGAGCTGGGGCCACCTCACCTCACCTCACCTTACCATTATCACCCAGAAGATTCACCAGCCATGCTGGTCTCCTCCCAACAGCGGAGAGCTCCTCCATTTGGGAGGTGCTTCATTCTGAGGAGTGGCACAGACCTGTCACTCTTCATTCCTCTTCTGGTTCTGACTTTCTGGACTTCTTCACTATTTCCCCTTTGCAGGTACCTTCTCCTCAAACCTTTTAAGATTCATTAGTGTGTTGTCTTCCCCTCATTAGAATGTAAACTCCTTGAGGGCAAGGATTATCTTTCTTTTTCCTTACATTTCTATCTCCAGTATTTAGCACAGTACCAGTTCCAGGGTAAAGGTTTAAGGGCAGCTAGGTGGCACAGTAGATAGAGTATTGGCCCTGGAGTCAGGAGGACCTGAGTTCAAATCCAGCTTCAAACCCCTAATAATTGCCTAGCTGTGTGACCTCGGGCAAGTCACTTAGGCAATCCATTGCCTTAAATAAATAAAATAAAAAAAAAAGAAGACAGACAGCAAGTCAACTGAGGAATGAGTGAGCAGAGTAAAGGTTTTCTAGCTGCTTATTGTCTTACCTTTCCTTTTTTACTGCTCTATGGGGATGGAAGGAAATTTTCTACATAGATGACAACTCTGGTACTTTTCTCTTCCCTTTCCCAGCATTCTGATATCCTGTTTTTTTCCACTCTGGTACACACACACACACACACACACACACACACACACACACACACACATATATATTATATATAATATATAATATATATGTGTATGTATCCAGGCCTCGTCATCATCAGAGAGGTAGAAAATTATCAGAGACAAGGCTAGACACTTGCACATGAGAATAGGTGGTAGACCTAGAACCCAGCACCTTTAAATTCCCTGTCCCCTTTTGTTCAGTACCTGATTCCCCCTAACTGAATCTTCCATGTTTGAACCTGATTCCAGTTTCCTAGCAATGATGCTTGGTTTGACAGGGTCACAATTCCTGCATCTAGCCTGTATTATTTCCCTAGGATAGCCCTCTTTTGGGCACAATTCAATTACCAGTAAGGCCATTCCCAAGGGTAGACTATTGGCATTCTCTGAGTTACTTCTGCTGGTCCTGGACAACATGTTTCTATGGATTAATAGGAAGGGTCAGTTATCTAAATTCAAATAGTATAGTTTTAAGAATAATTTAGAATGGAAGGATTTCTCATCTTGACCGTGAAGATAATCAAACTGCAATCCTGATGCAGTCATACTTGATTCTCTTTCTTTATTTGCCATTACCATGACTCAGAGAAATCCAGAGTGGCTGGAAGTCATATTTTTAATACTGCCCATTCAATGTAGCCAAAAATCTCATGCCTTCAATTTCTCTTGGAAATCTTTTTTGTTTTGAATCATCCATCACATCGTGCATCCCCGCTGGGTGTTTCAATTATTCATGACTAGAATATTTGTTGTAGAGCTCACAGTAGCTGGTTTCCATTTGCAGACTGAGCTTTCACAAATGACTAAAGTCAAAATGCCAATTTTATGGTTTAAGGCCTCTTTATTATCTGTTTAAGCAATAATATCATGGGATACAGCAGAGATGGAAAGGATGTTCTTCACTCTAAATATTAGAATTTCATCTGTGAAAAGATCTTGGAATCCCTGTGTCAGCTGGTAGAGGATAGGTCATGGAGGGAGGATAAAGCAGGAATTATTTCATAGTATTTTTTTGTATCAGGTATTTTTCTGATGTAAAACTTGAAATTAAGAAAACCATACTCTAAGAAAGGGGCAAGGGTATCTGGGGATGAAGCAATCACCTAAACCTCAAAAGTCATCAGATAAGGAATGCAGAAAAGGCATTCTTTGTTTAGTGGCCTAGAGGTGTGTTGGTTAAACAGCTCTGTCCCTGAATTGTGAGACAGGAAATTCAGAAACAGGGATCTGCTAGGAGAACTCTAACATTCTGTCACCTTGGGTCTAAAGTCTCATCTATTTAGTGTTCTAAGGTACCTACCGGTTTCATTATTCAAGTTCACCAATCAATCACTGAGCACTTATTAAGTGTCTACTATTTACTAGCACTGTGGTTACAAGTAAAAAGCAAAAAAAGAGTCCTTGCCCTTGGGGAGGTTATATTTATGATAAAGATAAAGATATCAGAAATATGCTTAATATTTTTGATATATTTAATAAAACACATTTTTATATATTTATATTTATTATATATTTATATATTTTAAATATATAAAAATATATGTAAAGTATACAGATATACTTGATATATTGATTTATATTGATATATACCCTACATTGTAGGGTAGCTAGGTGGTGCAGTGGATAGAGTACTGGCCTTGGAGTCAGATTGTTACTTGCTGTGTGACCTTGGCAAGTCACTTAACCAGACTGCCTTGCATCCAGGGCCATCTCTAGTCTTCCTGATTCATATCCAGCCACTGGATCCAGATGACTCTGGAGGAAAAAAATGAGGCTAGTGACTTAGCACAGCCCCCCCTCACTCAAATATAATTCCCATACTTGTCATGGCATGGTCCCTAATTTCATGATCTAGGAAATGAAGGGAAAACATTATTATTTTATTATATTGTAGGTATGTGTGTATTTATATATGGCAATGGTTTCCTTTTGCAGGCTGAGCTTTCAAAAATGACTAGAGTCAACATGCCAATTTTATGGTTTATTATCTGTTCAAGCAATAATTTCATGGGATATAGCAGAGATGGAAAGGATGTAGTGAGAACTATTAGCATTCTCTATTACTTCTGCTGGTCTTGGACATCATGTTTCTATGAGTTATTGTGAAGGATCAGTCATCTAAATTCAAATAGTATAGTTTTAAGAATAAGAATTTAAAAACAAAGACTTCTTATTTTGCAGTTAGGTGATTGTGGTACTTGGTGTTGTAGATAGAATGCCAGACCTGGAGTCAGGAATTTTTCCTGAATTTAAATTCCATCTCATTCACTTAGTAGCTGTGTTACCCTGGGCAAGTCATTTATCCCTTTTTACCTCAGTTTCCTATTCTGTAAAATGATCTAGAAAAGCAAATGGCAGAGCACTCCAGTATCTTTGCAAAGAAAGCAGGAAAATGATGATAAACAGGAAATGATGGAATAACAACAACAATGAAAATAAATGAATGAATGGACAAATAAATAACTAAATAGATACAAGGATAGATTTTGAGGAGAAAGGCACCAGTAACTTAGAGAAATTAGGAAAGGTTTCATGTCACTTGAGTTGAGTAGAAACAAGGAAGGAGTGCATTGAAACCCAAGGAGTCTACCTGGTTTTTTAAAATTTTTTTTGTCTACTTGGTTTTGACTCCACAAATATCATGCCTCCTCCATGATAATCTGATCACCAAACATCTTACCACCTTGCAGTCTGATTCAGCTTTTAACACTCAGCACCTCAATTCGCTTTCTGTTGCTTCTCTTCTCCAACAGGAACTCTAAGGGTGGAGCTTTCCCAAAGCCTTCCTTTTTAAAGGGCTCAGAACTTTCCAGATGACTTTCCATTTTCTAGGAGTAGCTCTAGTAGTTTTGACTTCACAGACCATCATTCTCCCAAGCCAGGTACTCTCTGGTTTCTTTCTCTCACTTTTCTCTCTTTTCAGCTTCCTTTTATATATTTCCTTCTCCATTAGATTGTAAACTTCTTGAGGGCTAAAAATATATTTTTTTTAAGTTAAAGTACCCCCAGTGCTTAGCATAGTGCCTAGAATATAGTAGATAACAAATGTTTATTAAATTGAATTAAATTGCATTTGGGGCATTGGAATAGGCTGTGCAAGGATGCAGAGATGAAAAATGGAGCATTGAGCATGAGGAACATTGATGAGGACAGTTAACTGGATTGTAGAGTATGAGAAGGGGAGGGGGGGTTAATAAGCCAGGGAAGGTAAATTGGGACAAATTTGGAAAGAGTAGTTTATATTTAATTATAGAGGCACTAGGGAGCTACTGGCGTTTGATGAGTAGTGGATGGTATGGTAAAGCCTTTGAGAAATGACTTTGGTTATGTGGAAGCTGGATTGGAGTCAGAAGAAGTGATACAGAATGACTTGTTAGGAAGATATTGAAATAGTTCCTATGAGAGATGATAAAAGCCTGAACTAGAGTGCTGGTTATTTGGACCATTTCCCTCCCAGTCTCCTAGGCTTGTGACCAGCCTGTGACTTGTGACTACAAGTGACTCCATTTGTCCCCTTTATAGGGGAATCACACAATTCCCCTTAGACATGGAGTAGTTTTCTGTTAAGCTCCTGGTGGAGTTCTAAAGCTTCATCTTCTCTTCAAAAGTTATCTTCATCTTCCACTGAATACATTTCTATCAGTGAGTCCAGGACACTCATAGGAAGTTCAAAATCTTATGACCTTTTGACGTTTTCAAGAACATCTTTTGGTCAAGTGGAGGAAAAAGAAATCCATCTCCCTTTCTCCAGCCTTCATCTTCTAACCCTCTTAGAAGCTTGGCTAGAACTACTTCCCTTTAGCAGGCTTGCTATTAAACTGCTATCTTCCAAACTGGTTTGCTATTATCCCAAATTCATAAGGTGGGATCAAGTTTCTTCAGACATGCTCTGTGGCATTTCATTTTATCCAATGACTCTGCTTCCAAATTGGTTCACTAAGTTGCTGCCTATTAATTTAATGTCTTTGCTTGATCATCTTAGATAATAAAGTTTCTGCTTTAGGTGGGGTGGAATGATTGATTAATTGGGTTGACCTTCCTCCCCTAGTCTTATACTATCATGTATATATTACGTTTATCTACTTAGATGTCTTATCCCCCTACCAGACTACAAGTTTCCTGAGGGCAAACTATTACCTATATTTTATATTTCCTCCAATGCTGTGCACAGTATTTGCTTTAAAAAAATCTGTTTAATTTATGTTATTCCGTTACATAAGACAGAACAGGAGAACTTATCATTTTTAAAGGGATTTTAATATGTGGAGTTGACTTAACATGCCCAATTCCTTCCACTGATCTTCATGTCATGGACTCAGGGCTCTTCACTACCTGGATCCTTTCAACTGAACACTCACTAATTTTTCATTATCACTTTTAATTTGTGGCACCTAAAACTGAGTTTACTACTCCAGAACAAGGACTGATAAGGCTGTAATTCAGCAGGATCATCACCTCCCTCTTCTTGGAAGCTATGACTCTCTTGGTGAAGCCTGAGATCTCATCCAGTGTTCCACATGGTCACTGATACATGTTAAGTGTTTAATGACTGGCATGACCTTTCAGCCAATCACATCACACTGCTGATTTATATTCAACTTCCATGGATAAAGCTCAGGTCTTTTTCAGAACAATCTAAGGGTATCCATTCCTCTGCTACCTTGTACTTGTGAATTCACAAGCTTTTACATTTATCCCTCCCCAATTCTCTTTTATTAGGTTTAACCCAAGGTTCTAGTCATTTCTTATCCCTCTGAATTCCAATTTTGTAATCCAGCTTGTTAAGTGTACCTCTTGGTTCATTTGCAATTTGGTGACATTAATGGAAATTAATAGAAAAGATAATGATGACATCAAAATGACTGAGCTTGGCTCCGGAGAAGAGAAAAAAAATCTCCCTGACTTCATTGTAGAAAATAGTGTGGAACATTTCACATATCAGGTACAATTGAAACCCCTTTGAGAAACTTTTTTCCTCTCTCTTTCTTAATCTTTATTATAGGGGGTGGCTCCCAGGTGGGGAAAGGGATACATTTCAGAAATCAGTGTTATGGAAAAACAAAAGGCATTAATAAAAATTAAGATACTATTTTTCAAAGAAAAATGATATAAAACCATTATTTTATTATGTAATTTTGCTATCTCTTATACTTTATGTTTCTGCCTTAAGGATATGATTTCTCTTTCATTATATCCAACTTAGATCAATGCATTCCATGGAAACAATGTAAAGACTAACAGACTGCTTTCTGTGGGGGTGGGAGGAGGGAAGCAAGATTAGGGGAAAAACTGTAAAATTCAAAATAAATAAAATATTTCTTAAAAAAAGAAAAAAATGGGGCGGCTAGGTGGCGCAGTGGATAAAGCACCGGCCCTGGAGTCAGGAGTACTTGGGTTCAAATCCGGTCTCAGACACTTAATAATTACTTAGCTGTGTGGCCTTGGGCAAGCCACTTAACCCCATTTGCCTTGCAAAAACCTTAAAAAAAAAAGAAAAAAATGATGACGATTGTCCTATGTTCTCCAAGAGGACCATGAAATCAATGAGATGATGCCATAACAAGCACATGAATTGGATTTGAGTAAGGGAATGCTGTGCTAAGTCAACAGTTTCACCTTCTCCTCCAGAGCCAGATATGAATCAGAACAACTGGAGAAGGCCCTGGATGGGAGGCAATCAGGGTTAAGTGACTTGCCTAAGGTCACACAATTTGTTCATCTCTAGTATCTGAGAATGGATTCAAACTCCCATCCTCCTGACTCCAAAACCAGTGCTCTCTATACACTGTCACCTAGTTGGCCCCCCAAAAAATAATGATTGATTATGAAAGACTCTGAAGCTTAGTGATTTTCTTTGGAATTTAGAGAGATGCTATATAGCATTTAACTTAATCATTGTTGCCTGAATTTTAATTTTTCAGAGTCTTTTTTTAGCACATTTTTGGTAACTCATGTAACTGGAGTATTTAGATTAGTAACTAAAATTGCCTCTCCATATCCTACTATTTTTGTTTAGGGATAGTGTAGTACAATGGCAAGTATACTCTTTGGAGTTTGCAATGACTGGCTCTGTTGCCTCCTAGATGCTTTTTTGGGTCTTAATTTACTTTTCTATAAAGTAGATAACATGACGCCATTTACAAAAGAAGTAGGTTGGACTGGAGGGTTTCTGAGGTCCCTTCTAGCTCTGGATCAAGGACCCAAGGACCTGCCTAAATCCCTTCTTGCTCTAATTCTATGAGAATATTTCAATTGCTTAGTCTACCATTCATTATTTAAGATTATATTGCCACCTGGTGTCCATGATCAAGCTTCACAAAAAGCCTTTCCATATTTGTCGATTCAGTCCAAAGGTTCGCACTGCTAGAAAAGACTAGTGTAAAACCCTCATTTTACAGATGAGAAAACTGAGTCCCAGAGGGATGAAATGAGCACTCCAAAGGCACTCAGCTAGTATGGAACAGAGACAAGTTTCAAACCCAGAACCTTCATCTGTAAAGTCACTGTTTTGCCCCTAATTCATCACTAGACTTCATAAAGCCTTTGAGTTGTAAAATCTGCAAATTCATAAAAGAGTCAAATGTACAAACATTTGTTCTATTAAACTATTCCTTCAATAAATGCTAATTTCTTAAAAAGCTCCAAAGAAAATACAAAATATTATATATAATATATTGTATATATACAATATATATATACATGTACAATATATATTAACAGGTGCTTGAAACTGGGATCTCAGGGACCCTGATTTTTCACAAAGGAAACTAAGTCACAAAGACATTAGATACAGTATTTATTGCATGAGCCTCCTTCAAGAAGCAGAGATAAAGCCAAAGATCAAGTCAGACGAAGGGGCAAGCTTATGAGTGTGGGTGGAGGGGTGAAGGAAGGGAATGAAGGTACAACTCAGCGCTTCCCCTTCAGTTTTTGGCATGAGAAGCTATTGACTTGCTATTTCATTCCTTATGGTTAGAAGGAGAGAAGAGGTGAAGAGCCACTTGCTGCTGATGGTAATGAATCAGGAGGGTATCTCAATTGCTACATTTTCTGCGTAAGCATTTACACCTCAGAAATAAGTCAAAGGATCAGTTTATTGTTCTTGATTGTCTAGACTTAAGAAAATGTTAATAATGCACATTAAATTTAAAAATATGTCCTAAAATATTTTTCCCCCTTAGGAGATAGATGATTGTTAAATATTTACCATCATACCCCTATCACCAATAGATTTTATGAAGCCTTAAGCTTGGAGCCATGAAGGAAGAAGTGGAGATAGATCCTATAGAGAAGAGGTTCTTAATTATAGCATCCATGGACTTATTTTTTTAAAAAAATATTTTGTAAAAACGTTTTTTCAATATAATTGATTTTCTTTTTAATCTTGTGCATTTTGTTATATACATTTAAAAACATGATTCTGAGAAGTGACCGAAAGACTTCATCTAGACTGCCAAAGGAGTTCATCACATTCAAAAAGGTTAGGAAAGAGAACTCTGTTTGAGAGCCTCATTATGGAGGTCAAGAGTCCCTGAGGCAGAGAAGAGACCCAGACCTTGCAGTGGTGAGGTAGACTATGGAGCAGAGTCTGGGACTGTGCAAAACCATACTTGTAACTGCCATGAAACCTCAACTGCCAATGGGATTTGTTTGGGGAAAACAATTTCAACTCCTGGAATTTTTCCCCTTTGTATTTCTGTTATTTATTTGTTTATTCATTCATTCACTCACCACTGAGCTAGCAATTCCATTCATTTTTCCCAGATACAACTGAAAGTGGAGTTGGTTGATTCTTGTCCTTCATTACCAAAGAAGACCAAAACAACACTGTGTTAGAAACAAATTACAATGTGACCGTGGTTGATCAGATCAGTAGTTCAGGATGCTTTAAACAGGTTGGGGACAAATAGAGGGGGGCCGAGGCAGGAGATGATTGGGGGGCATAATTCAAGAGAAGGGATTATTTGACAATTTCTTTGAAAGTTTACTTTATGGGTTTTATTAATTGAAAAGTCAATTGACTTTTGGAAATGAGATTTGTTGGCAAAGATGGGGAATTTCCTATATGTTAGGAATGGGGATGCTAGAAATATATAGATCAACCTCCATTTTTAAATATTTGAAAATGGTATTTCCTTTCCATACCCAGCATTTGTTGAAATTCAGGCACCATTGGGGCAGATAGAATGGACCAATTGGAAGGGAATGTTGAGTATATTTAAAAGTTGAATACCCTCTGGTGGGCAGTGGGAAACTGTAGCCTTCGCTTTAGGCTTGAGTGTAGCACCACCTGCAGGACGAAAAATGTTACCTTCTTTTTCTGGTTGGTTTGACAGCTGGTTAAACCGGAGTCCCTCCTGTGTCACCTGGATACCCACCAAGGGTATTCCCAGTCTGAACCACTGTCACCATAAGATGGCAAGAGCACAGGAGGAGTGAAAAACAAAATGAGGTCTGGAAGGACTGAGCAGGTCATATTTTACAGAGGAAGAAAATAGGAAGAGAAAGGGGATGGAGGTGGGAGATCAGAAGTGGTGTTTGGGACACAGTCCAGGATGACTTGGAACACTGAGTCTGTGAAAAGGGGCTCATAAGATTAGAGCAGGAAATTAAGGGCAGTTCCAGATGGTAGAGACTTGAATGATAGGGAAAGGAATCCAATCTGGACTTGTGTTTGTGGTAAAACCTGAGTTCAAATCCTTTCTCTGACCCATGCTAGCTGAGTAACACTGAGCAAGCCACTTAAACTCTGAGTCTCAGTTTCCTCATTTTTAAAATGACAGTGTCCCTTCTAGGCCTGACTAGGATCTTCTGACTTCTCTAACCACATTAGTTCTCTGGATTCTTTTTTCTTTTGTTTTAGTTTTTTTTTTACAAGGCAATGGGGTTAAGTGACTTGCCCAAGGACACTGCTAGATAATTATTAAGTGTCTGAAGCAGGATTTGAACTCAGGTACTCCTGAATCCAGGGCCGGTGCTCTATCCACTGAGCCACTTAGTTTCCCCAGTTCTCTGGATTCTTGATATATGTTAGAACCACAAAGAAGAGACAACATGCACTCATAATTACCTTTATCCTGCATAGAGCAGATCTGTACATTGTTTGCTGGTTGTTTCCCTTGTTAGATTGTGGGCAAAGACTGCCTTTTGCCCTTCTTTATACCCTTATTGCTTAGCATAGTGTTAAAACTTGGAGTCACTTCTCTGGGACTGTTTTCTCATTGAAGGCACTGTATAGGCAAGAGCAATGGGCCATGATGCAGGAGGCATGGGTGCCAGTGTGGCTTGGGTGCCTCTGATACCTTGGGTGAGTTATTTATTGAATCAAATTTAAGAGCTAAGAGAGATTTTTCAATACTCTCATTTTATAAATGAGGAAAAAGAGGTCCAGTGAGAATAAAGGTTTTTTTCATCTGTCTTTGTATACTCAGGACCTGGCAAACAGACTGCAATTAGATGTTGACAAATAAAAAGGAAGAAAAGGAAAGTGACTTAGCCAAGACCATTTGAATCCCATTTCTAAAACTAAGGATATTACTACTGCACTATGCTGCCTCTCTGGTCCTGTGTCCTCATCTGTAAAATGAAGTTGTTGGTCTATGATCTTTATAATGCCTTCCAAGCCCAAAAACAACAAGGAAAGCTGACTAAGGTGACAGAAAGGGGGAGACAAAGTAGTGTCTTGGAAGTCAAGGGAAAACAAGGTATTGAGAGTAGATGGTTGACAGTCAATAAATTCTGCCAAAAGTTCCAGAATTAATTGCTAAAAAGAACCCTACTGAATTTTGTGATTGAGAAGACCTTGGTGGGGAGGCTAGGTGGCGCAGTGAATAGAGCACCAGCCCTGGAGTCAGGAGTACCTGAGTTCAAATCCGGCCTCAGACACTTATCACCCAGATGTGTGTCCTTGGGCAAGCCACTTAACCCCATTGCCTAGCAAAAACTAAGAGAGAGAGAGAGAGAGAGAGAGAGAGAGAGAGAGAGAGAGAGAGAGAGAGAGAGAGAGAGAGAAGACCCTGGTGCTTTTAGAGAGAGTATTAAGTCTGAGGGCAGATCCTAAGGGGTGCTTGGTGAGTCGCTGTATGAATACCCTTTTCTCTGTAAGTCTCCTATTAGAATAAGAAGTGAAGCATTTATTAAAGACTGACATCAGATTTTACTCCTGGAGAAAAGGAGTGGGGTTTGAAATAATGAGATGAGACAGTTGTTTGTGGTAGAACAGTCAGATCTGGGTTCAAGGTCTAGTACTGACAATCTCTGGTTGTATGTGTCCCCTGAATCTTGTTCATGTTCGGTCATACAGGAAATGTGACTTCACACAGTAAAGTCTAAATGCTTAATTGGTTCACCTGCCTCCCAGATGGTCCACACCCAGGAGGAGTTTCTAATTCTGGGTTAGTACCATCTTCAAGAGGCAGAGAATAAGGAAATATACCATCTGCTTCAATCCAATGAACATCTATCAAGTAATTAGTATACCCAGGGCCCATCTCAAGGGCTGCAGGAGATACAAACATAAACACAACTTCTTCACAGCTGGGGATCTTAGTGCAGAATCTTTCAATTCATTCCTATAAAAATAAAGGGGTTGGAAGAAATCTCTACAGAGCTTTCCATCTCTTAATCTATAAAACTAATGCTTTGGGTTTTGGCTACTACCTTGTGACCTTGGACTGATAACCTGCTGCAACATCATTTAATCATCCAGTTCCTGTTGCCTTCCTTGTCCTTGCTCTTTTGGGCTGTACAGGATCCTGGCAAGTGGTTTTTAGGCCTCCGTCCTCCGCTTTGGCTAGGGCCATGAGAAATTATCATAAGGCATCTTCATGCAGACTTAGCACTTGGCAGCCAAAGAGCTTATTACATTCCTAGTGGGTCTAAGGATTCTGACAACCTTAATGAGCATCATCTAATGTGGTCATTCCGGAAACCAATAAAAACTCACCCCAATTGCTGAGCCCTGGGAGGAAATGCATTTTTGTTTCCCATTTCACCAAGATAATTTACATTCCTGATCTTTTGTTAGAGTGATGGCCCTTTCAAACAGTTTAGCTAGTCATGAATCAGTCCCATCATCCTGAGCTTATTTTTAACATTTCTGAATGTGCCTTAAAAGCAAATGCTGTTAAGTGAGCCATCCGTACCATTTTTGCCCAAAGACAAGCAATGAAAATGAATTCACAGAAGAAAGTGAAAGTCAAAGATTTGAAAATTAGATCTGTTGATAGTCTTTACTGCTAGGTTTTTCCCTCTCCTTAAACAGGAATACCTGGAATATATGATTCCTATTCTATGAAATATCAAAAGATATGCTTTTGGGGTATAATAGGAAAAGAATTGGATTTGGGGAGTCAAGAGACATGGGTTCTGACTGTAATCTGTGATCACACACTAGTCCCATTTTGTTTCAGATGCAAAATGGGGACAATACTAAATTCATAGGGTTAGATTGTTAAGAGAATTAAAAGAGAAAATATATTATTGCACATTGTAAATCAGAAAAAATATTAACATGGAAACGTTCTAAAACAGAATCTATTAAATTGCATAGCTCTGAAAAGTCATTTACTTCTCTAAGGGAGAATCTTGGGATTATATTTATAATAGTCATTCTGGCAATGCTTGGACTGTATGCCATGCCAGGAGACACAATACTAATGACCTAGGGAATGGTTATTTAGTCCTAGACTAGGAAGACTCAAAACTATGGTAGGAATAGAACTAGAAGGGCAAATTGACCACCTCAGTGATAGTTTCTGATGATGTTTGTTCTTCATATTGGAAGACAATGTCATATGCATAATGACATGACTTGCATGGTTATGTTATAGTGAGGGGAACATTATTCAGAGACACCTTTTCACCTTATGGCCTGATGTGATGGGAAGGATTTAAATCTCTCTGGAGAGACCAAAACAGTGGCAGTAGCAGCAGTAGGTGGAGGATACTTTCCAGTAGATCTACTCCAGCACTTGAAGCCTGTTCCTTTCCTTAGTCAAGGAGATCCAAAAACAATGCTGAAGAAAATAACATGTTAAAAAACCAGCATAGGTCAAATGGATAAAACAATTCAAAGAGTTGTTGAGGAGAAAAATGCTTTAAAAAGTAGAATTGGCCAGATGGAAAAAGAGATAAGAAAGCTCTCTGAGGAAAACAAATTTTTCAGATCTAAAATGGAGCCAGAGGAAGCTGTTGACTTTATGAGAAGCCAAGACACAATACTTCAAAACCAACAAGACCAAAAGAATGAAAAATTAGAAGAAAATGTGAAACATCTCATTGAAAAAAACAACTGATCTGGAAAACAGATTCAGTAAAGATAATTTAAAAATTATTGGGATACCTGAAAGTCATGATCAGGAAAAGAGCCTTGGCCTCATTTTTAAAGAATTTCTACAGGAAAACTGCCCAGATATCCCAGAAGCAGATGGCAAAATAGAGATTGAACGAATCCACTGATCTCCCCTGGAAAGAGATTTAGGAAAAAAACCCAACCCCCAGGAATATTATAGCCAAGTTCCAGAACTCCCAAGTCAAAGAGAAAATATTACAAGCAGCCAGGAGGACATAATTCAAATATCATGGAGCTGTGGTCAGGATCACACAAGACTTAGCAGCAACTACATTAAAGGCTAGTAGGGCTTGGAATATAATATTCCGGAAGGCAAAAGAGATCGGAATGTAACCAAGAATCAACTACCCTGCAAAACTGAACATCCTCTTCCAGGGGAAAAAGATGTACTTTCAACAAACCAAGGGAATTTCAAATGTTCCTGTTAAAATGGCCAGAGCTGAACAGAAAGTTTGATCTTCAAATACAGGAAGCATAGAGAGTGGAGAAGGGTAAATTATGAGGGAACTTAATGATGAGGAACTACATGTAGTCCTGCACAGAAAAATGATACTGATAATACTCATATGAACCTTCTCATTTAATAGAGCAGGTAGAAGGAGCTTTTATAGATTAAGTACAGGAGAGAGATGGATTTGAAGATATATTGTCAAAATGGAGTCAATGACTAAAAGGGAAATGTAATGGGAGTAAGAGAAAGGAGAGGTGGAATAGGTTAAGACAGTTCATATAATAAGATTTTTTTTATTATGATATGGAAGTGGGGAAGGCGAGGGGGAATGAGGGAACCTTTGCTCTCATCAGAGGTGGCTAGGAGAGGAAACAGCATATATACTCAATGGGGTGTAGGCATCTGAATTAAGAAGGAGAGAAGGGGGACAGGGGGAAGGGGGCATGTGAGTGATGGAGGAGAGGATGGACCACAGGGGAGACTGGTCAGACATAACACTTCTTTTTTACTTCTTGCAAGGGGCTGGGGATGGATGGCCTGTCCAGAACCACAGGGCCAGGTGGTTGCTGGGCCTTAGAAGTGGTATGTAGGCTCAGGGCCTCTTGACCCCAGGGTCGGTGATCAGTCTGCTGCGTCACTCAACTACCCTACAGCACATTTAAGAAGAGGGACAGAGTGAAAGGAGAGAGGAAATATAGTATATGGTAGTGGGGAAGTACAAATGGAGGGAGTTGCGATCAGCAATGGCAACAGTGGAACAATATGGAAGTAGCTTTTGTGATGGACTTATCATAAAGAATGTGATGCACCCGCAACAGAGCTGGTGGTGTTGGAACACAGAGTGAAGCACATTTTTTATTATTTTTATTTTTTTCTCTTTCCTTTCCTTTATTGCTCATGAGGGTCTATATTTTTTGGGGGGTATTATATTTACTCTTACACAAGAATATTTTAGTAATATATAAAAAATCATTTGTACAAAAATAAAAATAAATATAATTTTAAAAAAGTTATTGGACTCCAGGTTATGAATGCCTGACCTAAAGTAAAATCTTCATAATTGAATCTCATTATCTCCAACTGGATCATTTTGCCTTTGGTTTTTTCCTTCCATGTCTCCTGATATTTTTGGATTTCTTTTCTCCATACCTCCAATCTAGTCTCTCTCAATCTGTCAGCTACATCAGATAATGTCAAAACACGAGGCCCTAGTAGTATGAGGTCCCAAACACTCTTGAGTGCAGCCTGAACCAGATTAATACATAATTGCAAAATATTAACAAAATAAAAACAAAAAACCCCCCCAACCCAGAAAACATTACATTTTCAAACAAAGTCAATATGTAGCCCACACATCCTTATGTATGGTTCAGTAGCCCCTATTTCTATTTGAGTTTGACATCACAGGACTAACACCACTATCTGAGCAATCTTCCCAAGAGATCATATTGTAAAGCCAATGCTGATCTACTCAAAATTCTTTAATTGCTGCTTGATGCCCAAAGAAAAAAGTGCAAACTCCTGATTTATGACATTAAAAGGCTTCTAATCCACTCTTTGCCTATCTGGTCTTATCATTTTTTGAATTTTTGCAAGGCAATGGGGTTAAGTGACTTGCCATGGTCACATGGCTAAGTAATTATTAAGAGACTGAGGTTGGATTTGAACTCAGGTCCTCTTGACTCCAGTGCAGGTGCACTATCTCCTGCACCACCTAGATGTCCCTGGTCTTTTCTTTTATCTACCTTCTTCATGAATTTTACATTTCAGACTAATTGAGCTAATCTTTATTTCTTGTTCTTATCTCTTCTTCTGGCACCAAGACTCTGCTCATGCCATCCTCCAGTTGACATGGATCCCCCACTGTGGATGTCCCTAAGAGGCAACTTAAATATCACACCTCCCCCACCCCACAAAAGGTGAAAATGCTTTTCTCAAATTTTTCATACCCTTTTATCTAAACTTCTTTTGACATCTCATCCTCTCATTTTCAGTTATCCGTGTCCATGTCTTAAACCCCATCCCATTACACTATAAAGATCGTGAAAGCAGGGCCTCTCTGTCCTTATCTGTCTCAGTATACAAACACCTAGCAGAGACTAAGACATAATGTTTGCTGAATTAAAAATATACATACATTTACATATACATATATATGTATGTGTATATGTATGTATATATATATATAAATAGTCATATCCAAACATATGAAAAGGTAGTTTCCATTTATTAAATTAACTTACAGTATATGAATTACATATACAGATAAAACCTTTGTGCAAAATATTAAAGCTTTTAAAAATATATATGTATAAAAACACTAAATATGCAAATCTTTTTTTTTAAATGCAAAAATAAAATTTTGAATACACAATTCTTAATCTTCCTGGGAAAGAAAATGTATAGTAATTATTATCAAGTCTGTAGTAACATATAACCTAAATGTTTTCACTATTATGTAAACCAAAAATTTATAAACTCTCTGGTTTTTCTGATTCAAACTCTTATCTGCCAACATTAAGGGTAGTGAAAAGAAAATTGGATCTCTAAGTCAGGCAAACTGGGCTGAAAAGGCTCAGTGTAGAAGTGCACAAGTTGCTCTCCCTTCTCTGACCTTCAGCTTCCTCCTCTGTAAAATGAGAGGATTGGATAAGAAAATATTTGAAATCTTTTCCATAGCTGACATTTCAGCTTTATCTATAGATCATGGATACATCAAACTGTCTTATTTATAAAATGAAACAGAGGACTCTATGGTTCCAACAAGATATAATGGTCTGTAACTGTGTCCTGTGTTTTGCCCTAAGGATGGGTCAAGGTTGATACTATAACTTGCCTTCTCTCTACTCCCTAGGGTAGGGAATTGGTCATTTTCTCTTACACTGGTTAGAATGTGACCAAGAAAAGTGAAAAGTGGTTCAAAAATCTGATTGTGATCCCAATCTGGCAAGTTCGAAATTGAATGAGAATTACTAATATAATGTTATTGATCTAACTCATTTTCATTTTGTAAAGTCTTCATAGCTAAACCCCAAAGAGTCATACTGGAAAAAAAAGGTCCTTCAGTGCTCCTATAAGTGGCAGATGATGACCGGTTACTCAGTGTATCATTACAATGATTGTCGAGAGCTGCCATTGATGAACGAATCATGGATATACTATCAGGATGCAGAGATTCTTCTGCAGCTGATGCAACTACCTCTGGGAAAGCATAAGACTGATGGGTTGTCTGTTGCATGTGAGGTTTGGGGAGTTTAGCTGCATCTAGACTCAATTTCTCCTGGCCAGTACCTTCATTTTGTTGAATCATGGATCTTAATTTGCAGTAGGAACCCGATGAACTACTATCAAATTCCATTGAAGAATTCCCTACTGGACGAACAGGGAGTTTCACAGATCCTGGCAAGAAAGCAACTGACATATCCTGGGAAAAGGAGTCTGAGCTCTGAGACTTTTCAAGATCAGATGTTTCATCAGTTCGTGCAAACTCATCATGGGCTGTTGGACTCTCAGCGCTGGCCTTACAATGCATTTTTTTGTGTCGACGTAGCACAGCTGAGCGGGAGAAGCATTTGTTACAAATTTCACACGTGTATGGCTTTTCTCCGGTATGAGTTCGGACATGCCTGCGTAGGTCACCTGACTCCCCAAAGCATTTCCCTAAAATTAGGACAATAGAAATAAAGAAAAATATTTTGTTCTTTGTCTTTTTAAAAGAAAAAGTGATCACTGGAAAGATTTAAATTGTTAAAAAAAATTTATCAGTAATAACTCACATTCAACAGTACTTAAGTTTTAGAAAGCATTATCTTCCTTTCAAAAAGCTAAGCAAAGTATAAGAAGTATTCTCCCCTTTTAAAGATGAATGCTATGGTACCATACTATGTCTAAAGAGTTCTATCACAGCCTATAAAGAAGCAAATAAAAACAATGCAGAAGAAATATCTCATAGTTATTAGGAGAAACCCCTCCCTTTTTACCAACTGATAATGACTTTATTATATTATGAATAGCCTGAACCAGGATGGTAAACAGCCACCTGGAACCAATTCTTCTTGTCTGACTTTGCTTCCTTTCACATTAATGCTAAATTACCTAACTTAAATAGGTCATGTCACTGCTCTGGGTAATAATAACAGTTAGCAAAGTGCTTTCTAAATGTGATCCTCACAAACACTCCAGGAGACAGGTGCTGCTATCATAATCTATATTTTACAAAAGAGAAAACTGAGGCAGGCAGAGGTTATCAGTGACGTGCCTTCAATGATCCCCATTTCCTTACTGAGTATACATCAGATTGTGGATGAAGGTCCTTCATAATCAGATCCTATGATCACTTCCCAGATCCATCTCATGCTATTTATTACTTTCTAGACTTTACCACACTTCAACTAACCTGGACTGCTTCTCCAAACATTGCCCATTTTCCTAAATGAAGAAAAAGTAAAGGAAAGTACCCAAGATCAATGAGTATGAGAAGTTAGGGTGTCTTGTGCTAAAATGTCTTTTTCACTGTGTAGTGCAACATTCAGTATGTTCAATAGATATAAAACCTTTATCTGGAGGTTACTCATTAGTCAATCTCAATCACCCAAAACAGTCAAGAGCAAAAATTCATTTAAAAAAAGAAAAAGCTCCTCTGATGTGCTAAAACATGTCACAAAATTTATGTTCTAAAACTTGTTAATTTTGTTCACTGAGTGCATATTTAGATTTATTTTAAGCAAGTTTGAATTTCTAACTTCTCAGTCATCATATGATTACAAATGGCAAATGGGAAAGAGGTTGGGTGATACTGTTAGAGACAGGTGCACTGGCAGATGGAACAAATGGTAATAAAACTACAAACTCCCCACAAAGCCAAATAATCTGAAGTCAATGACTCTAGGGATAGTTAGCCTGACACAACTCAATAGCCTCTGAGACAAGATAGTTTTATAAATCAAAACAGAATCTTATGAAAGATCCTCAGCCATTGAGGTAAGGCTGCATTTTGTTTGGTATCTTCTGCTTGAGAGGCAGTTTTATCATCAATGGCAAGAAAACCAGCCTTAGGTTAAGAAGACTGTTTGACACATGGTGTGTGTATGACCCTGGTAAGTCACTTTATTTCCCATGTCCCAGAAAGTTCTCAATTGACTCTAAGTAAATGGAAGCTGCAGACCTGCATCAGTGGGAGTTTCTACATCAGGAATTATGTACACTGAATAAAATTGCTCATTTGGCTTCCCACTCCAAATCCTCTACTTGAGGAAAAGAATCTATTATATCTTAGAAAAACATCTAAATAAAGTTAGCTAAAATAATATAAAAAATTGGCATTTAATAGGAGTATGCTTCAACTGGCTAGAAAATTCCTTTACATGAGAAAGTTCATTTCTAGAAGGTGTCAGTTGAATCACTATAAAAGCAATATGAAGGAAAAAAATACACAATTACAAGGAAAATGCTGAGTGCTCTATGGGGGTAGTGGTTGAGCTTGAAAAAAATTCTCTCAAAAGTCACTGAGAGACACTTTTATAGTTTTGTGCTTGATCAAGAGGGATAAGAATGGGGAATCCTAAGAAGAAAAAGAATAAAATAGAATCGAAATGATTCATTAGACATACACCCTGACAAGGAAAAAAAGTCAGTTGTCCTAGCCTCATCTCACCAAATTTTCCTTAAAGAAAACTAAGGACCTGGTTTACATATTTCATTTAATTAACATATTTAAATTTTGATGTTTTTTTGCATTTTAAAAAAAGGAACAGAGAAAGGAAAACAGAAGCAAACAGAGAGAAATTAGAGAAAGAAGGAAAAGAGTATAAAAATAGGGCAGGAAAAAAATAACAAAAGCTGAGAGGCAGCATAGAAGAAATGAGGAAATGCAGTAGAGCCACTGAAACATAAAGGGGACTACATAATTGCCAAGTGGCCCTAACCTGTGCAGGAAATTATTCCAAAGCAGATTTAAGTATTACAAAGTGGGCTAGACTATTCTGGAAACCAGATTAAAATCCCAAAAGGTACTCAGTTTCACTGTACTGTGAAAAACTGGCTAATTTGCTATAAAGAAGAACTGAGGGAAGTCAAGCATTTATTAAGAATCTATGGGCTGAGGAGTTAATAGCTAATATTTATGTAGCTTTAAGATCTGTAAAACACATTATATTACTTCATTTCATCTTCAGGCTATAATCCCCATTATACAAATGAGGAAACTGAGGAGGAAAAAGGTTAAATAATCTGCCTAGGGTCACAGAGCTAGTAAGTATCTAGGGCAAGTATCAGGATTTACTCCAATTTCAGCGCTCTATCCAATTCGACACATAGCAGCTTCATAGAGGAAAACTATAAAGCACATCACGAGAAGAATGAGAGAGTTCCTGTCTTCAAGCAACTCCAACCATCAATCCTGACTGTTTATTGAAAATGAGGCAGTTTGATGAGGTTGAGGCACCAATTCATCCACTTCCTCCTTCTCTTTAGCAATAGAACAATCATCTTTATAGTTTCTTTGGCTCCAATTCCTTCCTTCCCAAGAAGCACTCATTCCACTTCTATAGACTTAGCTCTGTCTTTAACCCTCAATATTTCTCTAGTCTAAGACTTTTCTACTCAGGTTGCAACCATTTCTCTTCCCCCCCTCATCTGTTCATATAGTTTCTAAAACCTTTAGCTCTACTTCTTCTTAGGGAATGCCTATGAAGAGGACAAGGTTTAGGTGAAGAAAGAAAAAGGTGAGAGGTGACAAGGAAAAAGAAAAGGAAACCCAAGTCCCTAGAAAGATAACCACCAAAAAGTCAATCTTCTACATTTTCATTCATTTAATCAATGACATTAAATTAATTTCTGATTGTATAATTATGGGCAATAATAACACTTACCTTATAGGAGTGATAGGAGACTCAAATAAGACTTAATGTACACACAGATAGTTTTCACTTCATGTAAGTGTATCATTCTGAGGACTACTATGTATAAATTTTTTACAAATGCAAGGTTGTCCAGAGACATGAGGAAGAAAGAGAAAGAAGTGGGCAGGAAGGGGGTCATGCATTATGGAATCTAGAAGAGACTGGTCCATGGTTCAAGGATATGTGGAAACTGGAAACAGAGAAGCAAAAGCAGGAAGAGGAACATGCAGGGTTAGGGCTGGGGCTGGTTACTAGATTCCTGGCTGGAACCAAGAACACTGGTTAAGGGAAAGATACACAGATACATGGGAGACAGGAAAGAATGGATAACACATGGGGCTGAAGACAGTTCTGAGAGCAGTCAAACTAAGGACAGACACATTAGGGCTGGGTGGGTGGAGCAAACCACCTCTTTGAGCCCCCACCCCCAGCCAGTGGTTGTATCTATTCTTCTATCAGCTGGAGATTGTTTTTATTTTGGGAGTGAGAGAAGATCACAGAATGCTGAGTTGAGAACAAAGATAGGTGTTCTTGTGGGATGTGGATTTTTTCAGAATTCTTTCGGTAAAAATCAAATTTTCAAAAAGAATTTACATAAAGGGACAATAGTCTGCATGTATGTATGCATATATATTTATATATTTGCTATATATATATATGTATAGCAAATTAGAAAGCAAATACACACACACACAAACACACACACACACCTTAAAGCACTTTCCAAATTCAAAACACTATATAAATGTCTTCTATTATTATGTCAATCAAACTCTCAGGATCCCAGACAATTCTCAAAGACTATAATTTGTAGATAAAATGTTCATCTGCATTGGTTGAGGAATTTCCTCTCAGAAAGCATCCCCAAACTAGGAAATTTGTTGTTCAGTTATTCAGTAGTGTTTCTTTGTGACCCCATGGTCCATACCTGTCCATAGGGTTTTCATGGCAAAGATACTAGAGGGGTTTGCCATTTCCTTCTCCAGTGGATCTTTTTGTCAGGATATCAGAGGTTAAATGGGTCACACAAATAGGAAGTGTCTGAGGATGAATTTGAACTCCAATCCTTTCTCCACTGATCCAGCTGCCTCCAAAACTAGGAAATAATAGGCCTAGTTCATTTACATACTAGAAACTAATATTTTAATTATCAGAATGTGAAATACTTATCATCAGAATGCTAAATAAATGAAGGAATGACTAAATAAATAAATAGGAACAGCTTCAGCTTAGCTACTTCTATATAGTAACAGTTAACATTTGTGGAGATTTCTCATACCCATGGATCTCATTTAATTCTCACAAGAGTCCAAACACAGTACTGGGAAAGAGATACTTTTTACTTTAATTTTCTAGATGAGTAACCAAGAGTGAGAAGTCAAGTGACTTGACCAGTATCACAAAGTTAGTGTCAAGATTGAGGAAAAAAATACAACACTCCTGACTCCTTGTCCAGCGTCCACTCTACTAAACCACAATGAAGACTTTAAACTTGGAACAAAGTCTGCACACACAGGCTGCCCGACAGAAGTTGCAGTACTTACCACATGCGGAACAGCTGTACGGTCGCTCGCCAGTGTGCCTAATTCTGTGTTTTACCAATTTGCGTTGCATATTAAAAGATTTCCCACACTCATCACAGGTGAAGACTTTGTCAGCGGTGTGAGTCTTTTTGTGCTCCTTTAAATTGCTAAAGTTACTAAACCCTAAAAAAAGGATGCAATAGGAAAGAGCTCAAGATGGACCCTTTGCATGTTAATCAGAAATCTTTAAGAGGGAATAGTGAAAATTCTCGTACTACCTCGACCACAGATGTCACACAAATGTGGTTTTTCTCCCGAGTGAATAATAATGTGACGTTGGACATCACCAGAGGCTGCAAATCTATAATGGAATATGAAAATTCAATTAAGGATGTTTCAACACTACCATGAATCTTGATAAGTGCATGTCACTGAGGGAGGGAATGTACTGAATTCTTAATCAGAATGTGATCAAGAGTATGTATTCCATTTTTATCTAAAGTACCTAAAATGGACTTTAAAAAAATAAATTAGGACTTGATGTAAGTAGAGGCATTAAAAAAACTGTTTGCTAAATCTTTCTTACCCTGTTTTTATGGACTGTAAAACAAAGTGTTCTACAATTGATCATCACAATGCCAGTGACTTTATTTTTAAAAACTATTGTTATAAGTAATAATACTAATTATTTTTTATTTTAGAATGATTTTAATTTATTTTGAATTTTACAATTCCCCCCCATCTTGCTCCCCCAAAAAAGGCAGTCTGTTAGTCTTTACATTGTTTCCATGGTATGCAAAAATATGGAACCCTTCACAAATTTGTGTGTTATCCTTGCGCAGGGGGCCATGCTAATCTCTGTATTGTTCCAATTTTACTATATGTGCTGTCAAAGCGAGCATTGATTAAGTTATTTTTCAAAAGAACTTCAAGAATTTTACAGGTTAAAATGCAGTGTAAAATTAGTTATTCAGAAATAAAATAAAATAGAGATGATTTAAAGGAGATAAAAGCAGATACTGCCAGGAATCTTAGATGAAAGGCAACTTATTCAGAGAAGAGAAAAATGGCAATAGATTGAGCTCTGATAAATCCTTTTTACCTATTTTTTATAAGATATAGAACAAGATGCTATATTTATCATTATATCAACTGCCTTTCCTAATAGAAAAATGGAAATTAATTTTTTTTAATTAGGAAAAAAACCCCACCTCACTGGATAAATCACTTCCCTTCTTTGGATTTTTTCCCTAAATCTTTAAAATGAGATACTTGGTATGATTCTATGAATAAATTATTACAATTGAGTACTGAATTTGGTTTCAAGTTTTAGAGAAGCTAAGACCAAAAAATTAAATTTGTTAGGATATACCACTTTTGATTTTCTAATAAAATGCAATAGTTGATTAGAACACTGAGGGATGAAGTCTCAGGCCCAAGGTCCCAAAGGTGGTCTTGAACCCAGGTCCACCTTGCTCTCAGGTCAGCTCTCTGTCCACTAGGACCCACAGCCTCTTAGAAACATGAACAATATTTATACCGTATGATTCCACAAAAGAAAAAATACATTATTCATAAGGTTAAATATTAATCCTCTACAAAAGATTAACATTTTTAACATTGTTCCTATGGAACCTACCTTTTCCTGCTAATGTTTTCATCTAACACCATGTTTTAAGGGAACCAAGTAAGGTTATTAAGTGGGCTAAGTGTATATATTGAATTTCAAGGAAATACAATTGAGGCTTAAAGGATATATGGTTGTATATGCCTAGGAATAAATTCAACACTAACCTTTTCCCACAGATTTCACAGATGTAGGGTTTTTCACCAGAATGCCGACGTAAATGAGTCTGTAGATTACCTGCCTGCAAAGAAAATAAAGTAAGGTTTTTAGAAAGACTCCTTGAATTCAGAAGAAAATTGATTGATGATAAAAAAAATCAAAATGCCAACCTCCAGCTTCTAGTCTAAATTCCAGTCTAAAGAAAGAGATTGAGAAAGGCTTTTTGCTGCAATAACCAAAGAGCTGTATAAATTTGAGTAGTAACTCATTAACTGAACAAGTAGCATAAATTAGATTCTTGAAACTGGGTCAAAATTTTGCAAAGTAATTCCTTGTCCAAAGTATAAGACACAGTATGAGGTGCTGGGGACCTACAGATACAAAGAACCTACTGTCAATGGGCTTACAATCTAACATGTGCAAAATAAATAAATAAATACATATGAAACAGGAGGCAGTGAGAAGTACAAGCCTCTTCCTAGGGTTAATCCAAAGTTTTATCAGAAATGTGAGAAAGAAAACAAAGTCTGTAGAGGTAAAAGCTAAGTTGGGTCATGAAAGAAGGAAAGCACTTCAACAGATGGGAGTTTGTTGTGTAACAGAAAGAAGGGGTCCGTTCTAGGACAGGATGATGGTACGAAAAAAGGCTCACAGATAGGGAAAGGCAGGACAAGAAAAGAGAATAAAATCCAATCTGGGAGGAGCCTAGAGTACATGTAAAGATGATATTTGGTGGAAAAGGTGGATAAAGTACTATCATGGGCCTCTCTGGTGTGAGGATTAGTTGATACATTAAACACACAATGAGGAAGCACTGAACTATCTTGAGTAGGAACTGATACATTCCTGATACATTATATGAACATCACTGTCAAAGACAGTTTGGAGAAGAGGCAGAGTAGAATAAGAAAGACCAGTATGGAAGCTACTACTACAATAGTCAAGGAGAGCAGACAGAAGGACTGGTATCAACTTCAGTGAGAGTTGCAAGGAGGGAACAAATATAAATAGTATGGAGTAAGCTATAACAATACTTGACTATTAATTGAATATATGCTCGAAGACAGAGGAATGAAAGGATGAATGAGATAATAAACCCAGAAAGATGGTGATGACATTTAAAAAAAAGAGAGAGAGAAAATGGTCAGAATTAGCTAGGGCTGACTTTGGATGTGTACAGTATGAAGTAGAAATCTATTTCCACTCTGGGTAAAAGAAACAAAGAAACCTCTATTTCCCTGAGGCACAAACACAGGGAAGGGAAATGAGAGGAGACAGAATACCTTCAATGGCAGCTAATTAGCCATGCAGCTATCTATATTTTTTCCCCAAACTAGAAATTTTCCAAAGTACAATTCAGCTGTTAAAAAAAAAAAAAAATTGTTCAGTGGATAGAGCATCGGCACTGGAGTCAGGAGTATCTGACTCAAATCCGGCCTCAGACACTTATAATTACCTAGCTGTGTGGCCATGGGCAAGCTACGTAACCCCATTTGACTTGCTAAAAAAAAAAACCTAAAAGAAAAAAAAATTGTTAATGTAAAAAAAACCTCTTAAATTGCAAAAAATACAGTATAAAAATTACTACAATGTTATCAGATTTAAAAAAAACAAAAAAGAAACCAACACCTCTTTTTTTGCCTCTAATCACTACTTCAAATATATATCTTGTTTTAGCACACCACTATCATAATTTAGTAAAGTCTTCTGTATGTATCATTTTCCTAATTTAAAATTTTTTTCTAAACCACTATTCTGTGGCTGAGAAATCAATTAGGAAAACAAAATTCAGAAGTCATATAATGCACAGATAGTATTACCAGAGATGATCTGCAATAAGGGCACAGTGGAACAATAGCCAAGAGAAAATAAAAATGCGAGACTTATATTTTAAATTGTAATGTTCATTAAAGCTACAATTCGAGATTACATGTATGTAAAAAATTCTAAACTTGATCAGTTAATGGACATCTGACCCTTTTCTCTCTCTCTCTTTTTTAAAAAAAAGTTACTTATATAAAATTCCATGAAATACTGTAGGATCTTTATTTTTTGGGGGGAAGGGGTCTGGACCTCTAATTCCATTGGTATGGAAATCTCCTAATATGGAAACTTCCTCTGTCAGTACAGACTGAGAAGCTATCAGTGGCTTTACACTTAAAGGGTTGCCTGGAAGTAGGCACTGAAAGGTAAGTTTGCTAGCCCATCATCACACAAAGAAAGTAGCTAAGTGGCAAGGGATAAAAGTGTTTTGTGAAAAAAACTAGAGTTGGCCCAAATAGAAGGAACAAACATCACTTTGTTTGGAAACAGAACCCTTAATGACGATGTGCTATTATATTTGAAAGATCAATCTCTTTTTTATTAGATTTAAGAAAAATTAAGCAATTATAACAATCTATAAAGCACCATCTGGTTAACTATTATTTTATATTACCCTGTTATTTTGAGAGCCAAAAATTATAATAAAAACTTATGAAATGGTTTAATTGAATCTTGTTTTTTTAATAAATTATATAACAAATGTTTTTTAAAAAATTTTCCATTTAAAATAACATGATAATATCAGAAAGGTTTAATCTTTTCTTAGCTATTTAATACTAGAAATTCATTATGAATTTTGACTAATTTTTGAAAACTGTCCCTACAGATACATCATGTACTAACTGAAATTAATTAGTACACAAATTTTATACTTGAGTTCTCCAGGATTCTGCTAATCTTAAATCATCTAGAACTTCAGAGTCTTCAAAAGTTATTGTGGCTAAAAACATAATGAACCTGCAGTCAACTTGGAGAACATCACTAAGAGTAGTAGGGTTGTTCTCAGACAAGAGTGAAAAGACATCACTGGACCTATCATGGAAACATTTCTAGCTTGGAAACATCTTTCAGGATTTAGGTTTTGTCTTTATAATTTTTGGGAAACCACAATCATCTCTATACCACAATGAGAATTTAATCCAAATAAAAATCACATCATCTTAAGAGTTGAAAAGGCCTGTAAGAGGTGAACACAGTCAATGTAAGCACTATTTCTATCAATCCCCATCAGGTAATCAATTATCCAGCCTCTTCCAATATAGTGGTAGTGATGGGGAGACTAACACTAACATATTCAACTCCATTGCAGGGTTGCTCAAAGCATGAGAAAATTCTTCCTAATACTGAACATTCTTACAACTTCCACCTAATTGTGCTACCCTCTCAAATGGCATGCAAACAACCCACTTCTAAAGGGGCATTTTTTTCTCAATATAGGAGAAAATGTTCTAATAATAAGCATTATCCCAAAATAAAACAATTAAACTTAGATCTTTCATTTTAGTATCTTATGCTGCCTACCATCTAAGAAACAATTTTGATGGGAAGAACCATGACAATTTCTGCATTTCAGGCAGAAGGAATTGAGTATTCAGGAGGCAGAGATGTCAGGCCAAGAGAAGTTTCCTGGTATGCTTGAGATGATGAATGGTCTGGCCTGGCCTGGTCTGAATGGAGCTCTGGCTTTCCATAGGTAAGCAGGGGGAGATGATTTGATTGAATGAATCATTTCCTTGACATATATTCACACAACACACACTGTACTAGGTGCTATGGGGAATATAAAACCCAAATTAAATAACTTGTCTTCATAAAATTTACAGTCTAGTCGAGGTGAAAAGATCTAGACACAAAACAAATACAAATTAAAATATGATAAGAATATAAAAGGTATTTGAAGAGGTGTGTGTGTGTGTGTGTGTGTGTGTGTGTGTGTGTGAGAGAGAGAGAGAGAGAGAGAGAGAGAGAGAGAGAGAGAGAGAGAAAGATTACATCAAGGTGGAAGGGTCAGAGAAAATTTCACTGAGAAGGTAACATTTCAGCTGAGATTTGAAAGTAATGAATGACATCAACAGATGGAGCTGGAGCAAAGGGAATAAACAAAAATGAACAAAACTGCCAAACTGAATCCAGGCAGACACAGGGATTCTATCTGGTAAGTAAAGAGGATTCACTAAAGGGTTTTGTGGAGGAAAATAACTCAATCATTACATTGTAGGAAAATTGTCCTCACAACTGGAATGTGCTTCCTTCTTAATTCTGCCTCCAAGGACCCTACTTTTCTTAAAGATTCATCTCAAGGCCATTTCCTAGAGAAAGCCTTTACTGATTCTCCTGTTAGTGAGTGGTCTTTCCTTTATCCAGCTGCATTTACTTATTTGAATACATTTTGTGTCTGTGTCCTCAGCACCTACCACAGAGCCCCTAACACTGTAGACATTAAAAAAAGTTTTGTTGACTTTAACTTAAAGATTGGAGAGAATATGGACAATAAGAAGCTATTAAGGTAATAATGGAAGAGAACTAAAATGTGCATTAAGGATCTATGATTTGGCCAGTAAGAGAACTCCTTCAACTAAGACACACTTCGCCCTCTATAGCTTAGTAGGCATCTTAGAGATTGATTACAATTCTGAGGTTCAGAGACATTCCATGGCTTGCCTGTGGTCACACAGTGGGTTAGATGTGTCCTAACTCCAGGGACATTTCATTCACTACACTACATTAATAAATTGTGAATGGCACTATATTTCTCTGCTTACATTTTTCTTCCTTCCTTGAGGGAAAGGACTGTATCTTACTAATCTTTTTTATTTTCTCCACAGGCTAATGCAGTCTGAATTCAACAAGACTTAAAGATCACAAAGAGCTGGAAGGCAACTTAAAGGTAATTTTAAAAGAGGTAAATGAGGCCCAGAGAAGTAAAGTGACTCTCCCAGGATCACAAAGGTAGTAAGTAGCAGTCTGGATGTGAACCTAGGTCTTCTAATTGTAAATCCAGTTTCTGACTAGACCTCACTGCATCTCTATCAAATGTGAAAAAAATAAAACAAGTTTTAAGCTTCAATACTGAGAAAACAGAGAAGAGGAAAGTCAGGAAAAAAATGAAGGCAGAGAAGAGTTCCTGGAGAGGAAAAAAATGACCAGGATGATTTTAGGCACATTTGTTGGATTTGAAATATTAGGACAAGAAAATGAAAACATCCAGCTGACAGATGAAAACAAAGAATGAGATCTAGGGAAGGCAACCATGACTTCATCTGTAACATCCCTTTCTATTCTCATCATCCCCTATGCAGTGGAGGCCTTTGTTATTTCCTGTTGAAGTAATTCCAGTAGCATCCCAATGGTCTTCCCTTCCCTCCACATCAAGTACACAGATCCCCAAATTCCCAAAGCAAGTCAGCCTAATGCTCAGAAAAGAGTTTTCAATGCCAGTTCAAATTCCTCTGGCACCAACCTACCTCTCCAATATTATGCCTAAATTACTCACCTATGTTCTAGCTAAACCACAACACGTTTATTAATCCCCAAAACTAGCCTTGTAGTTTCTTGTCTCTATAACTTTGTTCAAGTCAGCCAAGTCACCTCAGAATGCTTACTTGTATACTGTCTCCTCATTTTCCACCTTTTGAAATCCTATTCTCTTTCAGGGCTCAGTTAAAATCTTTCTTTGACTATCTTTGCTGAAACAGACCCTTCTGCCCTCAACTCCTACAATAACATTTTAAACCATTTGTATGACACTTATCATACATGGTTTTGTATGAGTTACCTGCAAACTGTTATCTCCAACCAGATCATGAGTTTTTTGAGGGCAAAAACTGTATAATCATCACTGTAACACTTAGAGCTCCTAACAAAGACCCTTGTAGGTACAAGGACATGTATCAGTCAGATTAGTAAGTATTTTGCAAATGAAAGCAAGACCAAGAAATACCAGTTGAAGTATGGGACAGATTAGGTTTCTGAGGAAATCAGAAGAGAGGAAAAATGAATAAAGGACAGAAACGTGGTAAATGCCTTGGAGGCAGCAAAGGAAACCAGCTGGATTTAATTCAGAAAACCCAGGTGCAGAAGACCCTGGCTCTGTCATTCATTCTCACATTATGATCTAGGCAAATCACTCAAGTTCTTGGGGTCTTGGTTTCTTTGTGTATGAAGAATTTAGATGAAATCTCCAAGGTTCCTTTCAACTTTTAATTTATAATTACACAATCCATGGTTAGAAAACAAAAGGAAGAACAATTCATAAAGGAGCCTGTCAAAGAGAAGCCAAGAATGGTAATATCTGAGACAAAAGGAGGTGATCCAAATGTCCAAGGTCAGGGAGACAGTCAAGTCTCCCTTATCTTATCTCTTCCATAAGTCTGGAAGATTCTTTAGGGCCAGGACCAGACATTCTCCTGGATTCCCACACAAGCATACAAAAGAGCTTAATAAACAGCTGGCATTTAATAAATATTTATTTGTTCTAAAGGAATCAACTGAAGCCAGGAGAAGCTTTTACTTGAGGTGAGAGGCAATCACAATTGGCAATACTTCAAGGAAGTTGGTAGTAATGAAATGATATAGGAAAGAATATTGTTGTCATAATGGTTGCCTAAGGTGATTAGGACAAGAATGAGCTCTGCAGCTATGGAAAGAAAACCAAAGGGAGGAGAGGAAAGATCCTAAGTTATGCAGAAAAAAAGTATCTTGGTAGTACCTAGACAGGGAAGATAGAGGACTAAGAAAGGATGTCAGAAAGGGATCAAACAAACAGGAATTGCTAGGGGTAACAGAAAAGTAGAAAAGGGAATCTGGGGTCTTAATGGCAAGTGAGATATATGTAGGTACACACACCCTCTGCACCCTCCACGAGTGATTTTTAATCATTTCCCTAACTCACCAAACTTGGCTGGAAATAGCTTTTGGATGTTTAAATAAACCTCTATTCTCAAAGAGCAAATATATGCCTCTGAAAAGCACATGCTTTAGGATTAATAAGCAATGCCTAAAGAGACGTTTCCAAAATGTTCTGAGCAGATAGCAGCACTGATGACATGAGCACACAATGCTGTAAGGAGGTGACTTTGTCAGGAACAATACCCCTTTGTCTGCTGAAGCATGATATATTTAATATAAATAATTTTAATTCTTAAAAGCCACAGCTCACAAGAATGATGTGGATTCACCAAGTAAGTAATAATTTAATTAGATAGCTACATTTATGCAATGTGTCAACAATGCAAAGAACTATATTAGGTGTCTGTGCTGATAGGGGAGAGGTTTCAGTGAAACAACAGACTCAATCCTTTAGTCACAAAAAAAAGAGGAATGATATTAAATGACAATAGCTCCCATTTATATAATGATTGGTTCACAAAGTTGTTTACTTATAGAATTTTGTTTGATTCTCACAACGATCCCATTGAAGAGATGCTTCATAAAGCTAACCCTATCTCTAGCCTGCTCTAAAATTCCTTGGACAGTGGAAGGAGGGATATTCTGGTGCTCAAAGACTGTGCCATCATGGCAAAGTTCTACATTAAGCTGAAAAGGCGTCAACCATGGGATCAACAATGGATTTTATGTCTGTTTTTCAAAGACAATCCTAAATTGCTCTGGGGGTATGTGCACTACTAGTTTTAATGGGAACTCTGCAGAGGGGAGAGGAAGGGAAAAGGGGACTGAGAAGGATTTAGTCCACCTTAAGATGTATTATTCAAGTTCATTCACTTGAGAAAAAAATTTTCCCTCTTATCCCTTAAAAAATTTTTTTTCCCTTTAAAATTATTTTAACTGGAAATCTCATAAATACAACAAAGATAACTGTTTTACTTGTACTAAAAATAAGTAATTCACTCAGGTTTCCAGTAATTAGCTGTAAATAAAATTTTTCCCACCTGGGAGAAGTGTTTCCCACAAATGTTACATTCAAAAGGTTTCTCACCTAAAACAAAAACAAAATATGTAAAATTGTTAGTAGATGATATAATCAGTGACATCTTTGTAGAAGTAGATCATTACTATTATTAAAAAGAGCTTTAAAATAAAAATAACACTATATTCATGAATACGTACACCTGTCTGATGGGAAAAAATAAAATAAAATTGTTTGAAATTGGTTGCTTCCCCTCTAAAATAAATGTATCTAGTTCAAAATATATCTGTTTATCATAGCCAAACAATTCATGCATTCAAATGAAAGCCCCATTCACGTAAGGCACAAAACTAGTAGAGGTGGTCCCACCACCAGCCTTTTCACCTCTTCATACAAGTCTCTCTCTCTCTCTCTCTCTCTCTCTCTCTCTCTCAGGTCAAATTTGAACTCAGGTCCTCCTGACTCCAGAGCTGGTGCTCTATCTACTGCACCACCTAGCTGCCCCCCTACCATTGTTTCTAAAAAAACACCTGGCATTTCTTGAGGTCTTGATGGATCACAAAACACTTTAAATACAGATCTACAGACAGTTTGATCTTTATTAAAAATTTAGGTCAATCTGGCCTCAGACACTTAATAATTACCTAGCCCTGTGGCCTTGGGCAAGCCACTTAACCCCAATGCTTTGCAAAAACTAAAAAAAAAAAACTAAAAAAAACCTTAGGCAAATCCCACAAATATTCTCCTTAATTTACAAATGAGGAAACAAGCTCAAAACAATGGCTCGTCCAATAAGTAAAGGAGACAATGAGCCCCCAAAATCTCCAGGACTGTTGAACCTCTGCCTTCTTACATACACAAGGCAAGAGGAGGCACAGTAGGGAAAATGGACCTCCTAAGACTGGGGCAAGGGGAGGAAATAATGGTTTTCCTTGACCTTAGTCTGGGTGAACAGATTATTTAAAGAATACGGTGCATTATTAGCTGTAGCATAGTACTGACTTTAAATCATGACATCTGACTAGGTTGTGGGGGATTAAAAAACATTCTATTTTTCTCATTCCCCTTATTTTAAGCTAGAGCTTATCAAAATATATTGCCAGAGAAGAAATGGTACATCTCCTATAATGTGCCCTCATCTTTAAATTTTTTTCTTCCTGCTCTGAAAAAATTATAGTCTAAAACTACAGTTTACTGACCTAAGTTTATGACAGAATAGTATGTTTTTATTTGTAGCTCTTCCTGAAAGTATAGATTGGCTTTGTGGATAAAAGAAAATCCCTGATCCTTGGCTATTTTCTATTCATTTTTAATTCTAAATTTAATTCTATAGACATGTCTGGGATAATGTGATAATAGGTTCAAGGATAAATTAAAATCCTATTACCAGAACTACAGTAAGAAAATTGGGGTCACATATGGCCCAGGCTCACAAATGATTGAGGTCAATGACCGTTCTTAACAGAGTACCACATATCTCAAAAGATTTATTTCCTTTTTGACAAGAGTCTTTGAATTAATTTTGATTACATTGCTATTGTCATTCAAGAGATGTGCCTTCAAAGTATCAAATAGAATTTTTTGCTGCCTCTGAAATTACAAAGATAAGGTTTTCAATGTCAAATGTGTGTGTTTGTGTGTGTATGCACACACACATGCACACATAAGAGACAGACAACTGGATCTCTGAAAATTTTTTTATAATTTAAAGGTACAAAAGTCAAAGATTTTAGGATAAAACTCAGGGTTAAGGAGAATTTTACTTTTCTTCAACCTAGTATACAACAAAAGAACTCAATGAAGGCCTGAAAATTCTAGGGGATAACAGAAAGATAAATATCATATATCATGTAATATTTCTTGTATTGATCAAAATCATTTAATTAGTTCCATGATCACTGTCATGAAAACATCCTAAAATATATTCTCAGGAGCCCATAATTTGCTTGTCACATCTTTGTGAAATGTTTATTCTAAAGCAATCAACTTTAGTTAAAGGAAGACAAGGTATAATTTATAAAACTATTTCATTATACTTTATGTTTTAAAAGATCAGATCATTTTGAAAAATAGAAGAGGGAAATAATATCAGCTGTCTAGATTCAATATGTGAATATTAGTTTATAATAATTCTCACTTTTAAATTTAAATTTAAAAACTGGTCCCTCTAATCAAGAATTACCAAGACATCTCAAATGGTTTATCAGATTTGTTCTTGAAGAAATCAATAAATCTTACTTTTTTCATGAATTAAATGCAAATCATTCAATTATGAGTTCAAGCTATAACTATAAAATATTCAACTGAATAGGATTAAACTGAATATAGAACTTTTAGAATATATGAAAACTTAATAATATAAATATTTCTTTTTAAAACTCAAAGGTTCAAACATTACTCAGAACAGAGATCAAATAAGATAAAAAGATACCATCTCTTCTGTTCAGGGTAGGGAACCAGTTGTAGAATTCTAAGATTTAGGAATTGTACCTGCAAATTAAAACTTAAAAAAGATAAAGGTAGCCAAAATGCTCCCTTGAGAGATGCCAATATTCTTTGCAACAGTAGCCTCATCAACAAACCACAGAAAAACTCTACAAAAAATGTGAGCAAGCAACACTATCTAAACAGTGTTTGCCATTCTGCACTAAAGTCACTATACCTGTATGAGACCGTTTGTGAAGCTCCAGAGTGCTTGGATGTTTAAAAGGCTTTCCACATAGTTCACAAGTGTATTGTCTTTGCAGTTGAAGAGTTTGTGTCTGGTCTTTCAAGATGACAGTGCCCTCAGTCCTTTCAATTTCAGCCACAGAATCAAACTTCTCTGAGCTAATAATTTCTTCACTTTCTTTTTCTTCAGTGCCTTGACTATGAGTTTTCTCTACAGTGTTTTCACTCACTAAGCGTGACTCTGTTATTCCTTTTGCTAAACTATGATCTGCTTTACCTTCAGACAGCTCTTCTGCAGACTGCTGTGATTTTAGAAAGCTTAATTTCTTGAGATGGATAGCTTTTTTCAGTCTCCTCTGTTCAGCAGGCTGCAATGCTGTGCTGTCGGTCTCCAGATCTGGTCCAGCTTCATTCAAAGACTGGGCAAGGAAGTTAGAAGGGAGGTGTTCAGAAGACTCCAAAATACATTCGGAGGGACTGACAGGACAGTCATGGTTTTCTACTGAGCTAAGATCTGTAGATGCACTGAAAGCAAAAGGCTGTTCAATTACTCGTTCATGACTGGAACAAGAAGTTTGTTTGTAGAATTGTTTACTGTAAAAGTTTCTAAGTTTGTAATAATAATTTGACTGCTTAAATGGAAGTTCTGTACAGCTGCCATCTATAGCATCAGATATCTGTTTTGGTCCTTCACTTGAGGAATTATGAAGATGAATTGATTGTGGTCCATGGGAAGGCAGGCCATCCAAAATCTTGTGAGTTTGTGTACCTGGGGAACACTCTTGCAGCAAGTGAGGAGGGTAGCTTTCACTCATAACACCATTAGCATCAGTAGCCAGAGCACTGTGCAGGGAGAATGCACTATTACAGGACAAGTTGGATGGTTGTTCGACTGCAGAAGATTTTAAAAATGCGTGACACATATTCAGTACATTCTGCACTTGTAAACATTGTGCTATGTCCAACATAGTTTGTATATTGTCTTGGTTAAGATCTAGGTGAGAAGTGTACATGAAGTCCAGTATCTGCCCTATGCCTCCTACATTTTTAATATCCAAATGAAAAACATCATTCTTCTGGCCCGAAGAATTCTGAAATAAAGTCCTGATAAAAGAAAGTATATCTGTTTACAGTGTAAAAGATACATCTACACTAGAAATATTTGCTTACAGATAATATTCAAATAAATCCATGTTAATAATTACCATGCTACAAGCATTAGGATTAAAAATTTGTTAGTTTTTAAAAATCCCTTTAACAGTTTGGGCAAATTAACATAACTATCAAAATAGATGGAAATGATATCACTGTGAAGTCCACATTTTAAATTTGCAACCAGTTTTGAAAATTCAAACTATAATGTAAATCACCAAAAAAAAAAGCATGGTACAACTTGGAATCAGGAAAATTTTAGTTTAAGTAGTGCCCCTATACTTTTTCACTAGGTGACCTTGCCCCAGGCAGAATATGGGTTACAGAATTGCTAATCTTCCTTTATAGAAGAAATTGCCTCATTTAGGGAGCTACCCTCAACTGCTATCACAGGTTTGGAAAAAGAAAATATAAATGGTATATCAATAAATACAAAAAAGGTTCAAAGATAATTTTTTTTATTTATTTCTTTTTTTTTAGGTTTTTGCAAGGCAAATGGGGTTAAGTGGCTGGCCCAAGGCCACACAGCTAGGTAATTATTAAGTGTCTGAGACCGGGTTTGAACCCAGGTACTCCTGACTCCAGGGCCGGTGCTTTATCCACTACGCCACCTAGCCGCCCCCAAAAGATAATTTCTAAAGAAAACAACATCTACTTAGTATTTCAATGACAATATAAATCAATGAGAATATATGTTTTCATATTTAGCTATCATATGGGCTTTAAAATCACCATCAAATATTTCAATGTACAAAAACCAGAGACACTTATCTTTCTATTTAAGAAATGCTACTGGGGCGGCTAGCTGGCGTAGTGGTTAAAGCACCGGCCCTGGAGTCAGGAGTACCTGGGTTCAAATCCGGTCTCAGACACTTAATAATTACCTAGCTGTGTGGCCTTGGGCAAGTCACTTAACCCCATTTGCCTTGCAAAAAAAAAACCTAAAAAAAAAAGAAATGCTACTGGGGGCAGCTAGGTGGCACAGTAGATAGAGTACTGGTCCTGGAGTCAGGAGGACCCTTAAGAATTACCTAGCTGTGTGACTTTAGGCAAATAACTTAACCCCGAGGGAGGGAGGGAAGGAGGGAAGGAAGGAAGGAAGGAAGGAAGGAAGGAAGGAAGGAAGGAAGGAAGGAAGGAAGGAAGAGAAGAAATCCTACTGGAATGCCCTAAAAAGTATGTTTTCTTTAGGGTATATTAGAAACAAAGGCTAAAATGTTTTAATAAATTTTTTTTAAGGACACAACAAAATTTCTCTGGTCTCTTATTGAAGTGACAATTTAGCACAAAAATACCAAAGTCAGGTGTTTAATTCCTTTTATCTTTTCATCCTCAAAGTGTATGAACTGCTTCTAGATCACTAGAATTATTCATTAAAATATAAAATTTTACAAAGCATTTCACCATTATTTTTTATTAATAACTGAATACTACTTTTATGACATCATCTTAACTACTGAAAAACACTTTAGGTGGGAAGCTCACAACATTCTGTCATATACAGATCTGTATTTTAAAATGGAACAAAATAGAATGGAATTTTAAGAGGGATAATATTAAAGTGAGGGATCATTCTTAAATGAAAATATTTGGTTTTAAAATTGATTCTGTATATTATCATATATGAAACAAGTTCAAAACACATACCTGAAATACTGACTGAAAGAAGCTAAAACATTTTTATGTGCTTTAAAGCAGACTCCTTTCACCACCAACATACAGTCACAAAGAAGGCCTTGAATACGCTGCTCATGGAGCTGCTGAAGGAGGTGGCAGCTGTGACTAGCAACAGGGTCCATGCTAAATCATTCAAGATACCTAAAATAAAAATTAGCGTAAGAATATGATTAATTCAGATTTAATAAAAATTCACTTGAATGCTCAAAGAAAAAACTCTTGAATGGCATAAAAATTGATGTCTGTTTTATTGAAACAACCTCCCTTTATGACAGAGAAACAAATGTTTCTGTCTTAGGAAGTTGAAATAAGAACATATTATCATCATTTCAATTCTTGTATTTAGTCTACTTGAATATATGATTTAAAAAGGTCTAGAATGTCATAAAATGCTCCTGGGTCCTAGGAAGTAAAGCTATTAAAATTAAATTTTTAAAAATTGAGTACCTATGCCATTGTTCCTACTCTTAAGAAGCTTATAATCTCATCAGGAAGCAAGCTAATTAGTTAAATTGCAAGTGAACATTTAAATAATAGTAATAAAAAAACAACAGAAATATATCACACAAAGAAGTATGTAACTATCAAGTGGCCTAAAGGTTGGGGTACTCACTAAAAGATTTTTTAAAATATTGCACTGAAGTGGAGTTTTCCCTGTATTTTTACTCTTTATGATGATGATGATGATGATGATGATGATGATGCTTGTTCTTCATAATCAAAGAGGACCATGTCAACATACACATGATATTATGACTTGCACAATTATGTTTATTAAAGTGAAAGGAATGTTGTGCAAAGATATCTTTCTCACGTGGCTTTACCAAAACCACTTCACCCCATGGCCTGATTTGATAGGAAATAGGACTTTGGGTGATAGTCTGGTGCTTTGGGAGTCGGCATCAATTATGGTCAGAATTACATTATCTGATCACCTTCAAACCTCCTACTTTTGATCTTGATTAAAGTATTCTTGGGAAATGCTAAAAACTCAGTCAGATCTTGGGATCAAGCTGGCAGTCTGCAGCAAGGTAAGCCACTGCCTATCCTAGTCCCTGCCTCTCAGCACCCCACCCCCTGAAACTAAAGATATCAAAAGAAAGGCAGAAGTAGAAAGAATAACACTGTAAATGACTTCCCAGAACTTACATGGCTAGTTAAGTGTTGAATTTCAGATTCAGATGCATGTCTTCTGACTCAATTCTGATGTTCTTTCCACTCTACTGCCATTTTTGAGGACCAAATCAGTTTGATTGGAAAGGAGTGTGTGTGTGTGTGTGTGTGTGTGTGTGTAAATATATATGAGAGAGAGAGATAACTAATAAAGATAGGGGAAGATCAATCAGTGGAGACTAAAATTACCAATACCAGCAAAACCAGATTATCAAATCCTAGATATAACCAGTCACTAATCCATGTTGGTATCTCAGAAATATCCATGAATCTACTTTCTCTTTTCCATTCCTCTACTGACTTCACTTAAATTAGTTCATGTTCTCACTACTTCTTGCTGGGTTTACTATACTAACCATCTAACTGGTCTTCATATTTGTAGTACTTCTCCCCTTGATTCCTCTCTAATCCTACACATTACCATATTAATACTAAAGCAAAACAGATTTTTGAATACCTCAGAATGACTTCCCTGTTACATCCTAACTAGTAGTTAAGTTATTAAGTTATCATATACATGATGGCATGACTTGTATGTTATATTACAGTGAGGGGAATGTTGTGCAAAGACATCCTTTTCCAGAACTGGTTTCACCCCTTGGCCTGATCTGATAGGAAAAAAGGAACTATAGGTGATGTCTAGATGCTGTGGAAGTCCTTGGCCTTATGGACATGATTTTCCTCCTATATCAGTAAGGGACTCTTGGCACTCCAGCAAGGCTGGGTAAAATACCACTAAGGTGATTTTTGGCAACATCTTTGCAATAACTTCTTGAATTGTAATCTAATACTTTTTGCCATCTTCAATCCCTCACATTACTGCTAGAGCAGTCTTTCTTATCAATATGGTCCTTTTGTTTCTCTGCTCAAGATACTGCTTACCAAGAAGCTTTCACATTTCTTTCCAGGCATTCAAATGGCACCATTCAACCTTTCCAGCATAACTTTAGACTACTCTTCACATACTCTTCATGACTGACTCCCAAGCAGGTCCTGGGCTTTCTCAGCTTTATGCTTTTTTTTTTCCTATTGACCTGCAAACCTCCAATGTTCTCTTCATGCTTTTCCCTTAAATACTTCAATGGATCTCATCAGTGTGAGACTTGTCTTTACCAGTACAGATCACAAACTCAATCAGACTTCCTCCTGTGTGATTGTATATTTTCTCCCTAAGAACAACCTTGGAGGATCTCCCAATATGTTTTTTAAGACCTTCTTTTGGTTTTTGGTATTTTAATATATATATATAGCACTTAAGTTGTTCTGTTATTTCTCTCTCTCTCTCTCTCTCTCTCTCCAAGACCCCTACACCATGTATTTCTTTCCATTGTCATCTGGGTAATCTATAACTGAGAGTTACATTTTTTTTATCCAATTAGTTTTTTATCTTTGGATTGCTAAATTGATCTGTTGAAATAATTGCAGAACTCACTGAGGAAGCACTGTAAACTTCTTTGGTTTGATGCAACCAGAGCCAAACACCTTTAAAAAGTATATATCTACCTATTTCACAGCTTTGACAACAACCAGTGGGTTGATGAACAGTTATCTCTGGCTACAATTACTTTCTATGATCTTAACATAAGCATGACATTATATTGCAAGAAAGACTAGAAGGCCTTGTTTTCCTTCACTGAATCACTTATTTTAGGTAAACAAAAATAAATCATGCTTTGTATATTTCAGACAATTTTGTGACTATGAAAATGTAGTCTGCTGTGGAAAATTCTTTATGAAAGCTTATTTGCATCTCAGTTTCATTAAAATTATCATTGAATGTAGATTATTTTCAAAGATTTAAAGATTTGGGAGATAAGAAAGTTGACAAATAGAGATGTAGTTACTGATATCCCCTCTATCTCCTAGAAAGCAATTGCTATAAGAATTTTTTTAAAAAAATTAATAAAATCAATCAATATATTGAAAAACTGACAACATATATGATATCCTATGGCTGAAGATCCCTTATCTCTGAAAAGGAATGGGGGAAATTGTCCTATTATATCTTTTTTTGGGGGGCCAAGTCTGTCCTTTGAAATTTTCTAACATCCATTGTCAATTATTTAAGGGATTAGTCTTTCAATTATGTTTTAGTTATTGTGTATATTGTTTCCTGTTTACTTCATTTTACATCAGTTCTTGTAAGTCTGCCTATTTCTTTTTACTTGTCACATTCACAGATTCTTATACTACAATAATATTTCATTAGGTTCATTTACCATGATGTGCTCAGGCATCCACCAAATGATTTTCTTGATTATAGTAAAAAGTGCTATTATTAATCATTTGGTGTGCATAGGACTTTTGTTATCATTCTTCAATGACATCCTTGGGGAATATGATTTGCAATAGAATCTCTTGGGTCAAAGGGTAAGGTCATTTTACTCACTTTATCTGTATAATTTCAAATGGTTATATAAATTCACTGTTCTTCCAACAATACACTATATTATATTAATAACTATAGATAACTTTTTTGAGTACCAATAATTTTGAGGCAATAGGAGTTAAATGAATTGCTCAGAGTCACACAGCTAACAAGTGTCAACTGTCTGAAGCTGCCTTTGAATTCAGATACTATTGACTCCTAGACAGGAGCTCTATCCATTTTTTTTATTTAGTAATTTAAAAAAAAATTTTTTTTAAATTCATTGAATTCCATTGTGGTGTACCATACTTTAAAAAAAACCCAAAGTAATGCCTTTTTATTTCAAGCAGCTGATGTTCACTAAAATTTATTCATCTAAAAAATTAATGGAAGAGTCTATATCTTATAAAAGGATTCAATTCAATTTGGTATTTATTCCACGTACTATGCTAGGTACTGGTAACAAAAAGAAAGGTAAAAATCTCTGGAATTTTCTTTCTACTGGGAATAGTGGAGTTTACTTAGCCAGATAAATAAATACCTGTATGTATCTATATGGATCTCCCCCCCCCATATTTACTGATATATAAATGAATGCAAACAAAACAATGTTCTAACAACTTGAAGAAGAGTCCAAGAAAGGAATCTTTTTGGAAAGTAGCATTGGAGTTGAACTTTCAGGATTGTGCCTTCTCCAGAATGGGTTTTGATATGTTCTTGGTCTGCTCTATTTCTGACATTTTCTTAAGTGCTTTTTCTACTTCTTATTTACATAAATAAGATTGTACAAATAACTTCATCCTCCAGGTAGACTGTCCCATGAGAACAGGAATAGTTTCATTTTTGTCTTTGTATCCCCAGTTCAGATCTTTGCTCACAGCAAGGTTGGTAAACATTTTTTGAACTAAAATAATATTCAAATGAGAATGATCTATGGACAATAGAAATGCAGGTCTTCCTTGTTTAGCATATCAGGAAGTGAGTTATTTGAGTCTAAATGTGGTGATTTTACTACCATTTATGATGAAAGTAAAGCTTTAGAAAAACTCTGAAAATTGGTTCTATTTTATATCTACTTCTTGTCATCTTCATTTACATGTTTTTGGCATGGTGTGGCTTAGCTGGACCTGATAACAAACTTTTAAACCAGTTTTTGAATGAATGAATAAATAAATGATGAAGCCTTTAAGTAATTACTCAGCATCAAGCATTGTGCTGGAGGATAAAAATACAAGGAAGGAGGACACTCCTTGCTTTCAAAGAACTCATATTCTAATAGGAGAAGACAACTGATAAAAAAGAAGCTGGAAAATGAGTTTTCCAACCAAGTAAAGCAGCATAGATTTGAAATTATTCATTTTCTCCTACCTCCTCTGTAGTCTTACAAGAGTTTATATTCTAAAGTTGTATTGTTCTTTGTGAGGCTGGAAAGACTTAACATGAACTGATGCTGCGTGAAATGAGCAGAATCAGGAGAACATGATACACAATAACAACAACACTGAGTGATGATCAACTATAATGGACTTGTTCATTTCAGCATTAAAATAATCAGACAATTCTAAAAGACTTTTGATGGAAAATGCCATCCATAGTCAGAGAGGGAACTGTGGAGTTTAAATGTAGACCAAAGCTTACTATCTTCAATTTTTAAAAGTTGTCATATATTATGTTATTTTTTATCTCTCTAATTTTTTTTTCTTCTGTCTGGATTTGATTCTTCTTTTACAACATGTTTAATATGGATCTATGTTTAGCATGACTGCACATGTACAATCTATTTTGGATTACTTTCTGTCAGGGAGGAGGGAAGAAGGGAGAAAAATGTAAAATTTAAAACCTGGCAAAAAAAATTGGTGAAAACTACCATTGCATGTAGTTGGAAAAACAAATAAATAAAAGGAAAAAAAAAGAAAACTAAGCACAGGCTAAGATAATTTCTGAGACCCTTTAGCCACTGTTTTATAGTAGTTAAGCTTTTTTAAGAAACCATGATAACATAAGTCAATATCTTTGCCACCTCCCACACAATTTCCACTTTTTGGTATGAAAAACTCATTTATATAGGTCAGATTATATTATAATTATTATATTATATTATTATAATTTTAAAAGTATCATAATTTTTAAAGTGTTTTCTCATCTTTATTCTTTCTTCCAAATTTTATGTTGATTTGAACCTTTGTTCTAACTAATCTGGTAACATGGGAAACTGATTCCATCAGGAACCAAAAATTTCCAAAGATATGCTAAATTTCTCCCTTTTGATGGTAATGTTTGATCTCATCCTGCCCAGTGCCTTCTAACTTTTCAAGGATTCACAATTTAGAGGTACACAGTTTCAGAAAACTTTACAAGACTGTTTTGTTAATTTTATAAACCTCAATCATACCCTCGAAGAGAATAGTTGAGAAAATGCACATCTTCTCTCTCCCTCATTTGTGGAACTAAGCAACCAAACTCAGTTAATGTGTCAACTGGTTTTGATTAAATTCTTTTTCTCTTTTGTAATTCTTCTGTACAAGGAATGGCTCTCTGGGCTGTAGGAAGGTAGATATATTCTGAAATGGAGTTAATATTAAAAACAGAAGACATCAAAATTTTTTTTTAAACAACCTGAAGCATAGGGGCAGCTAGGTAGCAAAATAATTAGAGCATCAGCCCTGGAGTCAGGAGGGACTGAGTTCAAATCCAGCCTCAGACACTTAATAATTGCCTAGCTGTGTGATCCTGGGCAAGTCACTTCACCCCACTGCCTTAAATAAATGAAAAATTAAAAAAAAAAAAACCTGAAGCATGTTTTCCAAATTATTTTTGATCACTTTCTGTTGTGCTCAATTACACATGGAAATAAGCAGGTATTAAAAGTTTAAGTTAATTATTTTTAAGTTTTTTTTTTTTGCAAGGCAAATGGGATTAAGTGGCTTGTTCAAGGCCACACACACAGCTAAGTAATTATTAAGTGTCTGAGGTCGGATTCGAACCCAGGTACTCCTGACTCCAGGGCCGGTGCTCTATCCACTGCGTCACCTAGCTGCCCCCTAAGTTGATTATTTTTTAAACTTATCAAGTTCTTTATAGAATTTCTGTATCTTTTCATCTTCTGCAACAATATGGGCGCATAAACTACAATTTTCATGGTGGTTCTTTTGCTCATCCAAAATGTAATATCTTAATATCCCATGAAATTATTCCTTTTGAGAACATGATGAAACCAAGCTCTTTCAGTCTCTCTCATTGCCTCTGTTAGACACATCCTTACACTGGGGCTAAACTTTTTGTCTTCTGATCCAATGACAAGAATGTCAATATTGACATGGTTCAGTTGTTTTGAAAGTAGATCAATTCCGGTGGCTAGGTGGTGCAGTGAATAGAGCACCGGCCCTGGAGTCAGGAGTACCTGGGTTCGAATCCGACCTCAGACACTTAATAATTACCTAGCTGTGTGGCATTGGGCAAGCCACTTAACCCCATTGCCTTGAAAAAAATCTAAAAAAAAGTAGTTCAATTCAATATTCTCTGGACAGAGTTCACCTTTAGACTGAAAACAGTTAATGTTTATAGATGGTCTGAAAACCATGTGATTCATAGGACTCTCTGTCCCTTTCTGGTCATCATCACTACATAAGAAAGGGACACAGAGGGATGAGTACCATTTAAACAGGTTTTCAAATTCATCAGCTGGTAACCATCATACAGATGATACTCTGTATTCTTAGATAAATTAGTTCTCAGAACGAGTCTATGGTCAGGACAAAAAACCTTTACAGATAAGCAGAACCTGACAGAACTTATTTTGGGCCGGCATACTTTTCAGGAACCCAGTATACCTATACTATAATCAGAATAAGAATTTGTGGGTAAAACCTAGTTAAAGCCTATTTTAAATGTCAACTTCATCAAGCTTTTTGGGATTCCCTATTAGTAATGACCAAAGAGAGTGCCTGTTCTTCACCTCTCTAATATTATTACTATTATTATTAGCTATCTGTTTTTTATCTCCCTACTACAACACAAGTTCCAAGAGGTTAAGAATCCTATCTTATCAAAATTTTATATATTCCCTAATACTTAGTTAACAAATATTAATAAAAATCTATTGATTTGGACAGAAAATCATAGGAGAACTATCTTTTACATGATGGGTAGGAAAAGTGTTTCAGAAAATATAGCCTAAAACCAAAAAATAGGAACCTGAATAAAACTAAATCTGCAGAGATTAAAAATATTTAATTCTAAATTGGGCTAAATTAGTAAAGGAACCAATGTATAATAGAAAGAATAAGGAAAAAATTTAATTCAAATTTCTCTCTTGACATTTAAAAGCTAGATAATAATGTAGAAGTTAAACCTAAGCTTCAGTTTTCTTATTGATATAATTAGCACAACATTTATGATGCCTACTTCACAGGGTTATGGGAAGGATTAAGTGAGACCATGAAAAAGGCTTTGTAAATCTTAGACTAACCGTTAGAGAGATCTTTATAGATATATACATGTACTTACTTTTCTGGATAGGTTTGCCACCTAAGGATAGTATTTATCTAGTCTATGTAGTATCTTTTGGTGGCTGGTAGAGTGCTATTCACAGGCATTAAAGAAATTACTGATGATTCTTGTTACCTCAAGGAATCTCAATAGGGCTAGAGATTATTCAAAACAAGCGCACAAAAGTTTATTGGTTAAATCATGCCTTCATGTAGCGCTTATACGTACAGTGCATACCTTACACTATTATCTTTCAGTTACTCAGATGCCGTTTTAATTACTTTCCATGTGATTTATGTTAAAATCAGGGGTGGCTAGGTGGCATAGTGGAGAAAGCATTGGCCCTGGAGTCAGGAGTACCTGGGTTCAAATCCGGTCTTGGACACTTAATAATTACCTAGCTGTGTGGCCTTGGGCAAGCCACTTAACCCCATTTGCCTTGCAAAAAAAAAGTGATTCTTTCCACTGTGAATTATTTGAAGGTGTTTTGTATTTCTATGCTATCAGTAGTAATAATAGCACATAGGTCATGATGGCCTATGGGATTAGCCCTTGACTCTTGTGACATGGTATTTGTTGTCTTGTCCCTTATTCTAGCTCTAGAATTGTTTCTTTCTTTGAAGATAAGGTGCCTGATTCAATTGTTACAAGGGTCAAGTCTTAACACTTTGTCAAATTAGTCACACTGTAGCGCTTGAGCTCCACTGATGCTATAAATGATTTCCTATTATATTTTAGATTTTTTTTGGTTGACTCATACTGCTTAAAATATAAAATATCAGTCATCCTCTGTGTAACCAGTCAGAGCTGTTGAGCCCAAAGCATGCAAGGAATTTTCCAGCTTGTTGGTTGTTTCCAGGACCTCTATGTCACTAAACATTTCATTCTGGGAATTAGAACTAACAGTGCAGCTGATAATGCACTTGTAGTAACACTGTACTTCTGTCTATTAAGCACCTTGATTTGACCTCTTAGTAGTAATCATTAGATAGATGTATCCTCCCTTCATTCAACTCCAAAATCAGACAGTCTCTAAAATACTATCAAAGAATTATGTATATTGTAGACATGAATAATTGTCTAAATATGGAGTCAATCTGCAAATTACCCAAAATTCTTGTGATTAGTACAATTCAACTCTGAACAAAATTACCTGCATAGTACTTCCCCTTCCTGTATTATCTGTGTTGATGGTACAGTGGATAGAGCATCAGGAGTCTAGACTACCTAAATTCAAATCTAGCCTTAGCCACTTAGTAGTTATGTGACCCTGAGCAAGTCATTTAAACTGTTTGCTTCAGTTTCCTCACCTGCAAAATGAGGATAATGTCAGCACCCAACTCTCAGGATTGTAGTGAGGATCAAATGAGAGAATATTTGCAGCACAATGCTAAAGAAAAACCTATTCCCTTCTTCTCTTCCTAATTTGTAAAATGAATATGAATTACCCTTATGCTTATTGTATGCACATTCTATTATTTACTGCTGTTTTCACTATTCTATTTCAGGAAAATGTCATTTTTTTTACCTTCTATAATCATTTGTATAGTCATAATTTTTCAGTTAAAAACTCTACATAGAAAAAATTTTGGTACTATCACAGGTTACATCTTATTTAAACTATGAATATTATTCATAACCTGGAGAAACTAGCATTTATAACAACTACTTGATTTTGGATTGCTTACTTCAGTTTATTTCTTTGAAATCTGAACTTCTCCCTCCCAAACAAGAATTCAAAGTCACTTTGACTATACAAGGAAAATAAATCCTCTCTGGAGCAAAAAATGTCACCTACCTTTGGCAAATATTTTAACATTTCACTTTTCAAGTTCAAGAAAAAACCCAATTTTTATTTAGCACTTATCATGTGCTCAAGGTTTTACAAATATTATCACAACAAACTTGGGAGTTGAGTGCTATTATTATCCTTGTTTTTACAGTTTAGAAAACTAGAGAACTGCCTCACTGGACCTCTCTGTTCTGTCTCTTGAAAATTTAGAGTCCTTATTTTTTATAAGTTTGGAAATATCAGAGAGAGAACACCTGAGGGAGGATCTTCTTCTGTCGCTATCTTGGCTCCACTGTACAGTTCAGAAAAACTGAAGAGATTGAATGATTTTCCTAGGGTCACATAGCTAGTAAGTATCTGAAGCTGGATTTGAACTCAGGCCTTCCTGATTTAAGGCACAATGCTCTATCTCCTATTCTACCTATCTACCTCTATGAAGAAAATGTAATTGTGTTATCCTTTCCCAAATGTGAACTTGGTACTGTAAGATTCTTTATATCAAATAAGGAATTCGCTAAATACTGTTGATGTTCTCTTGTGAATTCAATAAGGAAATCTTTTTTTGTCTCTGATCCCAGAAAATCATCCAATAATTTTCAAGGTGTGTGGGGGGGAACCCTTCAAGAAAAGAAATCGAGGGGCAGCTAGGTGGCACTGTGGATAGAGCACCGGCCCTGGAGTCAGGAGGACCTGAGTTCAAATTCGACCACTTAGCCCCACTGCCTTGCAAAAACCTTGGAAAGGAAAGAAGGAAAGGGAAAGGGAAAGGGAAAGGGAAAGGGAAGGGGAGGGGAAGGGGGAAGGGGAGGGGGAGGGGGAGGGGAAGGGGGAAGGGGGAAGGGGGGAGGGGAGAGGAGGGGAGGGGAGGGGAGGGGAGGGGAGGGGAGGGGAGGGAAGGGAAGGGAAGGGAAGGGAAGGGAAGGGAAGGGAAGGGAAGGGAAGGAATCGAGGCAGCTTGGTAACTTAGTGGATGGAGTACCAACCCTGGAGTCTGGAGGACCTGAGTTCAAGTGCGGCCTCAGACTCTTAATAATTATTTAGCTATGGGTCCTTTGAGCAAGTCACTTGTAAAAACCTAAAAAAAAAAATCATGTCTATATAAACTATCAACTTACAGTAAGTCAAAACTCTTCTCTTTGCACCAACTCAGCAACCAGATAAGGCGAGGATAAAAGACATCCTTTTGATCGGACCCTGCTGCCACCATTATACAAAATTACAAAGCATTTCATACTTCGCACTCGTACAGCATTTATTGACAGTGAACAACTTACTGGCGGAGTACCGAGTCGCTTTGTACCTAGGAAGCTCTCTCACACATAAGCTAAAGTCGCTCCTCGGGCTCAGGCCTCTCTGCGCGGGCTCCCGCGCGCAGGCCCCGCGGGCCCGGGCTGCGGAGGCCGGCTCCCGGCCGGGCGGCGCGGCGCCGGGCCACGCGTGCAGCAGCCCGCAAAGCTGCCGCGGCGCCGGGCTCCGGGCCCAGCCGGCTGGTGGAGGCGAGCCAGCTTGAAGGCTCTGGGCTCGGATGTGCGGCCTCTCGGGGCCGGCTTCCCCCGCAGAAGGCGGCCTCGGCCCCCGCCGCCCCGCTCCCCGGGACCCCCCGCCGAGGGCACAGGCCGGGCTAGCCGGGACGCCTACGGAAGCCGGGGGGGGCCGGACAGCGCGGCCGCTGCTTCCCGGGTCCGCCCGCCGCCGGCGCCCGGGGCGGCTTCCTTACCCTCCTCGCGCTCGGGCTGCGCCGGCGGCCGCTCGGCCCGGCCGTTTGACAGCACCCCGTCCGCGCGCGCTTCCGGTGCGTCACTTCCGCTCCCCGGAGGGGCGGGGCGGAGGCGGGGGCCGAGGGAGGGCGGCGCCGGCGCGGGCGCGCGCGTCGCCGCCTCCGGGTCGGGGCGTCCCAGAGGGTCGGCGCGGAGCGGAGGCGGGAGGCGGACTTGTGGGACGCGCTGCCCCGCAGCAGCCCACGTGCCGGGCGCGGGCGGTTGAAACGGTTCTCCGGCGTGCGGCCCAGGTGAGTGAGGGTCCGGCGGGGCGGCCCGGGGCGGCGGGAAGGGCCGGCCGCAGGCCCGAAGCGGGGAGGTGCAGGCCCCGAGAGGCCGCAGCGCCGGCGGAGCGGCCCCCGCGCCTCAGGCCAGGGCTGCAGGGGCACTTGGGACGGGCCCCCCCACGCCCCGCTGGCAGTGCCCACGACGGCGTGCCGCCCATTTCCACTTGCAGCTTCGGGCCGGGTTTCCTCCGTGCCGCGCGCGTTCTTATGTACAGTCCGGCCCTGGGGAGGCACCCGGGGCTGAAGCAGGGAGCCGATTACAAGTATTATCCGATTAATCCGTGAGTGGCGGCCCGGTGGTAGAAAAGGGCAGAAAAAGGTGTAGGAGAGTTACCGGAGCTCCACCGCATCCTCGCCGCGGCCCCCAGACACTTCATGATGACCTAGCTGTGTGGCCTTGGGCGAGCCGCTTAACCCCGTTGCCTTGCAAAAAGCCTAAAAAAATAAATAAAGCAATGGCCCCTAATTTAGGAATGGATCTTTGTGCAAAAAACTTGAAGAAAAAAATATAAAAAGAATGTCCCTAAGAGGACCCGAGTTAAAATGTAGCCTCAGACACTTAATGATTATCTAGCTTTGTGGCCTTGGGCAAGTCACTGAACCCCATTTGCCTTGCAAAAAAACTAAAAAAATAAAACAATGTCCCCTAATTTAGTAATGGATCATTGTTCAAAAAACTTCGAGAAAAAATATAAAAAGAATGTCACTAGGAGGACTCAGACACTTAATAATTATCTAGCTTTGTGGCCTTGGGCAAGTCACTGAACCCCATTTGCCTTGCAAAAAAACTAAAAAAATAAAACAATGTCCCCTAATTTAGGAATGGATCATTGTTCAAAAAACTTCAAGAAAAAATATAAAAAGAATGTCACTAGGAGGACTCAGACACTTAATAATTATCTAGCTTTGTGGCCTTGGGCAAGTCACTGAACCCCATTTGCCTTGCAAAAAACTTAAAAAAAAAAGAATGTCACACACAGTGTTGAGAATCCCAAGGCAGGACACCAAAATCTATATAACTTATGATAGAACTGAAATATAGTATTGTTGAACCCAAACAGTATGTAAAAAGCAATAGTATGGAAAAATTACATTGGGATGCCAGGAATGCCATAGCATTGGAAAGTCACTCCCTCTTTTTCCCAACTGGTTGGTTAGGAGAAGAAAGCACTCTCCCTTTCAAAAATCATTTGCAAGGCCTGGGGCTGAGGTTCTAGGGTAAAAAGTGTGAAAGCTTCTAGGGAGGAAATTTTGGAATGAGGAAGCAAACTGCTGGGACAGAATACTGGTACTGCTTCTGAAATCACTGTGTCTTTTTCTCACCTTCTCTAGTTCCCCTTTTATTTTTTTTTTCTATTACTTCACTCCTGCCAGGGAGGAGAGAGAAATGTATAATAATAATTGGGGGAGGCAGGACAAAGTTATCCTGGTCATCTGTGGTCATCCTGAGCTTGGTGAGTTGCTTAGTGAAGGTGTGTTGGACTAGATCATTGCCAGGATAACTATTTTATATTTTAAGTTTATAAGTCACTTGTTTATCTTCTCTGTCAGCAGTCCCTGGTCAGTTGATTGTGGATAGCCACCTAGCTTCCAGTCCCTTGTTTTCCCTTCTGCTGACTGGAGGACTTCCCTATTACAGGATCCCAAGATTTCAGGTAAGAAGCAAAGTAGTTTCTTAATACAAAAGTGTTGGATAATCCTTTACTTTTGTTTACTAGGATGTTTTCCAATTCTTGAATAAAAATAGCAATTATAGGAATATTGAATAAATGATCAGCAAGCTGACTACTGAACCTAATGTGTTTATTGTTTCTATATTTCTGACCATGGATGATAATATCCATTTGGCATTATTTGAAATTAGATGTAAAATAGATTTATCAAAACAGATCAAGAATCTGATGAAGCAACTTTAGTTATTACTGTTTTCAGTTAATGACTGTCTCCTGTTAAAAGGTAGAATTGCTGCTATTGTCACAGCAAAATACCGATTTAATGATTAAAGCTAAGCAAGAGAGTTGAGGCAAAGAGGTCAGGAATTGGCTTTGTCAAAAAAATTTTCTTTTTAAACTGGGAGGGCAAGACCCTCAGTTTCTCAGTGATTAAGGCAGGTAAGAAAGAAGTGTAGCAAAGAATATATCCTCTTTGGCATATTAAAAAAAAAAAACCCCATCTGGGAAAGGAAGATAGCTCTGGCCAAAGCAGAAACTGCTATTATATACATTCACTCTGAGCCAGTTGGGGACCAAACAGTAACCAGTTGGGCTCTGGGGAAAGACCTCAGTGTTAAAAGGCCAAGGACTGCCACTGCATCCAGGGCCATCTCCAGTCATCCTTGTCATATCCACTGGATCTAGAAGGCTTTGCACAATACCCCCTCACTTAAATCCAGTTCATGTCATCACCTCCCTGATGTCACAGTCTTCTTCAAGAATGAAGGACAAACAACAACTGCTATTAACTACAAAGTATCTTCAGAAGTATCCCTTGGGATAGATTTCTGGGTGTTCTATCCTCTCATCCAAAGCTTTTGTTAGGCTCCAACTACAGACAGATTTATGCTCTTAAGCAGCTTACCTTGACAGTGAGACCAGTGCCTGAGCCCTATATTTTGTGTTGTATTCTATCAAGCACTGTGAACAAAACGTTGCATTTTAATGTGTGTGCCTATAATAAAGGGAAGATTGGAAGTATTGTTGAACTGTTTTAATCACCAGGCTGAAGTCTCATTCATCAACTAGACACCTGCAAGTAGAGGAGGTTGGTATGTTGATTATGAAATATGTATGAGATGGAGTGAAGACCAAGTTTTTGCTCAGTTCCAGGGACCTTGGAGGAAGTGAATGATGAAAGACATTTTACCAGATTAGTTATTTATTCCTCTGTTCTTCAGTATGGGGCTGGTGATCGAACTTTTTTCTGTGATCTTTTCTGACTCATTTGACATTCAAGGACAAAAACACTAAAAGGTTTCTGGTTTATTAATTTATAAGAGGCTGAAAAAGCAAGATGCAATATTGAAACAGAATACTATAACGAATGATATATTTTGACAAACAGTTGTCATTACCAATACATTTACATTATTTTCCTTGTGATTTTTTTTGAGGGGGGGGGTTTCTATCAGCAGTCCTCAGCCTTCTGCATGCTGTGTATCCACATATCTGTACATACCTTATTTATATTTCATTTGGTGAGCTATAGTTATTTGCATTGAAAATTTAGAATCCTCTTTCTGTGACTTTCATACACATAAATTTTAGTCACTAGGTATAAAATGATACTAGGTGGTGTAAATTGTAATCTTGCTATTTTTTGCTTGTGGTTTGTTCATTCTAGAGGGAAAAGCTTATTTTTAAAAACTGGACTTGAGTGCCATAGAAATTTTTATTTGTATTTTGATTTTTGTTTGTACTTTTTATTTGTAAAATATGTTTAGGAAAATTAGCTGTTTAACTCATTTAATTATGAATAAACTTAAATTTATAGCTGTTATTTCTTAATATAGTTTGTATTTTTTAATATATATCTAAAATCAATTTCATGTTTTCTTTTAGGTCAAGAATTTTCATCTATTTTGGGCAGAGCAAAAAAGCATTTACTAAAATGGTATTTTTTACATGCAATGCATGTGGAGAATCAGTAAAGAAAGGGCAGGTGGAAAAACATGTGAACATTTGCAAAAACTGTCAATACCTTTCTTGCATTGACTGTGGCAAAGACTTCTGGTAAGCTTTTAACTATAGCTCATTTTAAAGGTATTCTTAAAGACCATGTTCTTATGTAGCTTCCCCCCATTGAATTTGAAAATTAGAATTGCTGTTATAATCAGTATTTGGGAGAATCTAATATGGTACCTGAGGTCAAAAAGAAAGACCCAGAGACAGTAGGGACATCCCAGCAGAGATATACCTATTGATACCTAAGTGTACTTCTCAAGAGACTGTCTTGGTAGTCTTCCTTTATGTATGCATCCACCCTGAAGCTGATGCTATCTCTTTGCACCGACTTTGTACCTTACATCTGTTTTATCAAAGGTAGATCAGAAAGAGGACTGGCTTTGGAGTCAGAACAACTGCCTTTTGCAAGTACTTTGTGACTGCTGGCCACCATAACCTTAACCTCCTGAAACCCTGGGCCACCATTTAAGACTGAGCCACTGCTGTACATTAGTGAAAGAATTTGACACAGCATTTCTGTCAGCAAAGACATCACAAGTCCAGAAAAAATTAGGCCAAACCAAAACCTTAACCATGTGTCTAATACATTAGTGCTTGAAGAATGCTTTTATGTATTCTTTCATTTGCCTACAGATGCCCAATATATATACACATAAAGCCTTGTATTGTTGTAGTGTTTCTGTAAGTTTGGTATTAAAAAGTTCCCCAAATGCAAAGAATAAGCAGAGTTTGATAACAAGCATTTGGTCCTTAGAGGACAAAAAAAATGATGAATTTAATCCCAATGCATAGTCATCAAGGGACCAAACACTTGACCTATTGGTGTCAGAAAGACCTGAGTTCAAATCAGACACATACTACTTGTGTGATCCAGGGCAAGTAACTTAACTACTGTTTGCTTCAGTTTCTGTCATCTGTAAAATGGATACAATAATGGCTCTGTCTTCCACGGTTGTTGTGAGATAATATTTAACAGGGTCTCATTGTTAGCTTATCATCATTGGTATTATTACTGAAAAGTATAATAGTACAATTTGGGAATGATTGATTGATGTGATAGGGAATATTTTGTGTGTTTCATATAGTAAGATAGGAGTTAACATTTTCATGTTAAATATATTGACATTTGTTACTTTTTATATTT